>NC_086448.1:833181175-833541175 GCF_028390025.1 Pseudophryne corroboree
ATCTACAACAGCGGAGCCCTCAAACTAGCTCTGTGGGTGTGGTGCAACACAACTATGCACAACTTACACAACACATACACTTTGCCCTGCACGGTAACAACATATAACACACTATCGGAGTTACAACATAAAACGGTGCTGTCCCTTTATCTACCCGACCCAGAACACCCAGTAGTGGGGACCGCACAGCTCACCCACCTACCGTACTCTCAGGGTGGCCTGAGCCTAGCGCCCAGTACCACCTTTACTCACCTCAGGGAAACGCTGCTTCGCTGGGCCTAGCGCCCCCTAACTGCCCACAGGCCGGAGGCCTGACTTTGCCCACGGGCCTAGCGCCCGCCTAACTTGCCGCCCGTTGGGTGACCTGGGCCTTGTGCCCAGGGTCACCTTTCATATCCCTAATTGGCCACAAATCCACTAGGGCCTAGCGCCCTCTAATGTCCCCACAGGCCTAGTGCCTGAACGTGCCCCTCGGGCCTAATGCCCGCCTAACTGTGCCCACAGGCCGGTGGCCTGACTATCCTCATGGGCCTAGTGCCCAACATGTGCCCCCCAGGCCTAGTGCCTGCCTATCTGGTGCCGCAGAGGTTGGGTGGCTTGGGCCTAATGCCCCAAACCACCTAATCAGAATAATGACCCCCAATCTCCTAACCGCGCCACAGGCCTAGTGCCTGACTTGTGCCCTCGGGCCTAATGCCCGTCCCTGGTGGTCTAGGGAGGAAAAGGGGAGGGGGGAAGGATGCCTCACTGAGGCCTTACCTAACCCGGGGGCCTCCGGTGCCCTCTTCGGCCGCTGGCCCGTCCTGGCCAGCGGCGCCGCCGTCGCATCGCCGCGTCCAGCCGCCGCTGGACATCTTCTTTCCCAGGGCTGGAGTCTTCAGGCCTCTTCAGCGGCCACCGGAGCTCCTCTCCCTGCGGCCGTCGTCGTCTTCCTCCACGCAGTCCTTGTTTCCTGTCCGGCTCCTCTTCCTTCTTCGCGCTCTTCTGCGCGCGCGCTGTCCTCTTCGGCTCCCGCCCGCGACGTCTTCTCCTCTTCCCGCTCCTCAGCGCCGTCGTCCTCCGCTCTGGCTCCCGCCCGGCGTCTGACGTCAGACGCCGGGGGCGGGGCCTATGACGCGGCGAGCGCCGATTGGCTCGCCGCGTCTCTCTCCTATTGGCTGCCGCTCCGGGAGCCGCGATTGGCTCCCGGAGGGCGCCAACATTCAAACCCTCCAGCCTGGGGTCCGGTGCAGGGAAAAGGGTAATCCCTGCACCGGACACCCGCCGCCGCCACGCACCCAGCGCTGGGGACAGACAAGCTGCCCCAGCGCTGTCCCCAACTAGGGACAACACAGATGTGCCCACAGGGCACATCCTTACATTTCCCCCCCCTTTTTCCTTTGTAGTCCCTACAAAGTTCCTCACGACGCCCATTGTCCGCGGGTCAGGGAATTCCGAGGTCCCTCCGGCGAGGGTGCATTCGGGGGCCCAGCCTGGACCAGCTGTGACCCCACATCCTTCCTCCTCCAGCTCCGGGTTCCTCTTGCGTCCTGACCTCCATCGGCGGATCCTCTGGGGGAGTGGCATCTCCTCACGGTCGCTTGACGTTGGCCACCAAGGGGAATCTTCTTCCACGGGGACAACAGTCACCCACTCTTGGCCTCCGATATCGTCTGTGGCTTCGTCCCTGTCTTCCGGGTGTGGTATCGACCACCACCCAACAGCGGAATCCTCCGGGGCATCCGTTTCCTCCCGGGCAACAGCCACAACATGTCGCATTTCCTCGTGGGGCATCTCCAAAGGTCCTATCTCTTCCTCTGGAACGGGTCCTCCCACGGCAACGCAGTCCTGTCCCCGTACGTCGGTCCATTTCGGCACTCCTGGCAGGTATTCTTGCTCCAGGACTATCTCCTCCTCTTCACGGAGGGCATTCAACTGGGAGCATGACTCCACCCGATCCTGACAGTCACTCTCGTCGGCGCTTCCGATGCCAGAGTCGTCCTCCATCTGTTCTGGGAGGGATTCGTCGGCGGACAGCTCACCGTAGTCCGAGTCCTCCTCCGATACCTGGACTGGGGTATTACTTTCCTCCTCAGCGTACTTCTTCGCTTCCGCTGGCACCTCTGCTTCCTCAGCGTACTCCTTCGCTTCCGCTGGCATCGTTACTCCCTCAGCGTACTCCTTCGCTTCCGCTGGCATCGTTACTTCTTCAGCGTACTCCTTTGCTTCCGCTGGCATCGTTACTTCCTCAGCGTACTCCTTTGCTTCCGCTGGCATCTCTTGGTACCCAGGACACTCCTGTTCCGCACGTCCTGGTCGTGGACGGTTCCATCGCGGGGAGATTCCGGACGTCTCAGTCACTGGGTCTTC
The DNA here is from genome assembly GCF_028390025.1 of Pseudophryne corroboree. Classification (NCBI taxonomy): domain Eukaryota; kingdom Metazoa; phylum Chordata; class Amphibia; order Anura; family Myobatrachidae; genus Pseudophryne; species Pseudophryne corroboree. Next base: position 833,183,525 of record NC_086448.1, read on the forward strand.
ACGCTTTTCTTCACAGCGTGGTCTCTTCACCTCCCAGTCGTCCACCTCCGCTTCATGCGGGAAAGGATTCTGCCTTACTGGGGTCACTTTTTTTGGACAGAGTAGGTCCGCGGCATCTTCCCAAGGGCACTCACTGGCCGCATGTCCTGGTCGCCGACACTTCCAACAAGGGAGGGCCACTGCCACCTTCTCCAAGACGGGTTCCTGGTCCACCTCCTTCACTGGGGAATCTTCACCCGTTGGTTCCGGCTCAGAGGAAATGGGCACCTGCGAACTAACTTCAAGCAAGGCCTTCCGCTCCATTTCCCTGGTTTCCTCCTCCCATCTCTGGGCGCGACCATCCGCAATCATCCGGTCTTCATTCCACGGACAATCGGGAAGCGCATGTCCTCTCGCCTCGCAGAGCGCACACACAGGCTCTGCAGCCACCCGGTCCCAAAGCTGCTGACGAGACTCCGTCATCTTCTTCACCGTGGCCTCGTAGTCCGTCCTGTCTTCAGTCCATGGACATTCCAGGAGCAGATGTCGGGGATCTCCACAGTTTTCACACCGGGAATCAACCTCGTCTTCGCTCGACTCTTCGTCCCAGGGACAACTGTTGTGCTCATGCCCGTAGTTTCCGCAGAGCAAACACCAGGACTCCTTCGCTTGGCCCTTCTGACGTCTTCGGTCCGCTTCCTGGACCACCTTCTTTGGGGACGTCTCTCGCCAAGTACACTCGTCGGTAAAGTGACCTGTTTGCCGACATTTCTTGCAGGGCGTCACAGCGGCCTTCTTGCGCCCCTTCTCCCGGCGCTCTTCTTTTTCACGCTGGACCGACCGCTGCACCATCTTCAGGATGTCTGCCCCAGACACCGTCACCCAGTCGCTCTGGTCCGCACACGTCCGGGGGTGAGTCTTCTCCGGAGCCGTCCGCAGGGAGGTCTTCTTGGTGGCGTTCCACATCGTGTCCGTGATCCGGTCTCTTTGATCCTGCCGACTACGCCAAGTGTGAGAGGTGCGGCTGCTGTGCGTGTGGTGGTGCCTGCTGCCGTGCAGGTGTAGACTCGGTACTCACCAGGCGCCGCTCGCTCTCACCTTCAGGTACCGGAACCCTCAACGGACCTGGAAATCTTCACTCGGATCCGGACACGGCGATTCCCTCTCGGAGCTGACCGACGACCTAGCTGAGGAGAGAAGGGTTTACATCAAAGGGGTATCGACCCTTCTTCCGGTGGAACAGGGGATACCCCAGGGGTGGCTGCGACCTTCACCGGCTGGGTGAATGGTCATCACCGGCACAAAGCCTCAGCTACCCAGCTTTCACACACTCGCGCTTTCGCACGTAGTGTGATGAAAGGGATTCTCACGTCCGTGAGCAATCCTAACTCCGGCGCTCGGGGACAAACAAGGGACAGACGTACACGGATGCTACTCACCGTCACGAGTCTTGCACTCCGATCTTCTCCACTTACAGGTCCCTGTAAGGAGGCAAAGAGAAACAGCCGTGCAGGGCCTAACTCTGACCTAGTGTCACACCCTATACTATCTACAACAGCGGAGCCCTCAAACTAGCTCTGTGGGTGTGGTGCAACACAACTATGCACAACTTACACAACACATACACTTTGCCCTGCACGGTAACAACATATAACACACTATCGGAGTTACAACATAAAACGGTGCTGTCCCTTTATCTACCCGACCCAGAACACCCAGTAGTGGGGACCGCACAGCTCACCCACCTACCGTACTCTCAGGGTGGCCTGAGCCTAGCGCCCAGTACCACCTTTACTCACCTCAGGGAAACGCTGCTTCGCTGGGCCTAGCGCCCCCTAACTGCCCACAGGCCGGAGGCCTGACTTTGCCCACGGGCCAAGCGCCCGCCTAACTTGCCGCCCGTTGGGTGACCTGGGCCTTGTGCCCAGGGTCACCTTTCATATCCCTAATTGGCCACAAATCCACTAGGGCCTAGCGCCCTCTAATGTCCCCACAGGCCTAGTGCCTGAACGTGCCCCTCGGGCCTAATGCCCGCCTAACTGTGCCCACAGGCCGGTGGCCTGACTATCCTCATGGGCCTAGTGCCCAACATGTGCCCCCCAGGCCTAGTGCCTGCCTATCTGGTGCCGCAGAGGTTGGGTGGCTTGGGCCTAATGCCCCAAACCACCTAATCAGAATAATGACCCCCAATCTCCTAACCGCGCCACAGGCCTAGTGCCTGACTTGTGCCCTCGGGCCTAATGCCCGTCCCTGGTGGTCTAGGGAGGAAAAGGGGAGGGGGGAAGGATGCCTCACTGAGGCCTTACCTAACCCGGGGGCCTCCGGTGCCCTCTTCGGCCGCTGGCCCGTCCTGGCCAGCGGCGCCGCCGTCGCATCGCCGCGTCCAGCCGCCGCTGGACATCTTCTTTCCCAGGGCTGGAGTCTTCAGGCCTCTTCAGCGGCCACCGGAGCTCCTCTCCCTGCGGCCGTCGTCGTCTTCCTCCACGCAGTCCTTGTTTCCTGTCCGGCTCCTCTTCCTTCTTCGCGCTCTTCTGCGCGCGCGCTGTCCTCTTCGGCTCCCGCCCGCGACGTCTTCTCCTCTTCCCGCTCCTCAGCGCCGTCGTCCTCCGCTCTGGCTCCCGCCCGGCGTCTGACGTCAGACGCCGGGGGCGGGGCCTATGACGCGGCGAGCGCCGATTGGCTCGCCGCGTCTCTCTCCTATTGGCTGCCGCTCCGGGAGCCGCGATTGGCTCCCGGAGGGCGCCAACATTCAAACCCTCCAGCCTGGGGTCCGGTGCAGGGAAAAGGGTAATCCCTGCACCGGACACCCGCCGCCGCCACGCACCCAGCGCTGGGGACAGACAAGCTGCCCCAGCGCTGTCCCCAACTAGGGACAACACAGATGTGCCCACAGGGCACATCCTTACATATGTATAATAAAGATGTTTTTAAATTGATATTTGAACAACATTTTGTAATGGTCTTTTGTACAAGTGGAGTCACAGGATTTCAATGAAAAGTCGGAGGGACAAACAGAACATAAGTTATATAGTAATCGTGGGACTCCCTAGAACAAAAAGCCACTGCGAATAAGAAATTAAGTGAGTATACAGTATGTAACTATTTTATAAAATAATTTTGTTCATTAATTCACGAACATGGAGGACAATGGGGTTTATTTACTAAGATTCGTAATTTTCAGAATCATGTTCAAGTTCAATCGCGACTGACATCGACAGTGCAAAATTGCAACTTTTTGAATTGATTACGACTAATTTACTAAGCTGTCGTATTCGTATTTTCCGTATCTTCCGATGTCGATGTCATTCGTGCTTTTCTGCTGTAGATTGCGGCCGCGTTTGCTATTTCGCGGCCGCGTTGTTGTGTTTTTTTTACGACTGCGTCACAAGTCTGTTACGGCAGTGATTTGGATTTTGCTGCCGCGTTTTTACTTCTAAGTTTCGTTTACGTCACACGGCCGTGATTGGTTGTATTCGTGAAGGAGGAGTGTCTGTGCATGTTACTATAAAAACGCCCCAAACACTCCGCACCTCGTGGGTTTAGCTAGTGGAGAGGAGAGAGGAAGGTGTATTTGGAGTTGGTGAGTTTGGTGGAGTTTTTGGTGGATTTGGAGAGGAGTTTGGTGATTGTTGAGTGCTGTACTGTGTGTGTTAGTAGTCTTGTGATCTTTGTAGTATTGTTTTTTCACAGTTTGTAAACTTTTTTGTCCTTGTATTTTTTTTCCAGTCTTTTGTCATTGTTTGTGAGTGAGTGAGCGTGTGTGTTGGCTGTGTGGTGTGTAGTAGGAGTAGTGGAGGAGTGTGTTTTGTGTTTTCCTTTTTCTGTGTTTTATGTTGTTTGTCATGTCCGACTCAGAGGTCAGTGTGGTGGCGGAGGTTAGTGAGGTGGAGGCTGGTAGTGAGGTGGAGGCTGGTAGTGAGGTGGAGGCTGGTAGTGAGGTGGAGGGGGGTAGTGAGAGGGAGGAGGTTAGTGAGGAGGAGGAGGAGGGGGTGCCTGTTGGTGTATTTTCCAGTGATAGTGATGGTGTTGTGGCTCCGCAGCCACGCACCACTACCAAGACTGGCAGGAATATAAAGTTCAGCTATGCTGAAAACATGGCGTTGGTGCGTGAGCTGATGAAGCACCATCGCCAATTGTTTGGTCAGGATGCTGCCAGGGTGTCCTCCCGCAGGAAGTCTGCCCTGTGGGGGCAAGTCATACTTGCTGTGAATAGTGAGGGTGTGGTGAGGCGGACAGAGGACACGTGCCGCAAGCGTTTTTACGATATTAAGCGGCGTGTCAAGGCCAAGATGGCCAAAGAGTCCAAATCTGCACGGAGAACCGGAGGTGGGCCACCTTTACGTGTAAGCTATCGGGACTGGGAGGAGCCTGTGCGGGCATTGATTCCTTGCGAAGTGGTGTCTGCTACTCATGTCTGGGATTCGGACCGACCCACGCAGGATGGTAAGTTTGATTTGTTATATTGTTCTTAAAATGTCAGTAAAATGTAGATAATATCATTTTTAAAGTGTAAAGGATGCATTTTTTTATCACAAAACAGATTGCAGGCCTATGCTCCCTTAAGGTGTGTTTGTGTTTATAATGTTCTTTTTTCTCCTTGTTTATGCAATATTTTAAATTTAATTTATTACCAAAACATGTGCAGTGTTTTATCTAAAATATTTTTAAATTTTTGGCTCAATTTTTGGCGATAATGCTTGAACATGTGTGTTTGATTTAAATCAACAAAAGGTATTTTTTAGTAACTAACTGAAAAGAGGGGCAATTTTTAAAACATTACATTATTAAAACATTTGCAACTACTCAATCTCTGCAATATCTGAGGCAAAAATCAAATTTTGGATACATTTATTGTGTGCCACATCAAGTACATTTTTATATTCAACTAAAAATCAGGAATCAAGAAGCACTTAAGCTTAAATATTTGTTTGAAACAATACCTAATAGATGCTTACAGTACATTAATGGGTTTCAGTGGGTCATTTTTCCAAATACATGGTAATAATGTTGGGGTCACTTTTTCAACAGTCACACAGACCAGCCGCCCAGACAGGCCTCAGACAAGTCAGGATGAGGCAGGGATTGCAGGTAAGTCTTCACTGTAGTCACATATTCTGAAAACACATAGAAGTACAAAATATTAATTCTTAATTTTGCACCTAGGTTCTGCTTCTGGAAGCCGACCTCCTGTAAGGCGGCCATCACAGGGCTTGGGCCACTTACCCAGGAGGCCAACTAAGACACGGCGTCTTGGGTCGGATTCAGCACCTCCATCATCCCCACCCAGGCGAAGACTTTCGGCAGTGTCACCCCAGCCACCACTGGCACTATTGGCGAGTTCGCAGAGTGATGAGCCCAGATCACCTCAGTTATCTGGTGAGTAAAAACATAAATTAAACACATAAGCAATAATATACACAGTACACTTAATATGTTGTTAGTTGGTTTGGAGTTTACATGTTTTCAACAACAAGCAATGTGATGTAACGTCTTAAATTGCTAAAGGTGCTTTAATCAAATTATATAAGGTCTTAGTGGATGGTGTCGACAACCTATTTGTATGAAAAGATCAGATTTGATTAAAAATTAAGCACACACACGTTCACATTTTCAAAAAATAGGAATACAATTAATTTTTGGCCCAAAAAAACCCACACCATTCTAGTGTTCACACATCGCCCCTGTCCAGTATGTAGATGGCTTACTTGCTCTGCTCCTCTGGACTATACAGGTAAGTAGGCTATATCGTCGTGAGGGGAGGGAATCTAACAGTGTAATGATGTGGAGGGGAGTTAGTTAGGTGAGGAATATGCAAATCTGTCTATGTTAGCGCCTGTGTTGGTATATTTTTAACACTAGCTTTAAACTTGTTAAAGTTGAGAAAAACAAGTGATAATAATTCAAAAATGGAGTATTATGAATGTCTTAATGTGTTGCATTAGCCATGAAAATTTAAAAATTAATAAAACATTGCATGTTGCCCACCCCATACAGAGCACAACTTGATGTCCGCCGTGGACCAGCAGGGCCCAGACCAACAGCCATCCATCACACTGCAACTGACAGCTGTTGACCCAAGCATGCCAATACAGTTGCAGGATATACCACAAGCATCCATCAGTCCCCAACTGGCACAAGCTCCGCCCCCAAGCCAAATTCCTGACGATTTCTGGGCCAGTTGGACAAGCCAACAGGCCCAAAGCAATGCCAGCCTGACCCAACATACACAACACCTTGCCAGTCTGCCCCATCATCTACCGCGTATTAGTAGAAACTCGGGCAGACTGATAGTACAAGTAGGGCGAATGGCTACCTCAATGGAGCAAATTAGGGCAGAAAACAGCCAAATGAATGCACATTTAACCCGCATTATAGATGAGCAACAGCGCCATCAGCAGGCACTCGTTCAGCTCATTCAACACAATCAAGTGGTGAATGAGTCCTTATCCAGGATTGTAGCCAGCCACACTGCTACTAACACGCAGCTGATTGCAAGTTTAAATAATTTGAGCAGCAATATTTCTATGATGGGAGCTCAGCAAGTCACCTCCAGCTCGGGGACCACGACCCCTATCCAAACGCCAGTAACCTCCCCTGTTCGGCGTTCCTCAAGAGCACGTGCCAGTGAGCCAGCACCCAGCACACACAAGCGAAAAAAATAACTTTTTTGTATGAAAAATAAAATCAAAAATTTGACTATAAAACACATTCCTGTGTCCGTCTCCAAAATTTATGAAGCTGGTCTGTATGTATGTATGTATGTTTTTCCAGGGTAATGACTGTAAATGTTTTGTTAGCATCAACTAAGCACAATGGACACACCACTATAAACAACAAACAGTAAGTAACAAAACACACAATAGAAAGTAGAGCAAAGTGTTTAGTGAAGGATAATTACAGCATAATAAAAACTGACCTGTAAAATATCGCTGGATAACTTCTTGACGTACCTGCCTCCCTACATTTGTACTCACACTGTCACCAGATGGTTCTAACTCCTCTGCTTGCTGACTGCTTTCTCCCTCATCATGTGCCAGATGTTGACTTAAACACAGATTATGGAGAAAACAGCAGCAGAACACAATTCGAGTCACCTTTGAGGGACTATACAACAAAAGGCCACCAGATTTATCCAGACACCGAAAACGTGACTTCAGCACCCCAAAACATCTTTCTATCACATTCCGCATAGCCTTATGTGCATGATTATAACTGTGTTCAGCAGGAGAATCAGGTTGGGACAATGGAGTAAGGAGCCAAGAGTAGCAGCCGTAACCCCCATCACCTGAAAAACATATATAGTCAACATTAGGACATATGTTAGATTATTCTTTCACCTCCTCCAAACTCTAGGTTGTGGTTAAAAGACAGACACACAAAACATTTTCCACATACCCAACAGCCAGCCATCAGGCATTTGTCCCTCCTCAAATTTATCGAAGAGCGATGACTGACTGAGGATGAAGGAGTCATGGCAGGCACCAGGGTAACCTACAACAACACTCATCATTTTTAAGTTTGCATCACAGACCACCTGGACATTAGTTGATTGATCCATATGCCTATTAGTATATATATACTGGCGGCCCTTAGGTGATCTCAGCTGAACGTGTGTGCAATCTATGGCCCCCAGCACATTGGGCATGCCAGCAAGCTCATAGAAAGCTACCCTGACAGCACTCCACTCCGACTCCTCAGTAGGGAAGCAGATTGAGGCTTTAATGTGTGGCTCCAACACATCCAAAACCTGAGTGGACATTAAAGAAGCTAAGGTGAGTGTCATGTTAGGTATTCTCTACAATACTGTGGTGTTTCAACTTACACAAGCAACACTTAGCCATAACCGCATATGTATTTTTAGACTCACCTGCATCAAATATCTGGAAAAGGTGGGCTGTGAGATCCCAATGACGTCGCCTGCCACAGCCTGGAAGCTCCCAGTAGCCATAAAGTGTAACACAGCCAGGAGTTTGTGTAGGCCTGATACAGAGCGAGAGCGTGCTGTCTCAGGGTCTATGCCCAGTTTGACAAGGTCATACAGGTGGAAAATGTGGTTTCGATTTAGGCGGAACATCTGTATGACCCTATCATCGGACAATGCATTTAAGTTTAAACGCCCTCTAAAAAAACGAGGCTGGCGCAGCCTCCGCGGTACCTGGACAACCTGTTGGCCATGTTCACTTACCTGGTCCTGATTCCTGGAAGCCTCATGGAGCAGTCTAACGTATCCCACAGCCAACAAAAAACCATTGCCACACACCACAGCCGCCATTTCAGAGTGAGAGAAGTTCAGAATGTGCCTGAAACACTTTTATAGGCCCAAAAAATCAGGTGTGAGTAATGGATAATTAAGTACACATGTAAACGCGGTTTCAAAAGGCTGGCGCGTTTTTTTTTAGGAAAAAAATGCGAATCGTAATTTTTCGCGGCCGCGAAAGCATTTTCGCGGCAGCAAATACAATTACGAATGGTTAGTAAATGACCGAGATTCATATCTAAACAGGCGTAATTTGACCGATGGTGTATTCATTCGTAATTTTGCACTTGGACTAGAAAAAAAATACGAATGCCCTCATCACTGCCGTGATTACTGTTTAGTAAATGACCGAGATGCCACTTAGAAGAAAAAACGCCATCACGGTCAAAATCGGGAGCTTAGTAAATATACCCCAATGAGTGTGATGTCAATTAGGTAAATAGATCGGATCAGGTATAAAAATCCGGGCTCAGGCTAGCAGCAGGTCTTCTTGACAAAGGGGAGAGGGCTCCATGAAATGCGTTGAAGCTGCCTTCTGTGTCTTCTATCTCCTGGGATCCAATGGTTTTGAGAACTGAGCACCACAGGTGCTTTGCACAGTATTTGTTAATATGGCACTGATAGCGTTGACCATCTGTACCCTGTGATGTTTATGAATACTGTGCTCTTTCCGTTGTGATTTTATGAATAAACCACATTTCTCTTGACATTTGCCTGTCTACACTACTTACTGGGATTCGAGACGGGAGAGAAAAAGATACCTTTATCAGAATGCATGATAGAATTTTAATGTAAGTGTTTTTAATATAACAGTTTGCTTGATTGAAGCATTCATCTGTGAAAGACCTGTGATTGAATCATTAACCTGCATATGTGTGTATATATATATATATATATATATATATATAAATCTCAGTGCCTCCCCAGCTAGTGACCTCACCGCACGCCACTACGACCTAATGATCATATCCCGATTCATGGGGGGGGGGGATTACTGGGTACTTAGAATCCCCACCTCCATGTGTGCAGCGACATGACCAGAGCCGGCCCTAGGCATATGCAAACTAGGCAAATGCCTTGGGGCACAAGCAGTTTCTTCTGATTAAAATGAAATGCGGCATGCCTATATTCTGTGTGTGACTGCGGCTGTATCTGCATTTGAAATGCAACGTTACAGCGTATTCCTGGAAATCATTGTAATGTAGCATTCGAATGCAGATACAGCCGCAGTCACACACAGTACATAGGCATGACGCATATCATTTTAATCAGCAGAAGATGCTTGTGTGTCCTATTCACATAGTAATGCAAATAAGTTACATTTTCATCAAAGAAGGCGCCCAAACATTAGCAGAGCTGCCAGCTGACTCACGCCAGGCATCTCCTGCTGCATGGCATATTGAGGCAGAATTTATGAGGACACATCTGTATCCAAGCAGAGGTAGAGGTCACAGTGTTAGCAGCCATGTGAGTGCTGTATGCAGGTGGGTTGGTTGTTCAGTAGTGTTTGGCATATGTGTAAGGGACATTATGTTTATAAGGACATTAATAATGTGTAAGAGGCATTACTGTGTGGTATTATGTGTATAAATGCATTACTAATGTGTGGAATTATGTGTATAAGGTGCTCTACTGTGTGGCGTAGTGTACAGAGAGGGCACTACTGTGTGGTCTAATGTGAATAAAGAGTAATATGGTGTGGTGTAATGTGAATAAGGAGCAAGTCAGTGTGATATAATGTGAATAAGGGGCACTACTGTGAGGAGTAATGTATAAAAGGTAAAGTGGTACTACTGTGTGACGTAACGTGAATAAGGGACACTATCGCATGATATAATGTGAGTAAAGTTGCACTACTGTGTGTTGTAGTTGAATTGGGGGTACTATTGTGTGGCCATGCCCGTTCCCAGCAAGTAAACGCCCCTTTTTTGGGCTGTGTACAGCGAATGTGTGTACTGTTACTATTTAAAATATAGGGGTAGGAGCACCAAAATGAGGACTGCTATGGGTGCAGGGTGATGGTGCTGGGAAAGGGGTGCAGGTTCAGAGGCGTAACAAGCGGCGGTGTAAGGGAGCACCAGCCAAAATCTTGCCTAGGGCATCATATTGGTTAGGGCCGGCTCTGGACATGACCATAGAGTACAGTGCACTGACTGACACCATGATATAGAATTTAATGTCTATTTAACTTTTCTTTACAATTATTCCCTGTAACTTGTATTGCTGCTTTGTTTCCTGTGGGGGTGCGTGTAGCCACACATTACCCTACTTATAGTACTGTAATCACTGCTTTCTCCCACAGCTAAGTAGCAACCTGATGTATAATAACCTACAGTAGTTACTAATATACACGTATATATTGCCCAATTCCTAGACTGATCTGGAGACATTATTCCTCTCCCGGCTGACTATTGGTAGAAGGTGCACTTTCACTCTTTTATATTTATTTTTCCATTTATCCTATTACTGGAGAGGAGATAAGCTGGTGATTGTACTTTACCAAACAACCAAATGTATAGACATTATTTTTATTACTACTGAGATTATTATTATTATTATTATTATTATTATTATTGATGTGCGGCGGGCACTTTTCATGTTTTCTGTTTTGGTTTTGGATATGTATCCCCACTCGTGTTTTGGATCTGGATTGGTTTTGCCAAAACCACTCTTTCGGATTTTGGTTTTCGATCTGGATGATTTTGGAAAAAAAAACATAAAAACAGCTAAAATCACAGAATTTGGGGTAATTTTGATCCTACAGTATGATTACCCTCAATAGCATTCATTTCCACTCATTTCCAGTCTATTCTGAACACCTCATACCTCCCAATATTGTTTTTAGGCCAAAAGGTTGAACCGAGGTCGCTGGATGACTAAGCTAAGCGGTACAAGTGTGCGACACAAACACCTTCATGAATAAATGGGACCATATTCTCATTGAGTATTCAAAGAAACTGATTCAGTTGCTCATAGAAAAACAACACTAGCCAACTTGAGACACTTGAGTCAGAGATTGATACACTTAGAACCATATAAACAAGAAACAGAATTTAAGAATCTTTCAGACCTCACTGCAACAAGGATTTTAAAAGGGGAGAACAGATTGATATAAATTAAAAAGAAGAAAATTCTTAGAGAAAAATTTGGACTCAATAGACCACATCAAAAGATTTCAGGAGTTACGAAACCACACAATAGGAATAGAAGGGAACAGACACCATTCCGACAGATAAGACCAATCAAGAGTACAAACACTCCGTTGTACAAGAAATTATACTTAACATACCAGCAGTATATGACAAAAATACACCGTACTGACACAAAGAAACAAGACGAGCAAACACATTCTTCAATAGACACCACAGACGGAACAGAAACAGAACCATCTTTTTCAATTTATGAGATCGAAGACAACTCACAATACGAGAATCTAGCAAGATCATCATTGGAGGAAGGCTGGGCTAACAGTAATAAGAATAACATTTACATCACTGAAAGAAGCCACACAAATAGACAACAACAGAAAAGAGAAGAGACACCTGCACCCAGTGCAGGCAAGGAAGGCATCACAGTAAACACAAGTACAGTAAGATTGTCACCACAAAAAGGTTCCTCTACAACATGTGCTACACAAATCTCTTTTTAAGGGGTCAGCCAGCTAGGGCTACACGACAGGCCAACAGTACTCCCATGAAGGCAGGGAAAAGGAAATTAGAAGAACGGGGAGAAAAAAACAGAAACCACAAACCATTGAAAACAGAGGAACTAGGGAAAGGGATCCTTAACCTTAGTAACACTCAACTTTCAGAGGAACATCTCAAGGTACTTGACAAAGGACTCAAATTTGCCCCTACAAAGAACTTAGACAAATTTCACACGTATTTAGACGTACACAAATTTGCATGGAAATTAGCTCTAAAGAAGTACTTTGCATCCACCACCCCAGCCCCCTTAAGAAATGAAGAGGGATCGGACAGATTTAGACATACACATCTGAAACCTCCATCCCACTTTTACTCGAGTCATATGAAAGGCCCACAAATTGATGCTTTTGTGAGGATGGTAGAGAAAGATATTGAAAACATGACATTCAAGAAATACCACAACAACCTTACCAAACAGGAAAGTGCTGCGTTAAGGGAATTACAGGACAATAATTCGATTATAGTGAAACCAGCAGATAGAGGGGAGGGACCGTTATCTTGAGCAAAATGGATTATTTAAAAGTAGCACACCACATTTTAGATGATTCACATACTTACAAGAAATTACGACAAGACCCAACAATTACCTTTCAGAAACAATTAGAGGTACATTTACAGAAAGGTCTAGACACAGGGATTTTCAACAAACAAGAACATCAATTCATGCAGATACAATACCCAATCATTCCAGTCTTCTATTATGTATCGAAGATTCACAAAGATTCCACCAATCCACCAGGGAGACCAATTATTTCAGGGATAGGTTCACTGACATCCAACTAATCAGAGTACCTTGACACTTTTTTGCAACCCTATGTACAGAAACAACGGTCATACTTGAGAGACACTACACACATTTTGAACCGCCTACAGGAAGTAGATTGGGATGAAAACTCATGGTAAGTGACCACAGACATCACATCACTATACTCAGTGATAGTCCATGATCAAGGCATCATGAGTATTGACTATTTCTGGAACAGAACAAAGATCTCTTACCAACACAATGTAAATTTATCATTGATAGCATCACTTTCATATTAAAACATAACAACGTATGGTTTGAGGGCACCTACTACCTACAAACAACTGGGACAGCCATGGGCATGAGATTTGCCCCAAGCTATGCCAATCTCTTCATGGGTTGGTGGGAGGACCACTATATTTGGCAGGGTGCGGGGCTTGGGGAGAATCTCGGGCTCTGGACTAGGTACATTGATGACATTTTCTTTATCTGGTGGGGAAAGGAAGGGACACTTCAAGATTTCCTCAGCATATGAATACAAATACCAATAATTTGAAATTCACAACCAATTACAGTAAGACTAATGTTGAATTTTTGGATCTCAACATTTTCATTGACAATGGGGATATACACACAAATACATTCGGAAGATTGTCGACGTCAACAGCTTTATTTTGTCCTCCAGTGGACACCATCCTAACTGGCCCAAAATGATTCCCAAGGGACAATTCACTGGCTAAGGATCAATTGTTCCAAAACATAAGATTACAGAACACAAGGGAGAGAACTTGCAAAACAGTTTAGAGAGAAAGACTACGGGACTGAACTAGTAGAAGAGGCATTCAAACAAGTTGAGGAAATAGACAGGACTCAGTTACTCAGATACAGGGAAAAGGACAAGGCAGCTGATCCAAAAGATATATTATTCATAACAGACTATTCACAACAGGCAAAAACACTCCAACGTATTCTTAGGAAACATTGGCCCCTACTGATGGAGGGTGAATCACTAGGAGAACACCTGCAGACCAGACCCAAAGTAGAATTCAGAAAGGCACCAAATTAGAAACAGAGATTAGTACACAGCCATATCCCCCAAAAACAAGCAATACAAAGAACCATTGACAGCATAGAACCAGCAAAAGGCTTTTACCACTGTGATACTTGCACAGGGTGTAGAAATATAGGAATCGTTAGCACCAAACCAAAGGTGGGGTTCCGTTCAAATAACACAGGAAAATCATACAATATTAAAGATAGACTAACATGCAAAGTACAGGGGTAATTTACATTGCAAAACGCGCATGCATGAAACAATATGTGGGTAGGACGACAAGACCACTGAAAGTAAGAATCAGCGAGCACATTCGCAGCATAAAACAAGGCTACGAAGATCATTTCCTATCCAAACACTTCAAAGACCATCATAACAACGACCCCCGTTCACTAAAGTTCACGGGGATACAAGAAGTACACTCTAACTGGAGGGGGGGTGACTACACAGAAAGGATCATCACCATCGAACTACGATGGATGGATGAACTTAAGACACTTTCCCCTCATGGACTGAATATGGACAATGAGGTGAAATCTATCATATGTAAAAAAAGATGTTAGTCGGATTAATTATTTCATTTACATCTGCACAGTAATAGTGAGGGTATACACAGATATTGGAAGAGCACTACCAAATATCAAGGTCACTTCAGATAAGTGTGTATTATTATTTATTCACAACGTAACATTTCCCCTATCAGATACGTGTATATTTACATTATTATTTTTTCACGACATAACATTTCCCCTCCTGGCATCAACGGTGACTATGATATCATGTATGTACATAACGACTGTGCCCAGAGTATATCATCAGGGTGACTATGATATCATGTATGTACATAACGACTGTGCCCAGAGTATGACATCAGGGTGACTATGATATCATGTATGTACATAACGACTGTGCCTAGAGTATATCATCAGGGTGACTATGATATCATGTATGTACATAACGACTGTGCCCAGAGTATATCATCAGGGTGACTATGATATCATGTATGTACATAATGACTGTGCCCAGAGTATATCATCAGGGTGACTATGATATCATGTATGTACATAACGACTGTGCCCAGAGTATATCATCAGGGTGACTATGATATCATGTATGTACATAACGACTGTGCCCAGAGTATATCATCAGGGTGACTATGATATCATGTATGTACATAACGACTGTGCCCAGAGTATATCATCACGGTGACTATGATATCATGTATGTACATAACGACTGTGCCCAGAGTATATCATCAGGGTGACTATGATATCATGCATGTACATAATGACTGTGCCCAGAGTATATCATCACGGTGACTATGATATCATGCATGTACATAACGACTGTGCCCAGAGTATATCATCAGGGTGACTATGATATCATGCATGTACATAATGACTGTGCCCAGAGTATATCATCAGGGTGACTATGATATCATGCATGTACATAATGACTGTGCCCAGAGTATATCATCACGGTGACTATGATATCATGTATGTACATAACGAATGTGCCCAGAGTATATCATCAGGGTGACTATGATATCATGTATGTACATAATGACTGTGCCCAGAGTATATCATCACGGTGACTATGATATCATGTATGTACATAACGAATGTGCCCAGAGTATATCATCAGGGTGACTATGATATCATGTATGTACATAATGACTGTGCCCAGAGTATATCATCAGGGTGACTATGATATCATGTATGTACATAACGACTGTGCCCAGAGTATATCATCAGGGTGACTATGATATCATGTATGTACATAACGACTGTGCCCAGAGTATATCATCAGGGGGACTATGATATCATGTATGTACATAACGACTGTGCCCAGAGTATATCATCATGGTGACTATGATATCATGTATGTACATAACGACTGTTCCCAGAGTATATCATCAGGGTGACTATGATATCATGCATGTACATAACGACTGTGCCCAGAGTATATCATCAGGGTGACTATGATATCATGTATGTACATAACGACTGTGCCCAGAGTATATCATCAGGGGGACTATGATATCATGTATGTACATAACGACTGTGCCCAGAGTATATCATCAGGGTGACTATGATATCATGTATGTACATAACGACTGTGCCCAGAGTATATCATCAGGGTGAGTTAGACAATAATAACATACATCTCCGTGTATGATAGTGTTAGGCTCGCTACATGGCGCAGGATCCGCATAAACAAGAGAGGTTCCACTATTCTTGGCAGGCACTGTTACTATCAGTGTCGGACTGGGGCATGGAGGGCCACCGGGAAATGCAGTGGTAGGGGCCCATTCTTAGAGGCTTGGCTAACCAATAGTGCATGGTCTGGGCCCCTTGATAAATAATATATATAGTAAATACTAGAGATGAGCGGGTTCGGTTCCTCGGAATCCGAACCCGCCCGAACTTCATGTTTTTTTTCACGGGTCCGAGCGACTCGGATCTTCCCGCCTTGCTCGGTTAACCCGAGCGCGCCCGAACGTCATCATGACGCTGTCGGATTCTCGCGAGGCTCGGATTCTATCGCGAGACTCGGATTCTATATAAGGAGCCGCGCGTCGCCGCCATTTTCACTCGTGCATTGAGATTGATAGGGAGAGGACGTGTCTGGCGTCCTCTCCATTAGAATAGAGATAGATTAGATAGAGAGAGAGAGATTGTGCAGAGTCGCAGACAGAGTTAGTTTACCACAGTCAGTGACCAGTGCAGTTGCTAGTTAACTTTTATTTAATATAATATATCCGTTCACTTCTCTCTGCTATATCCGTTCTCTGCCTGAAAAAAAAAACGATACACAGCACAGTCAGTCACACAGTGTGACTCAGTCTGCGTGCACTCAGCTCAGCCCAGTGTGCTGCACAGTCATCAATGTATAAATTAAAAGCTTATAATTAATTGTGGGGGAGACTGGGGAGCACTGCAGGTTGTTAGCAGGAGCCAGGAGTACAATTATATTAATTAACAGTGCACACTTTTGCTGCAGGAGTGGTGACCAGTGCCTGACCACCAGTATAGTATTGTTGTATACTACTAATATCTCTTTAAATATCAACCAGTCTATATTAGCAGCAGACACAGTACAGTGCGGTAGTTCACGGCTGTGGCTACCTCTGTGTCGGCACACGGCAGGCAGTCCGTCCGACCAGAATTGTATTATTTATTATTATATACCTACCACCTAACCGTGGTTTTTTTTTCATTCTTTATACCGTCATAGTGTCATCCTAATTGTTACGAGTATACTACTATCTCTTTATCAACCAGTGTACAGTGCGGTAGTTCACGGCTGTGGCTACCTCTGTGTCGGCACACGGCAGGCAGTCCGTCCGACCAGAATTGTATTATTTATTATTATATACCTACCACCTAACCGTGGTTTTTTTTTTCATTCTTTATACCGTCATAGTGTCATCCTAATTGTTACGAGTATACTACTATCTCTTTATCAACCAGTGTACAGTGCGGTAGTTCACGGCTGTGGCTACCTCTGTGTCGGCACACGGCAGGCAGTCCGTCCGACCAGAATTGTATTATTTATTATTATATACCTACCACCTAACCGTGGTTTTTTTTTTCATTCTTTATACCGTCATAGTGTCATCCTAATTGTTACGAGTATACTACTATCTCTTTATCAACCAGTGTACAGTGCGGTAGTTCACGGCTGTGGCTACCTCTGTGTCGGCACACGGCAGGCAGTCCGTCCGACCAGAATTGTATTATTTATTATTATATACCTACCACCTAACCGTGGTTTTTTTTTCATTCTTTATACCGTCATAGTGTCATCCTAATTGTTACGAGTATACTACTATCTCTTTATCAACCAGTGTACAGTGCGGTAGTTCACGGCTGTGGCTACCTCTGTGTCGGCACACGGCAGGCAGTCCGTCCGACCAGAATTGTATTATTTATTATTATATACCTACCACCTAACCGTGGTTTTTTTTTCATTCTTTATACCGTCATAGTGTCATCCTAATTGTTACGAGTATACTACTATCTCTTTATCAACCAGTGTACAGTGCGGTAGTTCACGGCTGTGGCTACCTCTGTGTCGGCACACGGCAGGCAGTCCGTCCGACCAGAATTGTATTATTTATTATTATATACCTACCACCTAACCGTGGTTTTTTTTTTCATTCTTTATACCGTCATAGTGTCATCCTAATTGTTACGAGTATACTACTATCTCTTTATCAACCAGTGTACAGTGCGGTAGTTCACGGCTGTGGCTACCTCTGTGTCGGCACACGGCAGGCAGTCCGTCCGACCAGAATTGTATTATTTATTATTATATACCTACCACCTAACCGTGGTTTTTTTTTTCATTCTTTATACCGTCATAGTGTCATCCTAATTGTTACGAGTATACTACTATCTCTTTATCAACCAGTGTACAGTGCGGTAGTTCACGGCTGTGGCTACCTCTGTGTCGGCACACGGCAGGCAGTCCGTCCGACCAGAATTGTATTATTTATTATTATATACCTACCACCTAACCGTGGTTTTTTTTTTCATTCTTTATACCGTCATAGTGTCATCCTAATTGTTACGAGTATACTACTATCTCTTTATCAACCAGTGTACAGTGCGGTAGTTCACGGCTGTGGCTACCTCTGTGTCGGCAGTCGGCAGGCAGTCCGTCCATCCATAATTGTATTATTATTATAATATATACCACCTAACCGTGGTTTTTTTTTTCATTCTTTATACCGTCATAGTGTCATCCTAATTGTTACGAGTATACTACTATCTCTTTATCAACCAGTGTACAGTGCGGTAGTTCACGGCTGTGGCTACCTCTGTGTCGGCAGTCGGCAGGCAGTCCGTCCATCCATAATTGTATTATTATTATAATATATACCACCTAACCGTGGTTTTTTTTTCATTCTTTATACCGTCGTCATAGTGTCATACTAGTTGTTACGAGTATACTACTATCTCTTTATCAACCAGTGTACAGTGCGGTAGTTCACGGCTGTGGCTACCTCTGTGTCGGCAGTCGGCAGGCAGTCCGTCCATCCATAATTGTATTATTATTATAATATATACCACCTAACCGTGGTTTTTTTTTCATTCTTTATACCGTCGTCATAGTGTCATACTAGTTGTTACGAGTATACTACTATCTCTTTATCAACCAGTGTACAGTGCGGTAGTTCACGGCTGTGGCTACCTCTGTGTCGGCAGTCGGCAGGCAGTCCGTCCATCCATAATTGTATTATTATTATAATATATACCACCTAACCGTGGTTTTTTTTCCATTCTTTATACCGTCGTCATAGTGTCATACTAGTTGTTACGAGTATACTACTATCTCTTTATCAACCAGTGTACAGTGCGGTAGTTCACGGCTGTGGCTACCTCTGTGTCGGCAGTCGGCAGGCAGTCCGTCCATCCATAATTGTATTATTATTATAATATATACCACCTAACCGTGGTTTTTTTATACCACCTAACCGTGGCAGTCCGTCCATAATTGTATACTAGTATCCAATCCATCCATCTCCATTGTTTACCTGAGGTGCCTTTTAGTTCTGCCTATAAAATATGGAGAACAAAAAAGTTGAGGTTCCAAAATTAGGGAAAGATCAAGATCCACTTCCACCTCGTGCTGAAGCTGCTGCCACTAGTCATGGCCGAGACGATGAAATGCCAGCAACGTCGTCTGCCAAGGCCGATGCCCAATGTCATAGTACAGAGCATGTCAAATCCAAAACACCAAATATCAGAAAAAAAAGGACTCCAAAACCTAAAATAAAATTGTCGGAGGAGAAGCGTAAACTTGCCAATATGCCATTTACCACACGGAGTGGCAAGGAACGGCTGAGGCCCTGGCCTATGTTCATGGCTAGTGGTTCAGCTTCACATGAGGATGGAAGCACTCAGCCTCTCGCTAGAAAACTGAAAAGACTCAAGCTGGCAAAAGCACCGCAAAGAACTGTGCGTTCTTTGAAATCCCAAATCCACAAGGAGAGTCCAATTGTGTCGTTTGCGATGCCTGACCTTCCCAACACTGGACGTGAAGAGCATGCGCCTTCCACTATTTGCATGCCCCCTGCAAGTGCTGGAAGGAGCACCCGCAGTCCAGTTCCTGATAGTCAGATTGAAGATGTCAGTGTTGAAGTACACCAGGATGAGGAGGATATGGGTGTTGCTGGCGCTGGGGAGGAAATTGACCAGGAGGATTCTGATGGTGAGGTGGTTTGTTTAAGTCAGGCACCCGGGGAGACACCTGTTGTCCGTGGGAGGAATATGGCCGTTGACATGCCAGGTGAAAATACCAAAAAAATCAGCTCTTCGGTGTGGAGGTATTTCACCAGAAATGCGGACAACAGGTGTCAAGCCGTGTGTTCCCTTTGTCAAGCTGTAATAAGTAGGGGTAAGGACGTTAACCACCTCGGAACATCCTCCCTTATACGTCACCTGCAGCGCATTCATAATAAGTCAGTGACAAGTTCAAAAACTTTGGGTGACAGCGGAAGCAGTCCACTGACCAGTAAATCCCTTCCTCTTGTAACCAAGCTCACGCAAACCACCCCACCAACTCCCTCAGTGTCAATTTCCTCCTTCCCCAGGAATGCCAATAGTCCTGCAGGCCATGTCACTGGCAAGTCTGACGAGTCCTTTCCTGCCTGGGATTCCTCCGATGCATCCTTGCGTGTAACGCCTACTGCTGCTGGCGCTGCTGTTGTTGCCGCTGGGAGTCGATGGTCATCCCAGAGGGGAAGTCGTAAGCCCACTTGTACTACTTCCAGTAAGCAATTGACTGTTCAACAGTCCTTTGCGAGGAAGATGAAATATCACAGCAGTCATCCTACTGCAAAGCGGATAACTGAGTCCTTGACAACTATGTTGGTGTTAGACGTGCGTCCGGTATCCGCCGTTAGTTCACAGGGAACTAGACAATTTATTGAGGCAGTGTGCCCCCGTTACCAAATACCATCTAGGTTCCACTTCTCTAGGCAGGCGATACCGAGAATGTACACGGACGTCAGAAAAAGACTCACCAGTGTCCTAAAAAATGCAGTTGTACCCAATGTCCACTTAACCACGGACATGTGGACAAGTGGAGCAGGGCAGGGTCAGGACTATATGACTGTGACAGCCCACTGGGTAGATGTATGGACTCCCGCCGCAAGAACAGCAGCGGCGGCACCAGTAGCAGCATCTCGCAAACGCCAACTCTTTCCTAGGCAGGCTACGCTTTGTATCACCGCTTTCCAGAATACGCACACAGCTGAAAACCTCTTACGGCAACTGAGGAAGATCATCGCGGAATGGCTTACCCCAATTGGACTCTCCTGTGGATTTGTGGCATCGGACAACGCCAGCAATATTGTGTGTGCATTAAATATGGGCAAATTCCAGCACGTCCCATGTTTTGCACATACCTTGAATTTGGTGGTGCAGAATTTTTTAAAAAACGACAGGGGCGTGCAAGAGATGCTGTCGGTGGCCAGAAAAATTGCGGGACACTTTCGGCGTACAGGCACCACGTACAGAAGACTGGAGCACCACCAAAAACTACTGAACCTGCCCTGCCATCATCTGAAGCAAGAAGTGGTAACGAGGTGGAATTCAACCCTCTATATGCTTCAGAGGTTGGAGGAGCAGCAAAAGGCCATTCAAGCCTATACAATTGAGCACGATATAGGAGATGGAATGCACCTGTCTCAAGTGCAGTGGAGAATGATTTCAACGTTGTGCAAGGTTCTGATGCCCTTTGAACTTGCCACACGTGAAGTCAGTTCAGACACTGCCAGCCTGAGTCAGGTCATTCCCCTCATCAGGCTTTTGCAGAAGAAGCTGGAGGCATTGAAGAAGGAGCTAACACGGAGCGATTCCGCTAGGCATGTGGGACTTGTGGATGCAGCCCTTAATTCGCTTAACAAGGATTCACGGGTGGTCAATCTGTTGAAATCAGAGCACTACATTTTGGCCACCGTGCTCGATCCTAGATTTAAAGCCTACCTTGGATCTCTCTTTCCGGCAGACACAGGTCTGCTGGGGTTGAAAGACCTGCTGGTGACAAAATTGTCAAGTCAAGCGGAACGCGACCTGTCAACATCTCCTCCTTCACATTCTCCCGCAACTGGGGGTGCGAGGAAAAGGCTCAGAATTCCGAGCCCACCCGCTGGCGGTGATGCAGGGCAGTCTGGAGCGACTGCTGATGCTGACATCTGGTCCGGACTGAAGGACCTGACAACGATTACGGACATGTCGTCTACTGTCACTGCATATGATTCTCTCAACATTGATAGAATGGTGGAGGATTATATGAGTGACCGCATCCAAGTAGGCACGTCACACAGTCCGTACTTATACTGGCAGGAAAAAGAGGCAATTTGGAGGCCCTTGCACAAACTGGCTTTATTCTACCTAAGTTGCCCTCCCACAAGTGTGTACTCCGAAAGAGTGTTTAGTGCCGCCGCTCACCTTGTCAGCAATCGGCGTACGAGGTTACATCCAGAAAATGTGGAGAAGATGATGTTCATTAAAATGAATTATAATCAATTCCTCCGCGGAGACATTGACCAGCAGCAATTGCCTCCACAAAGTACACAGGGAGCTGAGATGGTGGATTCCAGTGGGGACGAATTGATAATCTGTGAGGAGGGGGATGTACACGGTGATATATCGGAGGGTGAAGATGAGGTGGACATCTTGCCTCTGTAGAGCCAGTTTGTGCAAGGAGAGATTAATTGCTTCTTTTTTGGGGGGGGTCCAAACCAACCCGTCATATCAGTCACAGTCGTGTGGCAGACCCTGTCACTGAAATGATGGGTTGGTTAAAGTGTGCATGTCCTGTTTTGTTTATACAACATAAGGGTGGGTGGGAGGGCCCAAGGATAATTCCATCTTGCACCTCTTTTTTCTTTTCTTTTTCTTTGCATCATGTGCTGATTGGGGAGGGTTTTTTGGAAGGGACATCCTGCGTGACACTGCAGTGCCACTCCTAGATGGGCCCGGTGTTTGTGTCGGCCACTAGGGTCGCTAATCTTACTCACACAGTCAGCTACCTCATTGCGCCTCTTTTTTTCTTTGCGTCATGTGCTGTTTGGGGAGGGTTTTTTGGAAGGGACATCCTGCGTGACACTGCAGTGCCACTCCTAGATGGGCCCGGTGTTTGTGTCGGCCACTAGGGTCGCTAATCTTACTCACACAGTCAGCTACCTCATTGCGCCTCTTTTTTTCTTTGCGTCATGTGCTGTTTGGGGAGGGTTTTTTGGAAGGGACATCCTGCGTGACACTGCAGTGCCACTCCTAGATGTGCCCGGTGTTTGTGTCGGCCACTAGGGTCGCTAATCTTACTCACACAGTCAGCTACCTCATTGCGCCTCTTTTTTTCTTTGCGTCATGTGCTGTTTGGGGAGGGTTTTTTGGAAGGGCCATCCTGCGTGACACTGCAGTGCCACTCCTAGATGGGCCCGGTGTTTGTGTCGGCCACTAGGGTCGCTTATCTTACTCACACAGCGACCTCGGTGCAAATTTTAGGACTAAAAATAAT
Organism: Pseudophryne corroboree; assembly: GCF_028390025.1. Classification (NCBI taxonomy): domain Eukaryota; kingdom Metazoa; phylum Chordata; class Amphibia; order Anura; family Myobatrachidae; genus Pseudophryne; species Pseudophryne corroboree. The sequence continues at coordinate 833,206,801 of NC_086448.1, forward strand.
ATTGTGAGGTGTGATGTGTTCAGAATAGGCTGAAAATGAGTGTAAATTATGTTTTTTGAGGTTAATAATACTTTGGGATCAAAATTACCCCCAAATTCTATGATTTAAGCTGTTTTTTAGGGTTTTTTCAAAAAAACACCCGAATCCAAAACACACCCGAATCCGACAAAAAAAATTCGGTGAGGTTTTGCCAAAACGCGGTCGAACCCAAAACACGGCCGCGGAACCGAACCCAAAACCAAAACACAAAACCCGAAAAATTTCCGGCGCTCATCTCTAGTAAATACTACTAGTGAATACATGATAATGTACCAGATTAATAACAGCAATGCACTTTAGAAAATACACTCTAGTTCTGTGCAGTATAATGTAACATATTCATAATGTATAATTGAGAGGGTGGGCCCCCAGGCAGTGGGGCCCACCGGTGGTTTCCCCTCTACCCCTATGGGCCAGTCCGAGCCTGGTTACTATATGTAACCTTAGCCTGTCATTAGTCTAGGATCAACATATTTTAACAATGTTTATCTTACCAATTAGGACAGTATATGAATACTTGTCCAGTTATACTTTATTATATTTTGTATTAACTTTCTGGCACTTTAAAAACCAGGCCAAAAAGAGCACATGATGCAAAAAAAAAAAAAAAAAAGCTGCAAGATGGAATTGTCCTTGAGCCTTACCACCCACCCTTATGTTGTATAAACAGGACATGCACACTTTAACAAACCAATCATTCCAGCGACAGGGTCCGCCACACGACTGTGGCTGAAATGACTGGTTTGTTTGGGCCCCCACCAAAAAAGAAGCAATGAATCTCTCCTTGCACAAACTGGCTCTACAGAGGCAAGATGTCCACCTCCTCCTCATCCTCCGATTCCTCACCACTTTCACTGTGTACATCCCCCTCCTCACAGATTATTAATTTGTCCCCACTGGAATCCACCATCTCAGGTCCCTGTGTACTTTCTGGAGGCAATTGCTGGTAAAGGTCTTCCTGGAGGAATTTATAATTCATTTTGATGAACATCTTCTTTGCCACATTTTGTGGAAGTAACCTCCTACGGCGATCACTGACAAGGTTACCGGCTGCACTAAACACTCTTTCGGAGTACACACTAGAGGGGGGGGGGGCAACTTAGATAAAATAAAGCCAGTTTGTGCAAGAGCCTCCAAATTGCCTCTTTATACTGCCAGTATACATATGGGGGTAAATTTACTAAGATTCGTATTTTTCAAAATCATGCCCAAGTTCAATCACGACTGACATCGACAGTGCAAAATTGCAACTTTTTGAATTGATTACGACTCATTTACTAAGCTGTCGTATTCGTATTTTCCGTATCTTCCGATGTCGATGTCATTCGTGCTTTTCTGCTGTAGATTGCGGCCGCGTTTGCTCTTTCGCGGCCGCGTTGTTGTGATTTTTTTACGACTGCGTCACAAGTTTATTACGGCAGTGATTTGGAATTTGCTGCCGCGTTTTTACTCCTAAGTTTCGTTTACGTCACGCGGCCGTGATTGGTTGTATTCGTGAAGGAGGAGTGTCTGTGCATATTACTATAAAAACGCCCCAAACACTCCGCACCTCGTGGGTTTAGCTAGTGGAGAGGAGAGAGGAAGGTGTATTTGGAGTTGGTGAGTTTGGTGGAGTTTTTGGTGGATTTGGAGAGGAGTTTGGTGATTGTTGAGTGCTGTACTGTGTGTGTTAGTAGTCTTGTGATCTTTGTAGTATTGTTTTTTCACAGTTTGTCTAATTTTTTGTCCTTGTTTTTTTTTTACAGTCTTTTGTCATTATTTGTGAGTGAGTGAGCGTGTGTGTTGGCTGTGTGGTGTGTAGTAGGAGTAGTGGAGGAGTGTGTTTTGTGTTTTGAGTTTTCAGTGTATTTTGTTGTTTGTCATGTCCGACTCAGAGGTCAGTGTGGTGGCGGAGGTTAGTGAGGTGGAGGCTGGTAGTGAGGTGGAGGCTGGTAGTGAGGTGGAGGCTGGTAGTGAGGTGGAGGGGGGTAGTGAGAGGGAGGAGGTTAGTGAGGAGGAGGAGGAGGGGGTGCCTGTTGCTGTATTTTCCAGTGATAGTGATGGTGTTGTGGCTCCGCAGCCACGCACCACTACCAAGACTGGCAGGAATATAAAGTTCAGCTATGCTGAAAACATGGCTTTGGTGCATGAGCTGATGAAGCACCATCGCCAATTGTTTGGTCAGGATGCTGCCAAGGTGTCCTCCCGCAGGAAGTCTGTCCTGTGGGGGCAAGTAATACTTGCTGTGAATAGTGAGGGTGTGGTGCGAAGGACTGAGGACACGTGCCGCAAGCGTTTTTATGATATTAAGCGGCGTGTCAAGGCCAAGATGGCCAAAGAGGCCAAATTGGCAAGGAAAACCGGAGGTGGCCCACCTTTCCGTGTAAGCTTTCGGGACTGGGAGGAGCCTGTGCGGGCATTGATTCCTTCCGAAGTGGTGTCTGCTACTCATGTCCGGGATTCGGACCGACCCACGCAGGATGGTAAGTTTGATTTGTTATATTGTTTTTAAAATGTCCGTAAAATGTAGATAATGTCATTTTAAAAAGGTAAAGGATGTTTTTTTTAAAATGAAAAAATATTGCAGGCCTATGCTCCCTTAAGGTGTGTTTTTGTTTAGAATGTGCTTTTTCCACCTTGCCTAGGCTATTTGTACAATTTAATTTAGTGCCAAAACATGTGCAGTGTTTTTTTTTAAAGATATTTTTTTTTTTTTGCGATAATGCTTGAACATGTGTATTTTTTTGGTGTTAAAAAAAAGGCATTTTTTAAAAACTAACAGAAAAGCAGGGCATTATTAAACCCAATTTTTTAATTTAACATTTGCAAGTAGTTAATCTCTGCAATATCTGAGTCAAAATACAAAAATGAAACATATTTATTGTGGGCCACATCATGTACATTTGGATATTCAACTCAAAATCATGAAGCTTGAAGCTCTTAAGCTAAATAAATTTGGTTAAACAAAACCTAATAGATGGTTACAGTACAATAATGCTTTGCAGTGGTTTTTTTATACAAAAGCATAGTAATAATGTTTGGGTCTCTTTTTCAACAGTCACACAGACCAGCCGCCCAGACAGGCCTCAGCCAAGTCAGGATGAGGCTGGGATTGCAGGTAAGTCTTCACTGTAGTCACATATTCTGAAAAAACATAGAAGTACAAAATATTAATTTTTTTTTGGCCACCTAGGTTCTGCTTCTGGAAGCCGACCTCCTGTAAGGCGCCCATCACAGGGCTTGGGCCACTTACCCAGGAGGCCAAGTAAGTCACGGCGTCTTGGCTCGGCTTCTGCGGCTCCATCATCCCCACCCAGGCGAAGACTTTCTGCAGTGTCACCCCAGCCACCACTGGCACTATTGGCGAGTTCTCAGAGTGATGAGCCCCGATCACCTCAGTTATCTGGTGAGTAAAATCAGAAATTTGACACATAAGCAATAATATACACAGTACAGTTAATATGTTGTTAGTTGGTTTGGAGTTTACATGTTTTCCAGAACAAGCAATGTGTTGTTCCGTCTTCAATTGCTAAAGGTGGTTTTTTAAAAATATATAAGGTCTTAGTGGATGTTCTCGACAACATCTTTGTAAGAAAATTACTGATTTGTTTCAAAATTAAGCACACACACGGGAACATTTTGCAAAAAAAAAAAAACCAATTAAATTTTTTTTAAAAAAAAAGGTAAAATCAAGTGTTAATAAGTCAAAAATGGAGTATTATGAATGTAGTAATGTGTATTATTAGCCTTGAAAAATCAAATAAATTAAAACATTGCATGTTGTCCACCCCATACAGAGCACAGCTTGATGGCCGACGAGGACCAGCAGGGCCAAGACCAACAGCCTACCATCACCCTGCAACTTACAGCTGTTGACCCAAGCCAGCCAATACAGTTGCAGGATATCCCCCAAGCATCCATCAGTCCACAACTGGCCCAAGCTCCGCCCCCAAGCCAAATTCCAGATGATTTTTGGGCCAGTTGGACAAGCCAACAGGTCCAAAGCAATGCCAGCCTGACCGCACATACACAACACCTTGCCAGTCTGCCCCATCATCTACCGCGTATTAGTCGCAACTCGGGCAGACTGATAGTACAAGTAGGGCGAATGGCTACCTCAATGGAGCAAATTAGGGCTGACAACAGCCAAATGCTTGCCCATTTATCCCGCATTATAGATGAGCAACAGCGCCATCAGCAGGCACTCGTTCAGCTCATTCAACACAATCAAGTGGTGAATGAGTCCTTATCCAGGATTGTAGCCAGCCACACTGCTACTAACACTCAGCTGATTGCCAGCCTAAATAATTTAAGCAGTAATATTTCGTTGATGGGAGCTCAGCAAGTAACCTCCAGCTCGGGGACCACGACCCCTATCCAAACGCCAGTAACCTCCCCTGTTCGGCGTTCCTCAAGAGCACGTGCCAGTGATACAGCACCCAGCACACACAAGCGCAAAAAGTAAAAAATATGTTAATTAACAAATAAAATTTTGCATTTGACAAACACACAACTTCCTGTGTCCGTCTCCAACATTGTCGAAGCAGCTCTGTATGTATGTATGTTTTTCTAGGGAAATGACTGCAAATGTTTTTTTAGCATAAACTAAGCACAATGGACACTCCACTCTAAACAACAAACAGTAAGTTACAAAACACACAATAGAAAGTAGTGCAAAGTGTTGAGTCAAGGATAATTACAGCCTTTTAAAACTGACCTGTAAAATATCGCTGGATCACTTCTTGCCGTACCTGCCTCCCTACATTTGTACTCACACTGTCACCAGATGGATCTAACTCCTCTGCTTGCTGACTGCTTTCTCCCTCATCATGTGCCAGATGTTGACTTAAACACAGATTATGGAGAAAACAGCAGCAGAACACAATTCTAGTCACCTTTGAGGGACTATACAACAAAAGGCCTGCAGATTTATCCAGACACCGAAACCGTGACTTCAGCACACCAAAACATCTTTCTATCACATTCCGCGTAGCCTTATGTGCATGATTGTAACTGTGTTCAGCAGGAGAATCAGGTAGGGACAATGGAGTAAGGAGCCAAGAGTAGCAGCCGTAACCCCCATCACCTGAAAAACAGATATAGTCAACATTAGTACATATGTAAGATTATTCTTTCACCTCATCCAAACTCTAGTTTGTGGTTAAAAGACATACACACAAAACATTTTCAACATACCCAACAGCCAGCCATCAGGCATTTGTCCCTCCTTAAATTTATCGAAGAGCGATGACTGACTGAGGATGAAGGAGTCATGGCAGTCACCAGGGTAACCTGCAACAACACTCATAATTTTTAATTTTGCATCACAGACCACCTGGACATTAGTTGATTGATCCAGATGCCTATTAGTATAGATATATTGGCGGCCCTTAGGTGATCTCAGCTGAACGTGTGTGCAATCTATGGCCCCCAGCACATTGGGCATGCCAGCAAGCTCATAGAAAGCTACCCTGACAGCACTCCACTCCGACTCCTCGGTAGGGAAGCAGATTGAGGCTTTAATGTGTGGCTCCAACACATCCAAAACCTGAGTGGACATTAAAGAAGCTAAGGTGAGTGTCATGTTAGGTAGTCTCTACAATACTGTGGTGTTTCAACTTACAGAAGCAACACTTAGCCATAACCGCATATGTATTTTTAGACTCACCTGCATCAAATATTTTGAAAAGGTGGGCTGTGAGATACCAATGACGTCGCCTGCCACAGCCTGGAAGCTCCCAGTAGCCATAAAGTGTAACACAGCCAGGAGTTTGTGTAGGCCTGAGACAGAGCGAGAGCGTGCTGTCTCAGGGTCTATGCCCAGTTTGACAAGGTCATACAGGTGGAAAATGTTGGTTCTATTTAGGCGGAACATCTGTATGACCCTATCATCGGACAATGCATTTAAGTTTAAACGCCCTCTAAAAAAACGAGGCTGCCGCAGCCTCCGCGGTACCTGGACAACCTGTTGACCATGTTCACTTACCTGGGCCTGATTCCTGGAAGCCTCATGGAGCAGTCTAAGGTATCCCACAGCAAACAAAAAACCATTGCCACACACCACAGCCGCCATTTCAGAGTGAGAGAAGTTCAGAATGTGGCTGAAACACTTTTATAGGGCCAAACATTCAGGTGTGAGTAATGGATAATTGAGTACACATGCAAACGCGGTTTTCAAAGGCTGGCGCGTTTTTTTTTAGGAAAAAATTACGATTTGTAATTTTTCGCGGCCGCGAAAGCATTTTCGCGGCAGCAATTACAATTACGAATGGTTAGTAAATGACCGAGATTCATATCTAAACAGGCGTAATTTGACCGATGGTGTATTCATTCGTAATTTTAAACTTGGACTTGCAAAAAATTACGAATGCCCTCATCACTGCCGTGATTAGTGTTTAGTAAATTACCGAGATGACACTTTGAAGAAAAAACGCCATCTCGGTCAAAATCGGGAGCTTAGTAAATATACCCCATGGACTGTCTGACGTGCCTACTTGGATGCTGTCACTCATATAATCCTCCACCATTATTTCAATGGTGACAGCATCATATGCAGTGACAGTAGACATGTAGTAATCGTGGGCAGGTCCTTCAGTCCGAACCAGATGTCAACACCTACTCCTGACTGCCCTAACAGCGGGTAGACTAGGACATGTTATCCTTTTCCTCACAGCCCCAGTTTCAGGAGAAAATGAAGGAGGAGCTGTTGACGGGTCACATTCCACTTGAGTTGACAATTTTCTCACCAGCAGGTCTTTGAACCTCTGCAGACTTGTGTCTGCTGGAAAGAGAGATACAACGTAAACTTTAAACCTAGGATCAAGCACGGTGGCCAAAATGTAGTGCTCTGATTTCAACAGGTTGACCACCCTTGACTCCTGGCAAAGCGAATGAAAGGATCCATCCACATGTCCCACATACTTAGCTGAATTGCTCCATCTTAGCTCCTCCTTCAATTTCTCAAGCTGCTTCTGCAACAGCCTGATGCGGGGAATGACCTGACTCAAGCTGGCAGTGTCTAAACTGACTTCACGTGTGGCAAGTTCAAAGGGTTGGAGAACCTTGCACAAGACAGAAATCATTCTCCACTGTGCTTGAGTAAGATGCATTCCCCCTCCTTTGCCTATATCGTAGGTGGATGTATAGGCTTGAATGGCCTTTTACTGCTCCTCCATCCTTTGAAGCATATAGAGTGTTGAATTCCACCTCGTTAACAGTTCTTGCTTCAGGTGATGGCAGGGCAGATTCAGGAGTGTTTGCTGGTGCTCCAGTCTTCGGCATGCAGTGGCTGAATGTCGAAAGTGGCCTGCATTTTTTTGGGCCACCGACAGCATCTACTGCACGCCCCTGTCATTTTTCTAAAAATTCTACACCACCAAGTTAATTGTATGTGCAAACCATGGGACGTGCTGGAATTTGCCCATATGTAATGCACGCACAATATTGGTGGCGTTGTCCGATGTCACAAATCCCCAGGAGAGTCTAAATGGGGTAAGCCATTGTGCGATGATGTCTCTCAGTTTCCATAAGAGGTTGTCAGTGGTGTGCCTCTTACAGAAACCGGTGATGCACAGCGTAGCGTGCCTAGGAATGAGCTGGCATTTGTGAGATGTGCTACTGGTGCCACTGCTGTTGTTGCTACGGGAGGCAATATATCTACCCAGTGGGCTGTCACAGTCATGTAGTCCTTAGTTTGCCCTGCTCCACTTGTCCACATGTCCGTGGTTAAGTGGACACTGGGTACAACTGCATTTTATCAGGACACTGAGGACACATTTCTTAATGTCCCTGTACCATCCGGGAATCGCTTTCCTAGTGAAGTGGAATTTAGATGGGATTTGGTACAGGGGACACACTACCTCCATCAATTGTCTAAATCCCACTGCACTAATGGCGGATACCGGATGCACGTCTAACACCAACATAGCTGTCAAGGCCTCAGTTATCCGCTTTGCAACAGGCTGACTACTGTCATATTTCATCTTCCTCACAAGCGACTGTTGGACAGTCAATTCCTTAGTTGAAATAGTACAAGAGGTCTTCTGACTTCCCCTCTGAGATGACGATTGACTCCCAGCAGCAACAGCAGCATACCACTCAAGGATCCTCTGGAGGAATCCCAGTAAGGAGAGGACTCATCAGTCATGCCAGTGACATGGCCTGCAGGACTACTGACGTTCCTGACTGAGGAGGAAATTGACGTTGAGGGAGTTGGTGGTGCGGCTTGCAGGAGCTTGGGTACAAGTGGAAGAAGAGATTTAAGTGTCAGTGGACTGCTTACGCTCTTACCCAAAGTTTCTGAACTTGACAATGACTTCTGATGAATGTGCTGCAGGTGACGTATAAGGGAGGATGTTCCTAGGCGGTTAACGTTCTTGCTCCTACTTATTACGGATTGACAAAGGCAACACACAACTTCACACCTGTTGTCCGGATTTGTGGAGAAATAATTCCACACCGAAGAGGTGGATTTTTTGGTATTTTGCCCAGGCATGACAATGGGCTTTCTCATCCCACAGACAACAGGTGTCTCCACTGGTGCCTTATTCAAACAAACCACATCACCATTAGAATCCTCCTCGTCAACTTCCTCCTCAGCGCCAGCAACACCCATGTCCTCATCCTAGTGTATTTCTACAGTGACATCTTCAATTTGAATATGAGAAACTGGACTGTGGGTGCTCCTTCCAGCACTTGCAGAGGGCGTGCAAATGGTGGAAGGAGCCACCTCTTCCTGTCCAGTGTTGGGAAGGTCAGGCATCGCAACCGCCGACACACTTGGAATCTCCCTGGGGATTTGTGATACCATCTTAGAATGCACAGTTCTTTGTTATGCTTTTTCCAGCTTAACCCTTCTCATTTTTCTAGCGGGAGGATGAGGGCTTCCATCGTCATGTGAAGCTGAGCTACTAGTCATGAACACGGGCCAGGGCCTTAGCCGTATCTTGCCACTCCGTGTCGTAAATGGTATATTAGCAAGTTTTCGTTTCTCCTCAGACGATTTAAATTTATTTTTTGGGGTAATTTTACTGAACTTTGGCTTTTTGGATTTTACATGCCCTCTACTATTACATTGGGCATCGGCCTTGGCAGACGACGCTGATGGCATTTCATTGTCTATGTCATGACTAGTGGCAGCAGCTTCAGCACTAGGAGGAAGTAGTTCTTGATCTTTCCCTGTTTTATCCTCCAAATTTTTGTTTGCCATTATTTTTATGGAGTTATATAACACAATATGTGGCACAGGAGAGCGTACCCCTATACCTCACAGGGAGAACCCTGTAAAAATTATTTGGATTAATATGGAAGCACCACTGGACTGGACTTATACGGCATTACCACTGGACTTTTACGGCAGTACCGTTGGACTTACAAGGCAGTACCCATGGCAGAGCCGGATTAAGGCCCCGGGAGGCCTGGGGTACTAAATTGCAGGGGGCCCCCATGGACTAAAAAACTAATAAAAAAAATAATATATATATATATATATATATATTTTTTTTTTTTATTATTATTATTTATTTATTTATTTATTTTTTATTAGTTTTTTAGTCCACTGAAGGAGGAGGGATTTATATATATATATATATATATATATATATATATATAAATAATTTATCTAAGAATCCCTCCTCCTTCAGTTCAGCGTGCGGCACGCCAATGACTGAGCCGCAGGCTTGCTGAGCCGGACAGCAATTGGACAGCTGAGCCGTCGCTCAGCTGCCCCGACTACAGCTGTTAGAGCACTCTTCTTAGAGCTGTAGTCAGCGCAGCTGAGCGACGGCTCAGTTGTCCAATTGCTGTCCGGCTCAGCAAGCCTGCGGCTCCGTCATTAGTGCGCCGCACGCAGGGCCGTTTCTAGACAATTTGGCTCCCAGTGCGAGATTTCAAAATGCGCTCCCCCCCTTGCTATAAAAAAAATTCGCGTGCCCCCCCCCCCATATAGCCAGAAAAAGAAAAAGCATGCGCGCGCGCTCCCGACAAGGGTGTGTGGCCTGATTAAAATGGGCGTGGTCTCGTTAAAGTGGGCGTGGCCTCGTCTGATATCATCACACCCACCACAGGGGGAAAAAAATGTAAATAAAAAAGTCCCCTTTTTACACATTACACCAGGCAAGTGTCCCCATTTTACACAGTACGGTGGGCAGATATCCCCATTTTACACAGTACGCAGGCAGGTGTCCCCATTTTACACAGTACGCAGGCAGGTGTCCCCATTTTACACAGTACACAGGCAGGTGTCCCCATTTTACACAGTACGCAGGCAGGTGTCCCCATTTTACACAGTACACAGGCAGGTGTCCCCATTTTTTGCACAGTACGGCAGGTGTCCCCATTTTACACAGTGCGGCAGGTGTCCCCATTTTACACAGTGCGGCAGGTGTCCCCATTTTACACAGTGCGGCAGGTGTCCCCATTTTACACAGTACGCAGGCAGGTGTCCCCATTTTACACAGTACACAGGCAGGTGTCCCCATTTTACACAGTGCGGCAGGTGTCCCCATTTTACACAGTGCGGCACGTGTCCCCATTTTACACAGTGCGGCAGGTATCCCCATTTTACACAGTGCGGCAGGTGTCCCCATTTTACACAGTGCGGCAGGTATCCCCATTTTACACAGTGCAGCAGGTATCCCCATTTTACACAGTGCGGCAGGTATCCCCATTTTACACAGTGCAGCAGGTATCCCCATTTTACACAGTGCGGCAGGTATCCCCATTTTACACAGTGCAGCAGGTATCCCCATTTTACACAGTGCGGCAGGCAGGTGTCAAGTGGGAGGGAGGAAGGGAGGAAGAGAGAAAAAAAAATACTTACATCTTCCCGCTCTTCGGGTCCCGCCGCCTCCTCCTTCGATGCTTATCTCCTCTCCTCCCTCTCTCTCCCCCGAGCGCTCCTGCTCGGGGGGCGGGGCTTCGCGGAATGACGCGTTTGCGTCGTGACGTCACGACGCAAACGCCTCATTCCGCGAAGCCCCGCCCCCCGAGCAGGAGCGCTCGGGGGGAGAGAGAGGGAGGAGATAAGTAGTCACTGGCCGCACGCTGTACTGAAGGAGGAGGATGGACAGGGCAGCGGGGAGCCAAGGCTCGTGAGCGCTGCACCGCAGATCGGATTGAAGAAAGATCCGATCTGTGGTGTGGCAGGGGGCCCTTTTGGAAAGGGGGGCCCGGGGTACGTATCCCCAGGACCCCCCCCCCCCCTTAATCCGGCTCTGACCCATGGACATATACGGCAGTACCCCTGGATTTATACAGCAGCACCACTGGACTTATGGCAGCACAGGATACTACCACTGGACTGGACCTATGGCAGTACAGGACACCACCACTGGACTGATGCAGCACAAGACAGCACCACTGGACTGGACTTATACAGCAGCACTGGACTTATGGCAGCAGAGGACACAGCCACTGTGACTGGACTGATGCAGCACCAGACAGCACCACTGGAATGATACAAAAGAGCAAGTCAGCACCCCACGCGCCATGCCACTTTCCCGCACAGACACTGAAGAGACACGTCCTCTCACTACACTCTACAGGACTGGAGTGAAAATGGTGGCGACGCGCAGCTCCTTATATGGGATCCAAACCCCAAGAGAATCCAACAGCGGGATGATGACGTTTTGCATATGTAATTTGGCTCTTTTTTCTAATTCAAACAAACATCACTATCATTTGCAAGTATTGGGACATAGGCCCTCATTCCGAGTTGTTCGCTCGCAAGGCGAATGTAGCAGAGTTACACACGCTAAGCCGCCGCCTACTGGGAGTGAATCTTAGCTTCTTAAAATTGCGACCGACGTACGCGCAATATTGCGATTACAAACGAGTTAGCAGTTTCAGAGTAGCTCCAGACTTACTCTGCCTGTGCGATCATTTCAGTGCTTGTCGTTCCTGGTTGACGTCACAAACACACCCAGCGTTCGCCCAGGCACTCCCACCGTTTCCCCGGCCACTCCTGCGTTTTTTCCGGAAACGGTAGCGTTTTCAGCCACACGCCCCTGAAACGCCGTGTATCCGCCCAGTAACACCCATTTCCTGTCAATCACATTACGATCGCCGGAGCGAAGAAAAAGCCGTGAGTAAAAATACTTTCTTCATAGTAAAGTTACTTGGCGCAGTCGCAGTGCGAACATTGCGCATGCGTACTAAGCGGATTTTCACTGCGATGCGATGAAAAATACCGAGCGAACAACTCGGAATGAGGGCCATAATTCAAGCACATCAGTGACACATTTCCTGGCCTGCTGTAATGCAATGTTGTGCCACACTGCTAAGCAAACTGCAGTGTAGGTGTACAGTATGTTGGTGACAATTTCTGGTTCACACACGCCCTTGCACACAATGATTGAATCTGACACTTTCTATTCAAAGTGTAGTTATGGACCAATGAAGACCAGGGCAGCTTGTCAGTACTTTCCAGAAACAGACTTCCGGGAGGATTTTGGGATACTTTTCTTTTGTGCATACCACGACAGAGAGGCAGGATCCCTCCAACCCTCAGACATAGTAACTGAAAATGTTTTAGTTACAAAGATTATTATACCTGGTTTTGAGACTAACAGTTGTGCAATGAATAAATCATACCTCCCAACATGACCTCTCCAGGAGGACACAATGCTCTGCTCCTGCTCTTCCCTCTTACTGTATGATTACCATCACCTGTGCTGTACCCTAATACTGACCCAGTGCTCATACCTATGTCATACCTCCCAACATGACCTCTCCAGGAGGGACACAATGCTCTGCTCCTGCTCTTCCCTCTTACTGTATGATTACCATCACCTGTGCTGTACCCTAATACTGACCCAGTGCTCATACCTATGTCATACCTCCCAACATGACCTCTCCAGGAGGACACAATGCTCTGCTCCTGCTCTTCCCTCTTACTGTATGATTACCATCACCTGTGCTGTACCCTAATACTGACCCAGTGCTCATACCTATGTCATACCTCCCAACATGACCCTCTCCAGGAGGACACAATGCTCTGCTCCTGCTCTTCCCTCTTACTGTATGATTACCATTACCTGTGCTGTACCCTAATACTGACCCAGTGCTCATACCTATGTCATACCTCCCAACATGACCTCTCCAGGAGGACACAATGCTCTGCTCCTGCTCTTCCCTCTTACTGTATGATTACCATTACCTGTGCTGTACCCTAATACTGACCCAGTGCTCATACCTATGTCATACCTCCCAACATGACCCTCTACAGGAGGACACAATGCTCTGCTCCTGCTCTTCCCTCTTACTGTATGATTACCATCACCTGTGCTGTACCCTAATACTGACTCAGTGCTCATACCTATGTCATACCTCCCAACATGACCTCTCCAGGACACAATGCTCTGCTCCTGCTCTTCCCTCTTACTGTATGATTACCATCACCTGTGCTGTACCCTAATACTGACCCAGTGCTCATACCTATGTCATACCTCCCAACATGACCTCTCCAGGAGGACACAATGCTCTGCTCCTGCTCTTCCCTCTTACTGTATGATTACCATCACCTGTGCTGTACCCTAATACTGACCCAGTGCTCATACCTATGTCATACCTCCCAACATGACCCTCTCCAGGAGGACACAATGCTCTGCTCCTGCTCTTCCCTCTTACTGTATGATTACCATCACCTGTGCTGTACCCTAATACTGACCCAGTGCTCATACCTATGTCATACCTCCCAACATGACCCTCTCCAGGAGGACACAATGCTCTGCACCTGCTCTTCCCTCTTACTGTATGATTACCATCACCTGTGCTGTACCCTAATACTGACCCAGTGCTCATACCTATGTCATACCTCCCAACATGACCCTCTCCAGGAGGACACAATGCTCTGCTCCTGCTCTTCCCTCTTACTGTACGATTACCATCACCTGTGCTGTACCCTAATACTGACCCAGTGCTCATACATATGTCATACCTCCCAACATGACCTCTCCAGGAGGACACAATGCTCTGCTCCTGCTCTTCCCTCTTACTGTATGATTACCATCACCTGTGCTGTACCCTAATACTGACCCAGTGCTCTTACCTATGTCATACCTCTCAACATGACCTCTCCAGGAGGGACACAATGCTCTGCTCCTGCTCTTCCCTCTTACTGTATGATTACCATCACCTGTGCTGTACCCTAATACTGACCCAGTGCTCAAACCTATGTCATATCTCCCAACATGACCTCTCCAGGAGGACACAATGCTCTGCTCCTGCTCTTCCCTCTTACTGTGTGATTACCATCACCTGTGCTGTACCCTAATACTGACCCAGTGCTCAAACCTATGTCATATCTCCCAACATGACCTCTCCAGGAGGACACAATGCTCTGCTCCTGCTCTGCCATCTCACTGTATGATTACCATCACCTGTGCTGTACCCTAATACTGACCCAGTGCTCATACCTATGTCATATCTCCCAACATGACCTCTCCAGGAGGACACAATGCTCGGCTCCTGCTCTGCCATCTCACTGTATGATTACCATCACCTGTGCTGTACTCTAATACTGACCCAGTGCTCATACCTATGTCATACCTCCCAACATGACCTCTCCAGGAGGACACAATGCTCTGCTCCTGCTCTTCCCTCTTACTGTATGATTACCATCACCTGTGCTGTACCCTAATACTGACCCTGTGCTCATACCTATGTCATACCTCCCAACATGACCCTCTACAGGAGGACACAATGCTCTGCTCCTGCTCTTCCCTCTTACTGTATGATTACCATCACCTGTGCTGTACCCTAATACTGACCCAGTGCTCATACCTATGTCATACCTACCAACATGACCTCTCCAGGAGGACACAATGCTCTGCTCCTGCTCTTCCCTCTTACTGTATAATTGCCATCACATGTGCTGTATCCTAATACTGACCCAGTGCTCATACCTATGTCATACCTCCCAACATGACCTTTCCAGGAGGACACAATGCTCTGCTCCTGCTCTTCCCTCTTACTGTATGATTGCTGGCACCTGTGCAGTACCCTAATACTGACCCAGTGCTCATACCTATGGCATACCTCCCAACATAACCTCTCCAGGAGGACACAATGCTCTGCTCCTGCTCTTCCCT
Organism: Pseudophryne corroboree; assembly: GCF_028390025.1. Taxonomy (NCBI): domain Eukaryota; kingdom Metazoa; phylum Chordata; class Amphibia; order Anura; family Myobatrachidae; genus Pseudophryne; species Pseudophryne corroboree. The sequence goes on from NC_086448.1 coordinate 833,221,908, forward strand.
CTTACTGTATGATTACCATCACCTGTGCTGTACCCTAATACTGACCCAGTGTTCATACCTATGTCATACCTCCCAACATGACCCTCTCCAGGAGGACACAATGCTCTGCTCCTGCTCTTCCCTCTTACTGTATGATTACCATCACCTGTGCTGTACCCTAATACCGACCCAGTGCTCATACCTATGTCATATCTCCCAACATGACCTCTCCAGGAGGACACAATGCTCTGCTCCTGCTCTTCCCTCTTACTGTATGATTGCCATCACATGTGCTGTATCCTAATACTGACCCAGTGCTCATACCTATGTCATACCTCCCAACATGACCTTTCCAGGAGGACACAATGCTCTGCTCCTGCTCTTCCCTCTTACTGTATGATTGCTGGCACCTGTGCAGTACCCTAATACTGACCCAGTGCTCATACCTATGGCATACCTCCCAACATAACCTCTCCAGGAGGACACAATGCTCTGCTCCTGCTCTTCCCTCTTACTGTATGATTACCATCACCTGTGCTGTACCCTAATACTGACCCTGTGCTCATACCTATGTCATACCTCCCAACATGACCCTCTCCAGGAGGACACAATGCTCTGCTCCTGCACTTCCCTCTTACTGTATGATTACCATCACCTGTGCTGTACCCCAATACTGACCCAGTGCTCATACCTATGTCATACCTCCCAACATGACCTCTCCAGGAGGACACAATGCTCTGCTCCTGCTCTTCCCTCTTACTATATGATTACCATCACCTGTGCTGTAACCCTAATACTGACCCAGCAGGATGTATGACGCAGCAGGAATGTCCAACCAAGACAGCGGGTCTCTCCTCCTCAACAGGGACAGTCACCTGCTGTTTAATAGCCCCATTCTCTCCTGCCCACAGCTCTGGCGGGGTTACCATGGTGACCCCCTCACTTGTGCAGCAGTGGCTCTGCTGTGACTGCTAAACTAGGGGGATGGGGCGCTTTCGGGTGATGCCCTCCCTGTGTAGCAGGACGTCACGCACATAGAGGCTTATTCACACTGCCCTGACCTGCTGTAATACACATAGGGGCTGACTCACAAAGGTCTGGCCTGCTGTAATACACATAAGGGCTGACTCACACAAACCCGTCCTGGTGTAGAACAGAGACGGGATGACTCACATCACCCTGGCCTGCTGGAATACATTTAGGGGCTTACACTGGTCCTGCATGCTCTAATATACATAAAGGCTGACTCACACTGGCCTGCCCTGCTGCAATACACATAGGGGATGACTCACACAGGCCCGGCATGCTGTAATATACATAGAGGCTGACTCACATTGGCCTGCCCTGCTGCAATACACATAGGGGATGACTCACACAGGCCCGGCCTGCTGTAATATACATAGCGGCTGACTCACACAGGCCCGGCCTGCTGTAAAATACCTAGGGGCTGACTCCCACTGCCCCCCTGGCCTGCTGTAATATACATAGCAGCTGACTCACACTGGCCCGGCCTGTTGTAATATACATAGGGGCTGACTCACACTGGCCCGGCCTGCTGTAATATACATAGGGGCTGACTCACACTGACCCCTGGGTTGCTGTAATACACATAGAGGATTACTGGTGCTAACTGTGAATAGTCACCGTATGTTTGGTCGTACGCACCTCTGCGCATCGGACGGCCCCTATCTGCTGCTGCTTTGATAACTGTCATCGCTATCATTGACAACCAGAGTAACGCTGCCTGTGCACATCTCTGTGTAGCCTGCACCACCAGTGACGCCCCCTCCCTGCATTTACCTTACATGAGGACCCCACATTACAGCCCAGGTACACCCCTTCACTCACAATGGGAGGTACAACTGACTCACCCACAACTCACACTGCCTGTGATACCTTCATGTAGGACGGGGGAAGGAGATGCAGGAATGAGGAAATAATGGGGGGTAATCATAGGCGTGCGCAGCACATTTCATTAGGGGGTGCACCGTTGGAGGGGTGTGTCTAGCACCTACTTTTGGGCGTGTCTAGCACCATCTATTGACGTCAACGCAATATAAAATATCCACCCTTGTACCAATCCTAATAAAGCAGATACATTGTCAGATGTTGTGGTGTGCACCAAACAAACAACCATGATGGCACTCACTGCAATTGCACTGCTCCTCCTCAGCCTGGTCTGGCTACCCCTCTCTTTCCCCTGCAAGCTGCAGCAGCTTACTACAAGTCAGCCACTCACTGACACTGACAGTCACAGACTAGTACTGCTGCTGCTGGAAAAATGAGTGACGTGTCAATGCTGCTGCCAGCCACCTGCCAGTATTGAATTTGTCTTCCTAAGAGGAACGCTGGCTGCATGCTGATCCTCATCAGTGTCTGGAGTTGGCATAGCATAGAAAGAGAGAGGTGGGCATGTGGCGGGTGTGACGGGTGGGCGGTGGCATCCTTGATTAACCCAGGCGTCTAGTCAGTAATGCAGTCCTGACAGGGTGCAGCGCAGAGGGGACAGTAATCAGCCTGCTCGGCGATCGTTGCATCAGGCATGTGAGATCGGGGTGCCAGACATTAGGGGGTGCCTGTGCACACCAGGCAGCCCCCCTGCGCACACCTATGGGGGTAATTCAGAGTTGATCGCAGCAGCAAATTTGCTAGCAGTTGGGCAAAACCATGGCCCTCATTCCGAGTTGTTCGCTCGCTAGCTGATTTTAGCAGCATTGCACACGCTAGGTCGCCGCCCTCTGGGAGTGAATCTTAGCTTAGCAGAATAGCGAACGAAAAATCAGCAGAACTGCGAATAGAAAATTCTTAGCGGTATCTGAGTAGCTCGAGACCTACTACTACACTGCGATCAGCTCAGGCCGTTTAGTTCCTGGTTTGACGTCACAAACACGCCCTGCGTTCGGCCAGCCACTCCCCCGTTTCTCCAGACACTCCCGCGTTTTTCCCTGACACGCCTGCGTTTTTTCGCCAACGCCGGGAAAAGGCTGAGTTGCCGCCCAGAAACGCCCCTTTCCTGTCAATCATTTACCAAACACCAGTACGACTGAAAAGCGCCACAGACGCTACAGTAAAACAGCTACATTTTTAGTAAAATAACTAAGCGCATGCGCTCTGCATACCATGCGCATGCGCATTTAGCAACAAATCGCAGCATAATGAAAATCGGCAACGAGCGAACAACTCGGAATGACCCCCCATGTGCACTGCAGGTGTGGCAGATGTAACGTGCAGAGAGAGTTAGATTTCAGTGGGTTATATTGTTTCTGGCTGCTTTATTTTTGCACTGCAATTTAGATTTCAGTTTGAACACATCCCACCCAAATCTAACTCTCTCTGCACATGTTACATCTGCCCCCCCTGCAGTTCACATGGTTTTGCCCAACTGCTAACAAATTTGCTGCTGCAATCAACTTTGAATTAGGCCCATTGGGGCAGATTTATTAACCTGGAGAAGGCATAAGGAAGTGATAAACCAGTGATATGTGCAAGGTGATAAAGGCAGCAGCCAATCAGATCCTAACTGTTAATTTACATATTGGAGCTGATTGGCTGGTGCCTTTATCACCTTGCACATATCACTGGATTATCACTTCCTTATGCCGTCTCCAGGTTATAACTTAATACATCTGCACCAATGTGTGTTACTGGAATAGCGCGTGTTACCGGTGCTGAGTGACTGTCCTGTGGGTGTGTCTCATTACCAGGTTCCTGTAATTATCACTATATAATAACTCCTGTCACTTCCATGTGACATGCAGAGACAGTGATGGTCTGTCTGTCACGCAGCGTCTTGTACAGTGAGTGCTGGGGCGTAATCTCACAGAGGACACACAGGCCTGCAGGCGGGCAGTGAGTGCTGGGCCGTAATCTCACAGAGGACACACAGGCCTGCAGCCGGGCAGTGAGTATTGGGGTATAATCTACAGGGGCGGAGGAAACCCATATTTCACAGAGGACACACAGGCCTGCAGCCGGGCAGTGAGTGCTGGGGTGTAATCACAGAGGACACACAGGTCTGCAGCCGGGCAGTGAGTGCTGGGTTGTAATCACAGAGGGCACACAGGTCTGCAGCCGGGCAGTGAGTGCTGGGGTGTAATCACAGAGGACACACAGGACTGCAGCCGGGCAGTGAGTGCTGGGGTGTAATCACAGAGGACACACAGGACTGCAGCCGGGCAGTGAGTGCTGGGGTGTAATCACAGAGGACACACAGGCCTGCAGCCGGGCAGTGAGTGCTGGGGTGTAATCACAGAGGACACACAGGTCTGCAGCCGGGCAGTGAGTGCTGGGTTGTAATCACAGAGGACACACAGGGCTGCAGCCGGGCAGTGAGTGTCGGTCATTATATGACAGGAACAGTCCCATCACATCACATTACAGGGCCCAAGTGCATCTTATTATTCATATCCCATAGAGGAGTGTCTCTCCGTCCTCTCTCACCTGTGCACCCCGGCACCACTGCCATCACCTGCACCATTGCAGAGTAATACAGTTGTAATAAATGTAATTGTTACTAGATAAAATGTTTAGTCGCTGATATATATATATATATAATATAAATAAATGTGCGATAAAGCAAACAAGATATACAAAGGGACACACTGTAAGAACAAAATTCATTATACATATATATTTATCTTTCATATTCCAATTTATTAAATATGTAAAATTGCGATTCCATTTTATTGGATTATTTACCATTTAGTTATTTTCCATTTAACACTGTTGCTTCTTAAAACCCTTTATCGATTTTGTTGCCAAATGGCTGCAACTACTGTACGTCAGGAATATCTAAATCTGATGAAATTCAGACGTTGTGGACATTTGTTAACATCCGACCGACCATTACTATCTGCTGGCGCCATCATTCTGGGAGACGTATTTGTGTTTAAAACACGTACAATTATTTTCTTCAATGGGACCGATAAAGGGTTAAAACACATCATTATATATCATTATGTACCACAAGGGGGAGCTCATGATGAGCGACAGGGAAATGTACAATACTGAGGCCACTGCACACAGCGGACAGCCATGATTTAGGTTACAGGAGATTTGCCTGAATTGCAATACTGCTTTATAAAGGTTTCTTTGTCAGCTGCCATGTTATTTCGAGTGCGGACTAAGTGATGGTCTTTTGTGTTGTATTGCAATACTGCTTTGTCCTCCAGGGGCCGTCGAAAGCTAAAAGAGAGAATATAATGTGAGTTCTATCTGCACTTTCACTCCGATGTACTGTACAACAAATGGGGGGGAGCCGTATCAAGCCTCGGAGACTGATTCCGCTTCTGTCATTTCAGAGACTGTGCGAGATAACTGACAGAGACTGATCGGTTACTTTGGCCAATGTCTCCACTGTCAGTCACCAAGGCTCGATACATCTCCCCCATAGAGCTTTAAAAGTCATATTCCTGAAATGAAGTTAATATTCCTGGTAAGATTTAATGGAGGAACAAAGAAACCTTTCTATTCATGGCAAATTTGTGTAAGAAGAAAAGATAATTCATAACGTCAGACATTACTTGTAGTCTGTCACCACTGGAAATGACATTCAAGACCAGTCAGGGCCACATTCAGGCGTCATCTTATTCTCCCAATGACATGCATTATTACATGTGATCAGGGCAGTGCTAATGTCTCACTCTCACTAAGGGGGTCATTCAGAGTTGATCGCTGCTGTGCGTTTTCGCACAGCGTGCAATCAGATTTGAACTGCGCAAGCGTATGCACCACACTACGCAGGCGCAATGGACCGCTGCAACGAGGATCAGCACCCTGCGGCAGGTTGGTGCGAAAAAAGGGATCGCACCAGCGAATGCAAGGAGATTGACAGGAAGAAGGCGTTTGTGGGTGGCAACTGACCATTTTCTGGGAGTGTCCGGAAAAATGCAGGCGTGTCCGAGCGTTTGCAGGGAGGGTTCCTGACGTCAAATCCGGCCCTGGACAGCCTGATGTGATCGCAGCGGCTGAGTAATTCCTGGGCTGCGCAGAGACTGTACAAGATCTGTTAGTGCCGCTTGGCAGCACATGCGATCTCACACTTGTACAGCGAAAATACACTCCCCTATGGGCGGCGACTATCTGATCGCAGCAGTGCAAAAATCACTGCTCAGCGATCAGGTCTGATTGATCCCATAAATGCATATAGGGGGTTTCACCAAGCGCTATCTCTTACAGCAAAAAGTCGCAATCCAACCGGAATTTCTGTGATCGCCCCGCAGTATTTTTTTTGAACATCTGTGCCTGTTTGACAGGCAGAGGTGTTCGCGGGGAGGCAACGCTCCATTTCCAAAGTGGAGATGGAGCGTTGCGGGGGCTTCCAAACGGGGATGTGGTGGCATTATCCGGGCGCCGTCACACATAGCCGCTCTGATCAAAAACATGGCGGCTACGCCGGTAGGAGGCTTCTCTAATTTCTATGACAGCGCACTAATTGCGGCACGATCGCAATTAGTGCGGGTCACAGATGGGGGTGCAGCTGTTAGGATGCTGGGCGGCCTTGCCCTGCGATGGGCGGCGCCCAGCATGCGAGGCAAAGGATTACAAATTCTGCTAAAAAGCAATCCTTACTGAATTGGGTCCATTGCTGGTTGTAACGTGCGAGAAGGTCGGACATCCCATGTGAGGCTCGCACTAGTGCACAGACCCCGTGCTGCACTCTAGTTAGGAGAGGCGCCTGGGAAAGCGCACTGGCCATCTGGGTGCACCGCTGCCGACCAATGGGATTTGCGCGGGTTCATCCTGCGCACTTATTATTCCCAAAGCAGCGGGAGAGAGAAACATGAACATGACGTTTCTTATGATATTGGGTCTAATTCAGACCTGATCACAAAAGCAAAATCTTTCTCTAATGGATAAAACCATGTGCACTGCAGGTGGGGCATATGTAACATGTGCAGAGAGAGTTAGATTTGGGTGGGTTATATTGTTTATGTGCAGGGTAAATACTGGCTGCTTTATTTTTACACTGCAATTTAGATTCCAGTTTGAACTCACCCAAATCTAACTCTCTCTGCACATGTTACATCTGCCCCACCTGCAGTGCACATGGTGTTGCCCATTAAATATTTTTTTTGCTGCTGCGATCAGGTCTGAATTAGGCCCATTGTTACTTTAGACCTAAAGTTACGTCTGATGTGTTTGGTATGACTAGTCGGCACTCAGGCGGTCGACATCCAGAATATGGACAGGTTCTGACTGTCAACTGTCAAAATGTTGACATTTCAACATTCCCTTAGGTTGACATGGTTAAATTGCAGACATGCTCCCAATGTCGACACCAGAATGTCATCATATGGTTTTTGCTTATTTTAGCCTAACCCTCACCATAAACCCAAACCTATCACTAACCCTAAAAATCAACAAAAAAATATGTCGACGTTCTGATGTCAACATGTTAAATGCAGATATTCTGAATGTGTTGACATTTTAACCATGTCAACCTAACTGTATGTTGACATATTTGTTGTTGACTTAACGTCCATGTTGACATTCTGTCGGCCGACATTCAGAACTTATTGACATTGTGGTGTCGACATTCTGAAGTTGACCAGTCGACCGGATACCACTTCTAACCCCTAGGCAGGCTATCCCAACCTTGGTCCTCAGGCACACTGACAGTGCAGGTTTCACTGATATCCAGGTTTCAGCACAGACGGTTAAAACATAATAAGTGAGATACTAATTAAGTCACCTGGGCTCAAACCTGGATATCATTAATACCTGGACTGTTAGTGTGGCTTGAGGACCGAGGTTGGGAATGCCTGATCTACAGTATTGCACTGATTCAGCAGATGTACCAAGTATGTGTGGTCATCCCAGGGCTGCCTTCAGAAATTGTGAGGCCTGGGACTGACAGAAAAGACAAAGCCCCCCACCCCCTCGCCTTACGTTCCCCCTGAAGCCCCCACTTTATTACCATTCTGGGTACCAGTTTCTGGTCCTGGGAGACGGTCACAGGACATCAGATGGTGCACCTAAGCATGACCACGGTGGGCTCGGAACACAGCAGTAGCAGCAGGACAGGGAAGTAGTCCAGAGCAGGCAGCCATAGAGAGACAGCACTGGTGGTATTTCATATTTGGAGCCAGCCACGAGCCAATCAGAGCTTGCGGAGCCGCAGCCGTTCCTGATTGGATGCCGGTCCACTAGCTCCAATTGGCTCACAGACAGCTTGAAATGCCGCTGACACTGTCCCTCCATGCAGTCTGCGGTCAGGGCCCAGGGCTGGAGTCCCAGCAGTCACCCCTCATGGCGCGGCCCTGGGTCAACATGCCCCCACTTATGGTCTAGCCCAGTGGTTCCCAAACTTTTTGAGTCACAGCATCCTGGATTATAAGAATTTTTATCACGGCAACCCAGGGCCTAAACTTCAGAAATCAATATCAACTTAGTAAATTGTGTTTATACGTCCCCCTTAGGGTCAGTTATGGGGTGAGGGACAGGATCCGCTTCTGTTTCTCCACATATGTTATGATTGGCAGCCGCCTGCTCTGGTTTTGTCTATGACAGTGACCATAAATAAATTGAATTGGTCCTGGACCACCAACCCCAGTCTCTTACCTGACAGGTTATCTTATCTGCGTCTGTCTCAGCCAACACAATGGTGCACTCCTGAACCTTCTGCAAAACCCAATACATAATAATTAGTAACAGTGTCCTGTCACTCCAACGCCGCATTCACCGGACATCTGACAGCGTATAGATACACATCATAACGCTGTAAGGAAATGTGACCGCTCTCCTCACATTGATCACACTCAGCTCTGTCACTTTACACATGCCACGTTCAGGACACGGCCATCTTAGTGCTTCTGCACCAGCCATTTTCCTTGACTCCAACGACACTTTGTATAGCCAGGAGCACCGGTTCCGGCCGTGCGTGGCACCTGTCACCCTGGTGAGATTCCTGTTTGGAAATACCGCACCACTTTCCATGAGTGCAGACAAGTTGCCAACCAGCGTCATAGCAGGGTATTAGTGTCATGACATCATGGAAAGAGGGAGCTGATCACTGGGAGCGCTCCAGGCACTCTGCTGGCCAAATACAGGTGCCACAGGGGCTTCGATAGCGCCACGTCCTCCACCCTGCTCCCTGGGTGGTGGCATCACTTACACCCCCTAGCTACGGACCTGGTGCCAGCTTGTGGGACCATGAGATAATTCCTTCAAATCAGGACTGTGCCAACTAATCCGGAGAGCTGTGCGGGATTTACTGCTTCACAACTATCACATGACACTAGTGCGATGCGTGGAAGTGCAAGACACAGGGGGTGGAGCTTAGATTAATAGCGGGTGGCAGGGGACCCTTTTAAAAAGGGGGGCCTGGGGTACTTACCCCAGGGCCACCCCCCTTAATCCAGCTCTGATTGCAGTAATGTGACAGCAAGCGCAAATTTGCGAATGCAGCGATGGGCGCCTTTTACCTTTCTTGGCGGCTCCTCGCATGCGATTTTTACCAGTAGCAGTTTTAACACTACGACTATTTCAGTCTCAGTAGCGATCCTTACTGAATGAGGCCCACAGTTCATTAGAATATATACATTTTATTTACCTTCTAAATACTTACCCCACGTTTTTGATATTCACATTTTAGTAAATCTCTTTTTGCATGTCTGGGGCAGACCGTCTCTCTAATTCCGAATTTCAATGTCCGAGAATTCCCCTCCTCCTGAAAATAAAGGATTTGGAAAATGTAGAAAGCTGAGATCTTATAGACAATGACACTTTATCCACTTATTGATGCTGAGAAGAGGTCAGTGAACGTCTTTTGGCTCAGATCCGACGACAGTTCATGATACTGTATGCAGCTAAAGCTATTAAATACTTAGTATACCGGGCCGGAACTTGTGAGTGGGGGGCCCAGGGGCAAAAATAAATTTTGGGCCCCCCTCCTCTAACCAAAGCCAAGTTCACAATATGCCACACAGTAGTGGGTGACAGGGAGAGGCAGAGGGTGACTGCGTAAGACAGGGGGAGGCAGTGGGTGACAGGGAGAGACAATGGGTGACAGGGATAGGCAGTGGGTGACAGCGTAAGACAGGGGGAGGCAGTGGGTGACGGGTGGAGGCAGTGGGTGACAGCGAGAAACAGTGGGTGACAGGGAGAGGCAGAGGGTGACAGCATAAGACAGGGGAAGGCAGTGGGTGACAGGCGGAGGCAGTGGGTGACAGGGAGAGACAATGGGTGACAGGGAGAGGCAGTGGGTGACAGCGTAAGGCAGGGGGAGGCAGTGGGTAACAGTTGGAGGCTGTGGGTGGCAGGGATACAAGCACAATGTCCTATGCGGTGTGAAGAACAGGGGCATGTATCTTGGTGGGGGCAGGAACACAGTGGCCTTTGCTCTGCTTGTGGCAGGGATCACCGTCCATAGTGCTTTCCTCAGTTGGACACTCGGTCAGGCAGACTCTGACAGTGCCAGTTATACCAGGTGTGAGCTGCCTATAATCACACAGACAGCAGTGACTCAGAAACATGTACAGCTGTCTGATAACTAGAGGCAGTAAGTGGCTGTGATATCAGCGCTGGTAGGTGGCAGGACTCCTCTATCAGTCCCGCACACATAAGGTCAGCCCCGCCTACCTAAGGTATGGGGCAGGTCCCTCAGGCAGTGGGACCCACCCTGCTCTCTGCAGTGTGCCAGTCATCCGACAATGCTCAAAATGGTCTGGGGGATGGGGGGGCAGGGATAACTCATTGCTGGTTAATAGTGGGCCCCTTTGTCCTCAGGGGCCCCGGTGCAATACACTGGTAGTTTTGCCTCTGTACAGGGCACACTTTTATAAACTGCTGTTTTGATTTTCACTTAAATCCAGTGACAATACCCGCCATTGCACAAATATTTAAAATAACGGTCCCACACCATCTCTCCACATGCTTCCATACAGTGACTGGCTGTCATCCCCCTGATTGGTGTATAGCTCCAACCATCCTTCAGTCTGCATGTTGCCATTCATTCACTGTGTGACTACATGGAGTGTGGGGCCCCTCGCTCTGTGCATAGGGCAGCCGGCTGAGAGGCAGGCAGAGAAAGCTGCTCCCCGGCCGCTCTGATTGTGTATTATACATAGAGCAGCCAGGCAACATTCTCTACCTGCTCCTAAGAAGCTCCGGAGGCACCAGCCCAGAAGCATCCCAGCCATCCCCTCCTCCAAGGTGTGTGGGGCCCTAGGCAGCTGCCCAGAGTGCCCATACATTAATACAGTACTGGATGACTGTGTACACAAAACCCGATGGAATAATTAATACCCTATAAATTATGATATTACAGAGAAGAATATTCTTTATGATGAAACACGCTGATTAGCTTCCAGTTTATATGAGAACATCACATTTATTTGCTATTATTGGATTGGATACAGTTTTTAGAATGATATTTACATTTTTGAGCTGTTACTGATTCTATACATTGATGTATTATTAGTACTGACATTCCGGCGGTACTACGCTTCTTCTTAGTGTTGTATATCATAAAATCAGCATTATTTGAATAAAATATAATTTTACGTATATCTATGATAATCATTTTTGAGGATTATATATAACTGTAAGTGACTGAGAAGACGTGCAGTTTCATTACTATACATTGTATGTGTATTTGCTGCTGGAGATTGGTTCTTACTTTCCATTTCCTCTACTCGAGAATAGACTTGATGAACGATATTAAAAAAAACACTTTATACTCTGACGCATTTCACAATGTACCTATACGGAGAGAGAAGCTAAGATTGTGGTTTGGGGACTGTATGTCATATTTTCTCTACCTTCCTGCTAAGTAGTGTATTACACAGGGCCGGTTCTAGACTTTTTGGCACCCCCCCCCCCCCCCCAACAGGCAAAACAGGGTTACTGTGCGCCGTAAGTGCACGTAAAAAAAATAAGGGCGTGGCTTCAACGGGAAGGAGCGTGGCCACAGTTATGCCCCTTGTAGCTGTGCCCCCAGTAGATTTGCCCCCAGCAGATTTGTGCCCCTAGTAGATTTGCCCCCTGTAGTTGTGCCACCTGTAGCTGTGCCCCCAGTAGAGTTGTGCCCCCTGTAGCTGTGCTCTCTATAGCTGTGCCCCCAGTAGAGTTGTGCCCCCTGTAGCTGTGCCCCCAGTAGTTTTGCCCCCTGTAGATGTGCCCCTGTGGCTGTGCCCCCACTTGTTTTGCCCCCTGTAGATGTGCGCCCTGTAGATGTGCCCCTAGTAGCGTCGATTAAAAAAAAAAATACCAGCCCCACTCCTGCTTCCCGACCGCTGCGGCTGTTTCTGCCGCCGCTCCTCGGATCTATGGGAGAGACGTCATGACGTCTCTCCCATAGCGCCGCACAGACACTAGAGGTCAATTAGGACCTCTAGCGTCTGCGGCTGCTCCCATAATGCCGTGCTGTGCACGATGACGTCAGGCGCACCGCGCAGCAGCATGTGGGAGGGTCAGGTGGTGCAGCGGCGGCAGCGCCCTTATGGCTGCGGCGCCCCAGGCAAAAATCCTGTTTGCCCACGGCAAGAGCCTCTCCTGGTATTACCATGCTATATAATAGACAGGAAGGCTAATGTGCGCTGACTATAAGGTAGTGAATGATTTGGTCACTGCTAGATCTAAAGGACATTACTCACTTCTCATCCTTCTAGATCTCTCTGCTGCATGTGACACTGTGACCACTTCTCATACAGACACTACAATCCCTAGGTCTTCAGGACACAGCCCTCTCCTGGTTCCTAATCCCACCTATCTAATCGCTCCTTCAGTGTCCACTTCTCTGACTCCACCTCCTCTTCTCTACCTCTATCAGTTGGAGTACCGCAAGGCTCAGGCTATACCACATCTCTGTTTAAGCTAATCAGATCTTTCAGATTTCAGCATCATGTACATAGATAATACTCAGATCTACCTATCCTCCCCTGATTTATCACCATCTGTATTGGGCTGTGTCACTGAATGCCTCTCTGCCATTTCATCTTGGATGTCATCTCGCCACCTCAAACTTAATATTTCCAAAACAGAATTCATTATATTTCCACCGGCCAATAGTAATTTCCAACCTGATATCTCTATCACTGTTGAGAACTCAACAATCATCCCTACCCCACAAGCTCGCTGCCTAGGTGTCATCCTTCTCTCTGATCTGTCCTTTATTCCCACATTCTATCTGTCTCAAGATCATGTTACATACATCTAAGAAACATATCCAAAATACAACCATATCTTACACAAGACACTGCAAACACTCTGATCCATGCTCTCATTATCTCCCGCATTAATATTGTAATAGTCTACTTACTGGTCTTACTAAGAAAAACGTCTCTCATCTGCACAGATCACTCGCTCCCACAGAACTTTCTTTGGGCTGCATCCCCCCTATGGAATGCCCTACGACGCACAATAAGACTCTCCCCTGGTCTCCAAACCTTCAAGCGTTCCCTGAAAACTCACCTCTTTAGGCAAGCCTATCAAATTCCAGAACTGCCCACATAACTTTCATAAACCTTCCTATCAAATTGCATCCACCCTGCACAGTCCACACATATCCTCACATCTTCTCATCCTTCCTCTCGTCCCTGGTTCATCATTGCTATATGACTATATCATACAGCCCACCAAGAACCTTTGCAATCTGGCGGACAACTATGCAATAAATAGCACCTATCCTTGTGTATCATTGCCTATTTCCCTATAGAGTGTAAGCTTGCGAGCAGGGCCCTCCTACCTCTATGTCTGTTTGTTATCACCTAGTTTGTTATATCATTGTTATTTCCAATTGTAAAGCGCAACGGAATTTGCTGCGCTATATAAGAAACTGTTAATAAATAAATAAATTGCCCCGCCCATGTTTTGCTATGTCCTGGCAATGCAGTGTTCTACCCCTGGTTCCCAGGAATGTATGAGCCTAATAATACTGACCTGTCCTACAGAGGTAGCTGGGTTTAGTGGCTTGTAAAGCACTGAATATATTGCAATTTCTTTAGCACAGAGAGAACCCGGAACCCATACTGTACCTTCAGGAGTGTAGGGCGGAAAAAATCCAGGGGTTTATATAGATACGGGATATTTTCCTCCAGGTTGAAGCGTTTCACGGCCTCTATTATCCTCGTGTCATCCTGGATGTCACGTCCCAGAGCCTGAGAGAGACAGCTGTCTAATGTGACTGCAGAGAGTAAGAGCAGAGACAGCCCCCAGCTCCTCATCTTGCGCTGTGTTAGAGGAATCCTCAGGTCTCTGGCTCTGTTCTCCACCTTTATACCGTGTACAGTTCCTCCTCCTGTAAGACCATGTGTTGCAGGATGTGATATCATGCAGATACTGATCTATAGATAATGACTTCCATTTAATTGTTGCCAACACAAAAGTAATTTCTAGGAAACTTAGTTCTCTTCAAGTTAAAATGAAAAATAAAACTAGAGATGGAAAGTTGTGACCACAATACCGACTTCTGCCTTCTGTGATAATGACGACGTCTGTCATTGTGGATGAGTAATGGCGGACAGTGCTGATCACAATGCGCTGGTGCTTTGCTGAATGTAATGTGCATCCAGATCTCAAGACTGGCCGCCAAGACAAATGCCAGGCCAGGGTACAGCGAGGGGTAACTGAGGAGAGGGGAACTTCCACCATGGGCCTTTGGAGTCTGTAGCGTCCAGACTAAATAGGAGGACACGGAGTAGGAGCCATGGGGTGTGGCGTCTGAGTCGGACTCTTTTAGCGCAGGGATGGGCACTCATGTAGCTCTCAGTGTTTCACAAATATTTCTGTCTTCATTTACCTAATATGGTTTCTAATGCTAGAAGTGGAACCTGAGACTCCAGGTGCAGACTCGGAACTTACCTGCTCACTTGCTCGCTGTCTGGTCGTCCCCACAATGTGCTGTAGCCAGGGACAGATTTAGGTGTGAGGGCTCCTCTAGGCACAACAGTAAGTGCCGCACCCCCTTGCTTAATTTTATTATTTTCATTGATTGGATAGAAGCCCTGATTTAATGATAGCCTATTTAATAAAATAATTAAAAAGCCACTTACTGACTTTTTTTTAGTAATTATATATACATATTTACTTAGTGGGACAGCTTACAGTGGCAATATGTGTATGTACTACCCACTTACACTACATTCAAGATGGCATATGATGCAGCACAGTGGAAATAATTTGCAGTTACTGGAACATTTCGGGCTGACAGTACCAACACAAGCATCCAAGTACCACCCCCCAACAAGTACCACCCCCCAACAAGTACCACCCCCCAACAAAAGCCACCCCCCAACAAGTACCACCCCCCACAAAAGCAGCCCCCCAACAAGTACCACCCCCCAACAAGTACCACCCCCCAACAAAAGCCACCCCCAACAAGTACCACCCCTCAACAAGTACCATCCCCCAACAAGTACCACACCCCAACAAGTACCACACCCCAACAAGTGCCGCCCCTAGGCACGTGCCTCACATTCCTAAAGGGAAATTCACCACTGGCTGGAGCCCCATCGTCTGCATTCTCCTTCTCAATGTTCTCGCCAGCGGCTGTGTGTGGATAGAGTGGTGGGCTCCAGCGTTCCCCATGGCCAGAATCCCACCAGCACCAGAGTATGGACACCGCCATGTTGCTCATGGTCAACTGACCATGGCTCCGCTAATGCCATCTGGGAATCTGAGCACCTGACCTTCCCATGGCAATAGGAAAATGTTGGGACCTTTAAAAGGACTGCCTGGGATTACCAGTGCAATGTTTTCCATAGACTAGTCTCTGTGCTCCTCAGAGTTTAATCCCTGAGTCTACTGTGAAGCAAGGTGTTCTGGCTCCTGTTCCAGTCCAGTACAGAATGAGACCAGTACCAATCCAGTTTATCTCAAGCCCTGTTCAAGCTCGGTTCAGAGTAACTCCAGATCCAGTCTGGTTTGTCACGCTCGGCAAAGATTGGGGTTCCGATAACCGAGCTTGTGCTGGGAGGACAGCTGACTGTGTAGGAAGTAGGTGAGGTGGTTGAATGTAGTTCTTTCTCATGAGGTGGAGGCCTAGTAGGTGTAGAGTTGGCTGGTGAGCAGAAGAAAGAGTGAGGACTCTGTAGGAGGTTAAATGTATCTTTAATGAAGAAACAACTGTACACTGATACTTGAAGAATTGAAAGACACGGGAAAAGAACTGGAGTCAATGAATAAATGATTAAATGATTTGAGGAATGGAGCTGAAGATCACCGGTATTTGAGGCACTGAAAAACTGTGGTTTAAGATTGGTAGACAAGGCTGAAGGAGGCTGGGTTTTGAAGAACTGAAAGACCATGGCTTGTGACTGGTAGATGAGATTGAAGGAGACTGGTTTTGAAGAACTGAAAGACCATGGCTTGTGACTGGTAGACGAGATTGAAGGAGACTGGTTTTGAAGAACTGAAAGACTGTGGCTTGAGCTAGGAGAGCGAGGCTGAAGAACTCAGATTTTGAAGAAACGAAGACTGTGGCTTGGGTTTGGAAAGCGAGGCTGAAGAACTTAGATTCTGAAGAAACAAAAACTGTGTGGTTTGGGCTAGCGAGATGCCCGCAGGGACCACCGTTTAGCACCTGAAGCCCCTTAATGACCAGGAGACGTGAACGCCTCCACGAGTGGCGACGGGTTAAGTGACAAGACTTCAGCAGCGATAGGCCATGAACTGAGGATAGCAACCAAAACCGGGGAACCAGGAGCAGCCTGGGAGTACAGAGCTGGAGCACCTTTCACAGGAAAGCAACTTGAAGTACTGGCACTCTCTCCCTGAGCCAGCTCCCTTTTATAAGGGAAGACTGCACCGGATTGGCTGGAAGCAGAGTGTGAATTCAATTGGCAGATCTCTGGTCTCCAACATGGCCACCCCCAGCACTGGGGACATTCTCAGCTGCAGCACTTTAGCTAACACAGCTCCGGCCCTGACTTCCTGAAACAGAGTCACTGCCTGAGGGCTCTGATGCAGCGACTACCCACTGCAGTGCCCAGCTCACCAGGCCCCGACCTCCAGAAGCCGTACACGTGCCCAAGGACCAGCTGCAAGTATCTCCCCGCCGCCGAAGCCGCACCAACCACCGGGATGGCAATCCCCGGGAGACCGCACCGGAGGTAAGGCTCCAGATACTGACAGACCTCCAGTCAATAAGATATTGGAGGCGACCATATCTTCTACGGCAGTCAAGGATCTTGTGAACCTCAAATTCTTCTCCTTGAGCAGCTTGAACCTTGGGAGGCTTAGGAAGTGCAGCCCAAAAACAATTAAGTATGAGAGGATTCAGTAAGGAGATGTGGAAAGCATTAGGGATCTTCAAATAAGGAGGCAACGTGACCTTGTATGATACTGGATTCAATACTCTTTCTATAGGATATGGTCCAATGATTCTGGGGGCAAATTTCCTAGAGGGAACTTTGAGTCTTAAGTTCCGAGTGGAAATCCAGACTTGATCTCCCACTTTGAGGCTAGGAACTGCCTTTCGTCTCCGATCTGCAAAGAGTTTGTATTTATTGGATGTTTTGAGCAAAGCCTCATGAACTTGTTTCCATGACTTAGAAAATTGTCAAAGAGTTAACTCCACAGCAGGGACTTCGAGAGCACGTGGGTGGAATCCATAATTCACATAAAACGGTGTGGAATTGGTAGCGGAATGATACAGATTGTTGTGAGCAAATTCAGCGAATGGGAGATAGTCCAGCCAATCATCCTTAGAAGAAGACACGAAGATTCGCATGAAGGTCTCTAAGTCTTGGTTCACTCTCTCAGTCTGGCCGTCCGATTGGGGATGGTATGCAGAAGAAAAATTCAACTTTATCCCAAGGGCCGAGCACAACGCTTTCCAAAATTTAGCCACGAACTGAGACCCACGATTGGAAACAATCTCTTGTGGAAGGCCATGTAACTGGAAGATGTCTGATATGAACAGTTTCGACAGCTGTGACGCAGATGGTAACCCTGAGAGTGGGACAAAGTGTGCCATTTTGGAGAACCGGTCCACAATGACCCAAATGGTGTTTCGTCCTCTAGAGACTGGCAAATCAGTTATGAAGTCCATGGAGATCTGTGTCCAAGGTTTCTGTGTGACTGGTAGGGGATGAAGCAGATCAGGTGGCGATCCTTTTGGGCTTTTATGTTGAGCGCACTTTGGACAGGCAGCTATGAATTCCCAAACATCTGTCTTCAGATGAGGCCACCAGTAGGAGTGTTGAATGAATTTAAGAGTCTTGAGGCTACCCGCATGTCCCATACAAGCTGAGGTATGAGCCCACGTGAGCAGTCTTTTTCGAAGTTCCGGTGCAACAAAGGTTCTTCCAGGAGGAGGAAGTGGAGCAGTATGGGTTGCAGCAAAGAGGCAGGATCCAGGATGAATTGTCTGTCCGGAAGATCTGTGGACTCATCTGAATTTAATGAGCGAGAAAGTGCATCTGCTTTCCAATTGAGCGAACCCGGATGATAACTGAGCTTGAAAGAAAAACGGGAGAAGAAGAGTGCCCATCTGACTTGCCGTGGGTTTAAACATCGAGCAGTCTGAAGATATAAAAGATTTTTGTGGTCTGTGGTTACAGAGATTGGGTGCTGAGCTCCTTCTAGCAAGTACCTCCACTCCTCAAAGGCAAGTTTTATAGCCAGCAATTCTTGTTCCCCAATAACTTAGTTTTGTTCCACCGGAGAGAATCTTCGGGAAAAATAAGCACAGGGATGAGCTTTCTGGTCCTCGAAGAACTGGGATAAGACGGCTCACACTCCTACTGAAGAAGCATCCACCTCCACCTGAAAGGGAAGACTAAGATCGCGTTGTCGAAGGATAGAAGCAGAGAAGAAGGCCTCTTTAAGAAACAAAAAAGATTTTAGTGCCTCAGGTGGCCAAGCTGCCGGGTTAGCCCCTTTTCTCGTTAGTGCTGTAATAGGAGCAATGATGGAAGAGTAATCTTTAATGAATTTTCTATAGAAATTGGCGAAGCCCAAAAAACGCTGGATTTCCTTCAGAGTGACAGGAAGGGTCCAATCTCTGATTGCCTGGACTTTGGCAGGGTCCATCTGTAATTCCCTCCCGGAAATGATGTACAGTAACATAAAAAGGAGATGGCGGTAACCTCTAACGTGCAATTCTCCAGTTTACAAAAGGGTTGATTCTCTCTTAGACGTTTCAAGACTTCTTTGACCTGTTCTCGATGGACATTCAGATATTTGGAAAATATCACGATATCGTCCAGATACACAACCAGGCACTTATAGAGGAGATACTGAAATAACTCATTGACATAATTCTGGAAGACTGCTGGAGCATTGCACATGCCAAAGGGCATCACCAGATATTCGTAATGCCCGTTGCGGGTATTGAACGCAGTCTTCCACTCGTCTCCTGCGCGAATGCGTATAAGGTTATAAGCTCCGCGTAGGTCCAATTTGGTGAAAATGGTAGCTCCCTTTACTCGGTCGAACAGTTCGGGGATCAGGGGCAAGGGGTATCTGTTCTTGATTGTAACTTCATTAAGGCCCCCGGTAGTCGATACAAGGCCACAGGCCCCCATCTTTCTTTTTAATGAAACCCCCCCCCCCCCGCCCCAGCTGGAGAAGAAGAGGGACGAAGAAATCATTTGGCCAAATTCTCCTGTATGTACTCTGACATCGCTTGGGTTTCCGGGAGGGATAATGGGTAAGTTCAGCCTCTGGAGGTGTTTTACCAGGCAGTAAATCAATAGGACAGTCCCAACTGCGAGGAAGAGGCAGAGTATCTGCCCCCTGCTTACTGAAGACGTCTGAGAAAGGTTTATAGGCGTCTGGAAGGCTGGAAGTATGTAGAGAACTAAGTGGCTTGACAGTAGACAGGCAAGTTTGGGTACACGTCTTCCCCCAGGCGAGCACATCCACAGTTTTTGTAACCACGGGAATCCAAGGATTATTTTTTGAGAGGCTTTGGGAATTAACAGAAAGGAGATGGCTTCAGAATGGAGAATTCCATCTTTCATCTTCAGTGGAACAGTACGGAGGGTGATGATCCCTTCGGGAATGTAACTTCCATCTACCGCGGTGATAGAGATAGCTCGCTCTAGACGAACGGTCGGTATTTTGGAATGTTGAAATAAGGCGGAAGTAATGAAACTTTCAGCCGCTCCTGAATCCAAAAGTGCTGTAACATGAAGAGAAGAGGAAGGAAGCTCCAGACAAATAAACAACAAAGACTCTTTTCTGGTAGGTTGTTCGGGGGAATACTCCTAGCTTAACCTGTGGTTTTGGTCGCTCAAACCTTGTACGTTCAAGACAACGTTCTTTATATCTCAAATCCAATTTATTACACAAAGAGATTAACTTGTCAAGTTTAGTTGGCACGTCTTGAGTGGCCAGGTCATCCTTAACCTGTCAGAGAGACCATTCCAAAAGGTAGCAATGAGAGCTTCCTCTTTCCAGCTCAGTTCAGAAGAAAGAGTACGGAATTGGATCACGTACTGGGCTACGGAGCGGGTTCCTTGACGCAGTCGCAGGATCTCCAGGGAAGCAGACGTGGTCCAGCCTGGCTCATCAAAGATCCTATGAAAAACTGCCATTAAATCTGGGTAGTTTGAGAGTAAGGGATCACATCTCTCCCACAATGGCGAAGCCCAGTCCAGAGCTTGCCCGGTTAAGAGGGATATGATGTATGCAATCCTTGATCGATCAGATGGAAAATTGGCTGACTGTAACTCGAACTGAATCTCACATTGGTTAAGAAAGCCACGGCATTGCTTTGGACTGCCATCGAATTTTCTGAG
Source organism: Pseudophryne corroboree (assembly GCF_028390025.1). Lineage (NCBI taxonomy): Eukaryota > Metazoa > Chordata > Amphibia > Anura > Myobatrachidae > Pseudophryne > Pseudophryne corroboree. The sequence continues at coordinate 833,242,574 of NC_086448.1, forward strand.
TGGTAACGCGGAACCGGCATGGATACTGGAGGATTGGAAGCTGGAGGGTTAGGAGCTGGAGCTGGAGTCTGTGATGTGGATATGGCGACATGAAGAGAATCTAAACAGGATGACATATTCTGCATGAATTGAACAATCTGTGCCTGCAAGGCCTCCTGTTTGTTTAATCGAGACAGGATGTCAGCAGAGGCATTGCCCCGGTAGCCTGCTCATTCGTCGGATCCGTGGGGCCAGTGCTTACTGTCACGCTCTGCAAAGATTGGGGTTCCGACAACCGAGCTTGAGCTGGGAGGACAGCTGACTGTGTAGGAAGTAGGTGAGGTGGTTGAATGTAGTTCTTCCTCATGAGGTGGAGGCCTAGTAAGTGTAGAGTTGGCTGGTGAGCAGAAGAAAGAGTGAGGACTCTGTAGGAGGTTAACTGTATCTTTAATGAAGAAACAACTGTACACCGATACTTGAAGAATTGAAAGACACGGGAAAAGAACTGGAGTCAATGATTAAACGATTTGAGGAATGGAGCTGAAGATCACCGGTATGTGAGGCACTGAAAAACTGTGGTTTAAGATTGGTAGACAAGGCTGAAGGAGGCTGGGTTTTCAAGAACTAAAAGACCATGGCTTGTGACTGGTAGACGAGATTGAAGGAGACTGGTTTTGAAGAACTGAATGACTGTGGCTTGAGCTTGGATAGCGAGGCTGAAGAACTCAGATTCTGAAGAAACGAAGACTGTGGCTTGGGCTGGGAAAGCGAGGCTGAAGAACTCAGGTTCTGAAGAAACGAAGACTGCCATTTAGCACCCGAAGCCCCTTAATGACCAGGAGCCCGTGAGCGCCTCCACGAGTGGAGATGGGTTAAGCGACAAGACTTCAGCAGCGATAGGTCACGAACTGAGGATAGCCACCAAAACCGGTGAACCAGGAGCAGCCTGGGAGCACAGAGCTGGAGCACCTTTCACAGGAAAGCAACTTAAAGTGCAGGCACTCTCTCCCTGAGCCAGCCCCCTTTTTATAATGGAAGACTGCACCGGATTGGCTGGAAGCAGAGTGTGAATTCAATTGGCAGATCTCTGGTCTCCAACATGGCCGCCCCCAGCACTGGGGACATTCTCAGCTGCAGCACTTTAGCTAACACAGCTCCGGCCCTGACTTTCTGAAACAGAGTCACTGCCAGAGGGCTCTGATGCAGCGACTACCCACCACAGCGCCCAGCTCACCAGGACCCGGCTTGGGACCTCCGGAAGCCGCACATGTGCCCAAGGAACCGCTGCAAGCAGCTCCCCGCTGTCGCAGCCGCGCCAACCACCGGGATGGCAACCCTGGGAGACCGCACCGGAGGTAAGGCTCCGGATACTGACATGGTTCACCTCAAGCCTGGGTCCAGCCTGGTTCAGAATAATTCTGGATCCAGTCCAGTTCAGCATATCTGTGTCAGAGTTTCTGTAGAGACTAAGGGAAAGCAGGTAAGCCATTGTGTCATGCCCAGTGGCGGACAGTAGCCAGCATTTCACATGAGTGGCAGCCAAGATGGAAAAATAGACATCATAAGCCAAGTGTTTCAAAATTCAAACATCAACATCTAAATACATTATTTGTATCCAATTTACATCAATAATTGCTCCTGAGATTACATTAATACCCACAGACACACACAATATTAAAGCAGTATAAAGCATTATGGCTAGAACACAGTAATCACCATACAGTAAACAGAGCATCCAAGTGACTGCCATACAGTACATATAGCATTGCAGTAACCACCATACATTACACACCGCATCCCAGTGACTGCCATACAGTACATGCAGCATCACAGTGACTGCCATACAGGACATATAGCATTGCAGTAACCACCATACATTACACACCGCATCCCAGTGACAGCCAGACAGTACATGCAGCATCACAGTGACTGCCATACAGGACATATAGCATTGCAGTAACCACCATACATTACACACCGCATCCCAGTGACAGCCATACAGGACATCACAGCATCACAGTGACAGCCATACAGTACATATAACATCACAGTGACCGCTATACAATACACAAAGCATCAGAATGACAGCCATATGATACACACAGCATATGAATAACTGCCAAATAGTACACACAGCATCAGAGTGACATCATACAGTACACACAGCATCACAGTGACCACCATACAGTACACACTGCATCCCAGTGACAGCCAGACAGTACATGTAACATCAGAGTGACATCATACAGTACACACAGCATCACAGTGACCACCATACAGTACACACTGCATCCCAGTGACAGCCATACAGTACATGCAGCATCACAGTGACTGCCATACAGGACATATAGCATTGCAGTAACCACCATACATTACACACCGCATCCCAGTGACTGCCATACAGTACATGCAGCATCACAGTGACTGCCATACAGTACATATAGCATTGCAGTAACCACCATACATTACATACCACATCCCAGTGACTGCCATACAGTACATGCAGCATCACAGTGACTGCCATACAGTACATATAGCATTGCAGTAACCACCATACATTACACACCGCATCCCAGTGACAGCCATACAGGACATATAGCATCACAGTGACTGCCATACAGTACATATAGCATTGCAGTAACCACCATACATTACATACCACATCCCAGTGACTGCCATACAGTACATGCAGCATCACAGTGACTGCCATACAGTACATATAGCATTGCAGTAACCACCATACATTACACATCGCATCCCAGTGACAGCCATACAGTACATGCAGCATCACAGTGACTGCCATACAGTACATATAGCATTGCAGTAACCACCATACATTACACACCGCATCCCAGTGACAGCCAGACAGTACATGCAGCATCACAGTGACTGCCATACAGTACATATAGCATTGCAGTAACCACCATACATTACACACCGCATCCCAGTGACTGCCATACAGTACACACTGCATCCCAGTGACAGCCATACAGGACATCACAGCATCACAGTGACCTGTGTGTATTTGGGCCTCTGCTGTTTACTGTTTTACTTATCCAAAATATTCACGTTTATTTAAAACCTGACACATGAAATGCTTAGTAACAATGAGGTCATATACGCTTATATTAACAATTAAAGGCACAAAAAGGGCCTAATTCAGACCTGTTCGCTTACTAGGGTTTTTTTGCAGTCCTGCGTTCGTATAGTCACCGCCCATAGGGGAGTATATTTTTGCTGTGCAAGTGTGCGATCGCATGTGTAGCCGAGCTGTACAAACAGATCTTGTGCAGTCTCTGCGCAGCCCAGGAATTACTCAGCCGCTGCGATCACATCAGCCTGTCCGGTCCCGGAATTGACGTCAGGAACCATCCCTGCAAATACATGGACATGCCTGTGTTTTTCCAACCATTCCCAGAAAACGGTCAGTTGACACCCACAAACGCCTTCTTTCTGTCAACCTCCTTGCGAACGCCCGTGCGAATGGATTCTTCGCACAAACCCATTGCTGCATACGCATGCGCAGTTTAGACCTGATCGCAGGCTGTACGAAAACGCAGTCTAGCGATCAGGTCTGAATTAGGCCCTCAGATCTGATCGCAGCAGCAAATTTGTTAGCTAATGGACAAAACCATGTGCACTGCAGGTGGGGCAGATGTAACATGTGCAGAGAGAGTTAGATTTGGGTGGGGTGTGTCCCAACTGAAATCTAAATTGCAGTGTAAAAATAAAGCAGCCAGTATTTACCCTGCACAGAAACAATATAACCCACCCACATCTAACTCTCTCTGCACATGTTACATCTGCCCCCCTGCAGTGCACATGGGGGGTAATTCCAAGTTGATCGCAGCAGGATTTTTGATAGCAACTAGGCAAAACCATGTGCACTGCAGGGGAGGCAGATATAACATGTGCAGAGAGAGTTAGATTTGGGTGGGGTGTGTTCAATCTGCAATCTAATTTGCAGTGTAAAAATAAAGCAGCCAGTATTTACCCTGCACAGAACAATATAACCCACCCAAATCTAACTCTCTCTGCACATGTTATATCTGCCATCCCTGCAGTGCACATGGTTTTGCCCAATTGCTATCAAAAATCCTGCTGCGATCAACTTGGAATTACCCCCATGGTTTTGCCCATTAGCTAACAGATTTGCTGCTGCGATTAGATCTGAGATAGGCACAAAGACCCAGGTGTGAGATGTCAGCAGAGGCGCCAAGAGGGGGGGCAGTAATATTAGTAGAAAAAATATTTGAAAGTTTTACAAAAAGTGTGAAATAAAATGATATCTGGTTTATGGGGCTGTAATGTTGTCATATTTCCCAAGCTCCTGACTGCATTACAGTGTGATACCCCATAGCAGCCCCGCCCCACCAGCCCAGGGGGCACCGCGCCCCAAACTCATCCCTAAAACAAGGTTGACATGGTCAAAAGGTCAACAGGTTCAAAAGGTCGACGCCTAAATGATCAACACATGAGAAGGCCGACATGAGCTTTTCATGTTTCTTGTTTGGTGTATAATTTTACCTTGCAGCACGTGGAACCTCGCCATGCTCCGGCACAGGTGCCTCACACCACTGCTGCACTCAGCACATGTTACCGTTCCCATCTGTAGTCCACGGGGATAGTAATGTAAGAAGAAGCGCGGTAGGTGGAGCTGGCCAGCAATGGTGGAAACATCTGAATCAGGTCATAAGGTGTAATATTTGTGGCTGATGACGGGAATGGAGGGAACGCAGCTGGTGTCTCCGATCCCTCCATTCCTGATACCTGATACTCTCCTCCTACATACATTCAGGGGAAACGTAATATTTCCAGCTAACCCCCAAAAACTGGTGTTTTCAGGAAAATAGACGCAAATATTGTTTGGCAAATGGGCCCCATTGAGAGATAAACCCACAGAGGGTGCAACAGGGGTTACGTATGTTTTAAGGTGCGGAAAACATTGTCTGTATTTCAAGCCCTGTTCAGTAAAAATATTAATGAGGCACCAACACTTATCCAATGTGCGCAGGTTTTCCTCCTAGATTACGTTTTAAATATTTAGTATCTGACGTTCTGCGAGATGCCGGCTTTTCTTAGTCACTCATTTTCTTTGGAAGACTTCCTCATGTGCGGCCGCCTCACATTGTATCTGTGTGTGAGACACTTTCTGTGAACACGAGGATGACGCAACGTGATCTGCTGAACGTTACAATTGTTTGAACTTCCAAATTCACTGAGCTCCGTCCCCACAGATTATTATATATTCCGAGGGGTTTCTGAGGGTTTAGCAAAGGGCCACGGGGCTTATTCCTGTCAGAGACAACCAGGCTGAAAGTAATCCAATACATTATATGTTTCAGTTTATCCTGCAGCTAACAGCCAGGTATAATGGCGCTACTGACACTGCTGTGTAATACTGCGCTATGCCAGGTATTATGTCTGACACTGCTGTGTAATACTGCGCTATGCCAGGTGTTATGTCTGACACTGCTGTGTAATACTGCGCTATGCCAGGTCTTATGTCTGACACTGCTGTGTAATACTGCGCTATGCCAGGTGTTATGTCTGACACTGCTGTGTAATACTGCACTATCCCAGGTGTTATGTCTGACACTGCTGTGTAATACTGCGCTATGCCAGGTGTTATGTCTGACACTGCTGTGTAATACTGTGCTATGCCAGGTGTTATGTCTGACACTGCTGTGTAATACTGCACTATGCCAGGTATTATATCTGACACTGCTGTGTAATACTGCGCTATGCTCAATTAGCTTAGTGATATCATTCAGGTGCTCGAAAGGAAGGGGTATTTCTGAGCAAGAAAAAAAGCAATTGTTTCCCCAGCACACTGAATGGATAACAGTAACCAGATATAAATCCCACATGATAATAGAATTCAGAGATCTTCGTTACACATATTTGCGCAAATGTGTGGTTAAGCCCCAAAGCCGCATCAAGGCCTCTCTGTATATTTGGGGTCCCTAGCGCTATATCTAGGTGCAGGGTGTGGCACCCCAAAACACCAGAATGAGCCAGAAAGCACAGCGTGACATACCAGTGTAAAAAACTATAGTGTTAATAAATTAGTATTTAGGAAGCCGAAGCTATAGAGAGGGTGATACAAACATGAAATGTAATTAAAATAGAGAAATAGTGTTAGAAAATTAATAAGTGAAAAGTGTTAATAGAATGTAAAGGTATGCCACACTAAAGCCATCCAGCTCAGCCAGTCCAGAGGCACCACACCTCACACCTCCATTACCCCAATCTGGGTCTAATATTAACCAGCAAGGAGTCACATGATAATGGCTCCTTACTAAAATATGTCTAAGCTAAGAGCTACTTACCTTGGAGCAACCCCATAATGCTCCATGTGGCATGTCAGGGCCTGCACCTCCTCCTAATGCAGAAACCTCTCTGCCTCTCACAACAGACATATAGATTGGTAAATGCTCAATTAGCTTAGTGATATCATTCAGGTGCTCGAAAGGAAGGGGTATTTCTGAGCAAGGAAAAAAGCAATTGTTTCCCCAGCACACTGAATGGATAACAGTAACCAGATATAAATCCCACATGATAATAGAATTCAGAGATCTTCGTTACACATATTTGCGCAAATGTGTGGTTAAGCCCCAAAGCCGCATCAAGGCCTCTCTGTATATTTGGGGTCCCTAGCGCTATATCTAGGTGCAGGGTGTGGCACCCCAAAACACCAGAATGAGCCAGAAAGCACAGCGTGACATACCAGTGTAAAAAACTATAGTGTTAATAAATTAGTATTTAGGAAGCCGAAGCTATAGAGAGGGTGATACAAACATGAAATGTAATTAAAATGGAGAAATAGTGTTAGAAAATTAATAAGTGAAAAGTGTTAATAGAATGTAAAGGTATGCCACACTAAAGCCATCCAGCTCAGCCAGTCCAGAGGCACCACACCTCACACCTCCATTACCCCAATCTGGGTCTAATATTAACCAGCAAGGAGTCACATGATAATGGCTCCTTACTAAAATATGTCTAAGCTAAGAGCTACTTACCTTGGAGCAACCCCATAATGCTCCATGTGGCATGTCAGGGCCTGCACCTCCTCCTAATGCAGAAACCTCTCTGCCTCTCACAACAGACATATAGATTGGTAAATGCTCAATTAGCTTAGTGATATCATTCAGGTGCTCGAAAGGAAGGGGTATTTCTGAGCAAGAAAAAAAGCAATTGTTTCCCCAGCACACTGAATGGATAACAGTAACCAGATATAAATCCCACATGATAATAGAATTCAGAGATCTTCGTTACACATATTTGCGCAAATGTGTGGTTAAGCCCCAAAGCCGCATCAAGGCCTCTCTGTATATTTGGGGTCCCTAGCGCTATATCTAGGTGCAGGGTGTGGCACCCCAAAACACCAGAATGAGCCAGAAAGCACAGCGTGACATACCAGTGTAAAAAACTATAGTGTTAATAAATTAGTATTTAGGAAGCCGAAGCTATAGAGAGGGTGATACCAGAGCCGGCCCTAACCAATATGATGCCCTAGGCAAGATTTTGGCTGGTGCCCCCTAGCACCACCGCTAGTTCCGCCTCTGACCTTGCACCCCTTTCCCAGCACCATCACCCCCCACCCATAGCAGTCCTTTTTTTTTGTTTTCCTACCCCCTGTAATTTAAATAAGAACAGTGTGCACATTTGGCCTTACACATATGCCGCACATTATTAGTGCCCTTATACACATAATGACACACATAGTGCCCCCTACACATATGTTACACATTATTAATGCCCTTATACACATAATGACACATGTAGTTCCCAGCGTGAGTCAACTGGCAGCTCTGCTAACGTCGGGTGCCTATTTTTTATGAAAATGCATCTTATTTGCATTGCTATGTGGCTAGGATACACAAGCAGCTTCTGCTGATTAAAATGATATGCGGCATGCCTATATACTGTGTGATACTGTGGCTGTATCTGCGTACGAAATGCTACACACAGAATATAGGCATGCCGCATATCATTTTAATCAGCAGAAGCTGCTGATGCCCCTAGACATACCAGATGCCCTAGGCAATTGCCTAGTTTGCCTATACCTAGGGCCGGCTCTGGGTGATACAAACATGAAATGTAATTAAAATAGAGAAATAGTGTTAGAAAATTAATAAGTGAAAAGTGTTAATAGAATGTAAAGGTATGCCACACTAAAGCCATCCAGCTCAGCCAGTCCAGAGGCACCACACCTCACACCTCCATTACCCCAATCTGGGTCTAATATTAACCAGCAAGGAGTCACATGATAATGGCTCCTTACTAAAATATGTCTAAGCTAAGAGCTACTTACCTTGGAGCAACCCCATAATGCTCCATGTGGCAACCCCATAATGCTCCATGTGGCATGTCAGGGCCTGCACCTCCTCCTAATGCAGAAATATTCTGCATTAGGAGGAGGTGCAGGCCCTGACATGCCACATGGAGCATTATGGGGTTGCTCCAAGGTAAGTAGCTCTTAGCTTAGACATATTTTAGTAAGGAGCCATTATCATGTGACTCCTTGCTGGTTAATATTAGACCCAGATTGGGGTAATGGAGGTGTGAGGTGTGGTGCCTCTGGACTGGCTGAGCTGGATGGCTTTAGTGTGGCATACCTTTACATTCTATTAACACTTTTCACTTATTAATTTTCTAACACTATTTCTCTATTTTAATTACATTTCATGTTTGTATCACCCTCTCTATAGCTTCGGCTTCCTAAATACTAATTTATTAACACTATAGTTTTTTACACTGGTATGTCACGCTGTGCTTTCTGGCTCATTCTGGTGTTTTGGGGTGCCACACCCTGCACCTAGATATAGCGCTAGGGACCCCAAATATACAGAGAGGCCTTGATGCGGCTTTGGGGCTTAACCACACATTTGCGCAAATATGTGTAACGAAGATCTCTGAATTCTATTATCATGTGGGATTTATATCTGGTTACTGTTATCCATTCAGTGTGCTGGGGAAACAATTGCTTTTTTTCTTGCTCAGAAATACCCCTTCCTTTCGAGCACCTGAATGATATCACTAAGCTAATTGAGCATTTACCAATCTATATGTCTGTTGTGAGAGGCAGAGAGGTTTCTGCATTAGGAGGAGGTGCAGGCCCTGACATGCCACATGGAGCATTATGGGGTTGCTCCAAGGTAAGTAGCTCTTAGCTTAGACATATTTTAGTAAGGAGCCATTATCATGTGACTCCTTGCTGGTTAATATTAGACCCAGATTGGGGTAATGGAGGTGTGAGGTGTGGTGCCTCTGGACTGGCTGAGCTGGATGGCTTTAGTGTGGCATACCTTTACATTCTATTAACACTTTTCACTTATTAATTTTCTAACACTATTTCTCCATTTTAATTACATTTCATGTTTGTATCACCCTCTCTATAGCTTCGGCTTCCTAAATACTAATTTATTAACACTATAGTTTTTTACACTGGTATGTCACGCTGTGCTTTCTGGCTCATTCTGGTGTTTTGGGGTGCCACACCCTGCACCTAGATATAGCGCTAGGGACCCCAAATATACAGAGAGGCCTTGATGCGGCTTTGGGGCTTAACCACACATTTGCGCAAATATGTGTAACGAAGATCTCTGAATTCTATTATCATGTGGGATTTATATCTGGTTACTGTTATCCATTCAGTGTGCTGGGGAAACAATTGCTTTTTTTCTTGCTCAGAAATACCCCTTCCTTTCGAGCACCTGAATGATATCACTAAGCTAATTGAGCATTTACCAATCTATATGTCTGTTGTGAGAGGCAGAGAGGTTTCTGCATTAGGAGGAGGTGCAGGCCCTGACATGCCACATGGAGCATTATGGGGTTGCTCCAAGGTAAGTAGCTCTTAGCTTAGACATATTTTAGTAAGGAGCCATTATCATGTGACTCCTTGCTGGTTAATATTAGACCCAGATTGGGGTAATGGAGGTGTGAGGTGTGGTGCCTCTGGACTGGCTGAGCTGGATGGCTTTAGTGTGGCATACCTTTACATTCTATTAACACTTTTCACTTATTAATTTTCTAACACTATTTCTCCATTTTAATTACATTTCATGTTTGTATCACCCTCTCTATAGCTTCGGCTTCCTAAATACTAATTTATTAACACTATAGTTTTTTACACTGGTATGTCACGCTGTGCTTTCTGGCTCATTCTGGTGTTTTGGGGTGCCACACCCTGCACCTAGATATAGCGCTAGGGACCCCAAATATACAGAGAGGCCTTGATGCGGCTTTGGGGCTTAACCACACATTTGCGCAAATATGTGTAACGAAGATCTCTGAATTCTATTATCATGTGGGATTTATATCTGGTTACTGTTATCCATTCAGTGTGCTGGGGAAACAATTGCTTTTTTCCTTGCTCAGAAATACCCCTTCCTTTCGAGCACCTGAATGATATCACTAAGCTAATTGAGCATTTACCAATCTATGGGGTATATGCAATTGCGGTCGAATTCGCGGCAATTATCGCCGTTTTTTAATTCGACCAAATTCGCCAGGTGAATTCCGGAAGGTGGCTTCCGGAATTCACCATATTCAATGAAAAACGGATTCGCCAGAATCGCGGGCGAAAATCGGCCGATTTGGCGGATTTTGCCGCGATTTTAAAAAACGGGAAAAAACGGGAAAAACCCGGAAAAAAAATGGCGTGGGGTCCCCCCTCCAAAGCATAACCAGCCTCGGGCTCTTCGAGCTGGTCCTGGTTCTAAAAATGCAGGGGAAAAATTGGCCAGGGATCCCCCGTATTTTTAAAACCAGCACCGGGCTCTGCGCCTGGTGCTGGTGCCAAAAATACGGGGGACAAAAAGAGTAGGGGTCCCCCGTATTTTTAACACCAGCATCGGGCTCCACTAGCTGGACAGATAATGCCACAGCCGGGGGTCACTTTTATGCCGTGCCCTGCGGCCGTGGCATTAAATATCCAACTAGTCACCCCTGGCCGGGGTACCCTGGGGGAGTGGGGACCCCTACAATCAAGGGGTCCCCCCCCAGCCACCCAAGGGCCAGGGGTGAAGCCCGAGGCTGTCCCCCCCCATCCAATGGGCTGCGGATGGGAGGGCTGATAGCCTTTTGTGATAATAGAAAGATATTGTTTTTTCCATTAGTACTACAAGTCCCAGCAAGCCTCCCCCGCAAGCTGGTACTTGGAGAACCACAAGTACCAGCATGCGGGAGAAAAACGGGCCCGCTGGTACCTGTTGTACTACTGGGAAAAAAATACCCAAATAAAAACAGGACACAGACACCTTGACAGTAAAACTTTATTACACACTACCGACACACACATACTTACCTATGTTGACACGCCGACTGCCACGGTCTCCGTCGATCCGAGGGTACCTGTGAAAAAATGATACTCACCTTCCAGCGTCCAGAGAGATAAATCCACGTACTTGTTTAAAATAAGAAAACGCACACCCGCTCCATACCGGACTAGAAAGGGGTCCAATGTTTTCACATCAGACCCCTTTCTCCCGAATGCCGGGACATCACGTGACTCCTGTCACTGATGTCCCTTCAGCCAATCAGGAAGCGCTACTGCCGTGGCGCTCACCTGATTGGCTGAGCGCTGTCTGTACTGTGACAGCGCCTCGCAAAGCCGCTCCATTACTTTCAATGGTGGGAACTTTGCGGGTAGCGGTGGGGTCACCCGCCGGTCAGCCGCTGACCGGCGGGTGACCTTACCGCTAGCCGCTAAGTTCCCACCATTGAATATAATGGAGGGAGCTGTGCGATGCGCTGTCACAGTGCAGACAGCGCTCAGCCAATCAGGTGAGCGCAACGAAGTTGCGCTTCCTGATTGGCTTAGAGACCTGTCTGTGACAGCTGTCACTGACAGGTCTCATTCGTGGAAAGGTGTCCCATGTGTCAGCATGGGACCCCTTTCAGTCCGGCATGGAGCGGGTGTTCGCTTTGTTTTTTTGCCAAGTACGTGGATTTATCTCTGGACCATGGCTGAGGTGAGTATATTGAACTTTTCTTTTCAGGTATCCGTGGATTCTACATGGAGAAGAGGACCGATGTCGGCGTGTGAACATAGGTAAGTATGTGTGTGTCGACGTATGAAATAAAGTTTTACTGTCGACGGTGTGTGTGTCCTGTTTTTATTTGGGTATTTTTTTCCCAGTAGTACTACAGGTACCAGCGGGCCCGTTTTTCTCCCGCATGCTGGTACTTGTGGTTCTCCAAGTACCAGCTTGCGGGGGAGGCTTGCTGGGACTTGTAGTACTACTGGAAAAAACAATATCTTTTAATTTTCACAAAGGCTATCAGCCCCCCCATCCGCAGCCCATTGGATGGGGGGGGACAGCCTCGGGCTTCACCCCTGGCCCTTGGGTGGCTGGGGGGGGGGACCCCTTGATTGAAGGGGTCCCCACTCCCCCAGGGTACCCCGGCCAGGGGTGACTAGTTGGATATTTAATGCCACGGCCGCAGGGCACGGCATAAAAGTGACCCCCGGCTGTGGCATTATCTGTCCAGCTAGTGGAGCCCGATGCTGGTGTTAAAAATACGGGGGACCCCTACTCTTTTTGTCCCCCGTATTTTTGGCACCAGCACCAGGCGCAGAGCCCGGTGCTGGTTTTAAAAATAAGGGGGATCCCCTGTCAATTTTTTCCCCGCATTTTTAGAACCAGGACCAGCTCGAAGAGCCCGAGGCTGGTTATGCTTTGGAGGGGGGACCCCACGCCATTTTTTTTTATGATTTTACCGTTCCAGCATTAAAAAAAAATAAAAAAAAAATAATATTTTAAAAAATATATAAATAATATTTGTGCCTCCAAAAAAAAAAAAAAAAAAGTACCTAATCCCTTCTAATATAAATAGATCTTCTATTCCCAGAAAAAAAAACACAAAAAAAAACATGTTTAAATTTTTTTTTATTTGTTTTCACCCTCCAAAGTGTGGCGGATTGAAAATGACGAATTTGCTGTCTAAAAGCCCTGCTGTCGAATTTCCAAACTTGAATTGAATATGCTTTGGTCGAATTGCAGCACTTGTATCATTGCAGAAAAGTCGAATTTGCAAAAATTCGAATTTCAAAAAGTCGAATTTTGAAAGTCCGTTTTTTGGTCGGAAAGCACTGAATTGCATAGGCGATTTTTTTTTTTGGTCGAAAATGACCCGAAATTCGACAATTTCGGGAATTCGACCGCAATTGCATATACCCTTATATGTCTGTTGTGAGAGGCAGAGAGGTTTCTGCATTAGGAGGAGGTGCAGGCCCTGACATGCCACATGGAGCATTATGGGGTTGCTCCAAGGTAAGTAGCTCTTAGCTTAGACATATTTTAGTAAGGAGCCATTTTAGAGATGAGCGCCTGAAATTTTTCGGGTTTTGTGTTTTGGTTTTGGGTTCGGTTCCGCGGCCGTGTTTTGGGTTCGACCGCGTTTTGGCAAAACCTCACCGAATTTTTTTTGTCGGATTCGGGTGTGTTTTGGATTCGGGTGTTTTTTTCAAAAAACCCTAAAAAACAGCTTCAATCATAGAATTTGAGGGTCATTTTGATCCCATATTATTATTAACCTCAAAAACCATAATTTCCACTCATTTTCAGTCTATTCTGAATACCTCACACCTCACAATATTATTTTTAGTCCTAAAATTTGCACCGAGGTCGCTGGATGACTAAGCTAAGCGACCCTAGTGGCCGACACAAACACCTGGCCCATCTAGGAGTGGCACTGCAGTGTCACGCAGGATGGCCCTTCCAAAAAACACTCCCCAAACAGCACATGACGCAAAGAAAAAAAGAGGTGCAATGAGGTAGCTGTGTGACTAAGCTCAGCGACCCAAGTGCCCGACACAAACACCTGGCCCATCTAGGAGTGGCACTGCAGTGTCACGCAGGATGTCCCTTCCAAAAAACCCTCCCCAAACAGCACATGACGCAAAGAAAAAAAGAGGCGCAATGAGGTAGCTGTGTGAGTAAGATTAGCGACCCTAGTGGCCGACACAAACACCGGGCCCATCTAGGAGTGGCACTGCAGTGTCACGCAGGATGTCCCTTCCAAAAAACCCTCCCCAAACAGCACATGACGCAAAGAAAAATAAAAGAAAAAAGAGGTGCAAGATGGAATTGTCCTTGGGCCCTCCCACCCACCCTTATGTTGTATAAACAGGACATGCACACTTTAACCAACCCATCATTTCAGTGACAGGGTCTGCCACACGACTGTGACTGATATGACGGGTTGGTTTGGACCCCCACCAAAAAAGAAGCAATTAATCTCTCCTTGCACAAACTGGCTCTACAGAGGCAAGATGTCCACCTCATCATCATCCTCCGATATATCACCGTGTACATCCCCCTCCTCACAGATTATCAATTCGTCCCCACTGGAATCCACCATCTCAGCTCCCTGTGTGCTTTGTGGAGGCAATTGCTGCTGGTCAATGTCTCCGCGGAGGAATTGATTATAATTCATTTTAATGAACATCATCTTCTCCACATTTTCTGGATGTAACCTCGTACGCCGATTGCTGACAAGGTGAGCGGCGGCACTAAACACTCTTTCGGAGTACACACTTGTGGGAGGGCAACTTAGGTAGAATAAAGCCAGTTTGTGCAAGGGCCTCCAAATTGCCTCTTTTTCCTGCCAGTATAAGTACGGACTGTGTGACGTGCCTACTTGGATGCGGTCACTCATATAATCCTCCACCATTCTTTTAATGTTGAGAGAATCATATGCAGTGACAGTAGACGACATGTCCGTAATCGTTGTCAGGTCCTTCAGTCCGGACCAGATGTCAGCATCAGCAGTCGCTCCAGACTGCCCTGCATCACCGCCAGCGGGTGGGCTCGGAATTCTGAGCCTTTTCCTCGCACCCCCAGTTGCGGGAGAATGTGAAGGAGGAGATGTTGACAGGTCGCGTTCCGCTTGACTTGACAATTTTGTCACCAGCAGGTCTTTGCACCCCAGCAGACTTGTGTCTGCCGGAAAGAGAGATCCAAGGTAGGTTTTAAATCTAGGATCGAGCACGGTGGCCAAAATGTAGTGCTCTGATTTCAACAGATTGACCACCCGTGAATCCTTGTTAAGCGAATTAAGGGCTGCATCCACAAGTCCCACATGCCTAGCGGAATCGCTCCCTTTTAGCTCCTTCTTCAATGCCTCCAGCTTCTTCTGCAAAAGCCTGATGAGGGGAATGACCTGACTCAGGCTGGCAGTGTCTGAACTGACTTCACGTGTGGCAAGTTCAAAGGGCATCAGAACCTTGCACAACGTTGAAATCATTCTCCACTGCACTTGAGACAGGTGCATTCCACCTCCTATATCGTGCTCAATTGTATAGGCTTGAATGGCCTTTTGCTGCTCCTCCAACCTCTGAAGCATATAGAGGGTTGAATTCCACCTCGTTACCACTTCTTGCTTCAGATGATGGCAGGGCAGGTTCAGTAGTTTTTGGTGGTGCTCCAGTCTTCTGTACGTGGTGCCTGTACGCCGAAAGTGTCCCGCAATTCTTCTGGCCACCGACAGCATCTCTTGCACGCCCCTGTCGTTTTTAATAAAATTCTGCACCACCAAATTCAAGGTATGTGCAAAACATGGGACGTGCTGGAATTTGCCCATATTTAATGCACACACAATATTGCTGGCGTTGTCCGATGCCACAAATCCACAGGAGAGTCCAATTGGGGTAAGCCATTCTGCGATGATCTTCCTCAGTTGCCGTAAGAGGTTTTCAGCTGTGTGCGTATTCTGGAAAGCGGTGATACAAAGCGTAGCCTGCCTAGGAAAGAGTTGGCGTTTGCGAGATGCTGCTACTGGTGCCGCCGCTGCTGTTCTTGCGGCGGGAGTCCATACATCTACCCAGTGGGCTGTCACAGTCATATAGTCCTGACCCTGCCCTGCTCCACTTGTCCACATGTCCGTGGTTAAGTGGACATTGGGTACAACTGCATTTTTTAGGACACTGGTGAGTCTTTTTCTGACGTCCGTGTACATTCTCGGTATCGCCTGCCTACAGAAGTGGAACCTAGATGGTATTTGGTAACGGGGGCACACTGCCTCAATAAATTGTCTAGTTCCCTGTGAACTAACGGCGGATACCGGACGCACGTCTAACACCAACATAGTTGTCAAGGACTCAGTTATCCGCTTTGCAACAGGATGACTGCTGTGATATTTCATCTTCCTCGCAAAGGACTGTTGGACAGTCAATTGCTTACTGGAAGTAGTACAAGTGGGCTTACGACTTCCCCTCTGGGATGACCATCGACTCCCAGCAGCAACAACAGCAGCGCCAGCAGCAGTAGGCGTTACACGCAAGGATGCATCGGAGGAATCCCAGGCAGGAGAGGACTCGTCAGAATTGCCAGTGACATGGCCTGCAGGACTATTGGCATTCCTGGGGAAGGAGGAAATTGACACTGAGGGAGTTGGTGGGGTGGTTTGCGTGAGCTTGGTTACAAGAGGAAGGGATTTACTGGTCAGTGGACTGCTTCCGCTGTCGGCCCAAGTTTTTGAACTTGTCACTGACTTATTATGAATGCGCTGCAGGTGACGTATAAGGGAGGATGTTCCGAGGTGGTTAACGTCCTTACCCCTACTTATTACAGCTTGACAAAGGGAACACACGGCTTGACACCTGTTGTCCGCATTTCTGGTGAAATACTTCCACACCGAAGAGCTGATTTTTTTGGTATTTTCACCAGGCATGTCAACGGCCCTATTCCTCCCACGGACAACAGGTGTCTCCCCGGGTGCCTGACTTAAACAAACCACCTCACCATCAGAATCCTCCTGGTCAATTTCCTCCCCAGCGCCAGCAACACCCATATCCTCCTCATCCTGGTGTACTTCAACACTGACATCTTCAATCTGACTATCAGGAACTGGACTGCGGGTGCTCCTTCCAGCACTTGCAGGGGGCGTGCAAATGGTGGAAGGCGCATGCTCTTCACGTCCAGTGTTGGGAAGGTCAGGCATCGCAACCGACAAAATTGGACTCTCCTTGTGGATTTGGGATTTCGAAGAACGCACAGTTCTTTGCGGTGCTACTGCTTTTGCCAGCTTGAGTCTTTTCATTTTTCTAGCGAGAGGCTGAGTGCCTCCATCCTCATGTGAAGCTGAACCACTAGCCATGAACATAGGCCAGGGCCTCAGCCGTTCCTTGCCACTCCGTGTGGTAAATGGCATATTGGCAAGTTTACGCTTCTCCTCCGACAATTTTATTTTAGGTTTTGGAGTCCTTTTTTTACTGATATTTGGTGTTTTGGATTTGACATGCTCTGTACTATGACATTGGGCATCGGCCTTGGCAGACGACGTTGCTGGCATTTCATCGTCTCGGCCATGACTAGTGGCAGCAGCTTCAGCACGAGGTGGAAGTGGATCTTGATCTTTCCCTAATTTTGGAACCTCAACATTTTTGTTCTCCATATTTTAATAGGCACAACTAAAAGGCACCTCAGGTAAACAATGGAGATGGATGGATACTAGTATACAATTATGGATGGACTGCCGAGTGCCGACACAGAGGTAGCTACAGCCGTGGACTACCGTACTGTACTGTGTCTGCTGCTAATATAGACTGGTTGATAAAGAGATGTAGTAGTAGTATGTATGTATAAAGAAGAAAGAAAAAAAAACCACGGGTAGGTGGTATACAATTATGGACGGACTGCCGAGTGCCGACACAGAGGTAGCTACAGCCGTGGACTACCGTACTGTACTGTGTCTGCTGCTAATATAGACTGGTTGATAAAGAGATGTAGTAGTAGTATGTATGTATAAAGAAGAAAGAAAAAAAAACCACGGGTAGGTGGTATACAATTATGGACGGACTGCCCAGTGCCGACACAGAGGTAGCTACAGCCGTAGACTACCGTACTGTACTGTGTCTGCTGCTAATATAGACTGGTTGATAAAGAGATGTAGTAGTAGTATGTATGTATAAAGAAGAAAGAAAAAAAAACCACGGGTAGGTGGTATACAATTATGGACGGACTGCCGAGTGCCGACACAGAGGTAGCTACAGCCGTGGACTACCGTACTGTACTGTGTCTGCTGCTAATATAGACTGGTTGATAAAGAGATGTAGTAGTAGTATGTATGTATAAAGAAGAAAGAAAAAAAAACCACGGGTAGGTGGTATACAATTATGGACGGACTGCCCAGTGCCGACACAGAGGTAGCTACAGCCGTGGACTACCGTACTGTACTGTGTCTGCTGCTAATATAGACTGGTTGATAAAGAGATGTAGTAGTAGTATGTATGTATAAAGAAGAAAGAAAAAAAAACCACGGGTAGGTGGTATACAATTATGGACGGACTGCCGAGTGCCGACACAGAGGTAGCTACAGCCGTGGACTACCGTACTGTACTGTGTCTGCTGCTAATATAGACTGGTTGATAAAGAGATGTAGTAGTAGTATGTATGTATAAAGAAGAAAGAAAAAAAAACCACGGGTAGGTGGTATACAATTATGGACGGACTGCCCAGTGCCGACACAGAGGTAGCTACAGCCGTGGACTACCGTACTGTACTGTGTCTGCTGCTAATATAGACTGGTTGATAAAGAGATGTAGTAGTAGTATGTATGTATAAAGAAGAAAGAAAAAAAAACCACGGGTAGGTGGTATACAATTATGGACGGACTGCCGAGTGCCGACACAGAGGTAGCTACAGCCGTGGACTACCGTACTGTACTGTGTCTGCTGCTAATATAGACTGGTTGATAAAGAGATGTAGTAGTAGTATGTATGTATAAAGAAGAAAGAAAAAAAAACCACGGGTAGGTGGTATACAATTATGGACGGACTGCCCAGTGCCGACACAGAGGTAGCTACAGCCGTGGACTACCGTACTGTACTGTGTCTGCTGCTAATATAGACTGGTTGATAAAGAGATGTAGTAGTAGTATGTATGTATAAAGAAGAAAGAAAAAAAAAACACGGGTAGGTGGTATACAATTATGGACGGACTGCCCAGTGCCGACACAGAGGTAGCTACAGCCGTGGACTACCGTACTGTACTGTGTCTGCTGCTAATATAGACTGGTTGATAAAGAGATGTAGTAGTAGTAGTATGTATGTATAAAGAAGAAAGAAAAAAAAACCACGGGTAGGTGGTATGGACGGACTGCCGAGTGCCGACACAGAGGTAGCTACAGCCGTGGACTACCGTACTGTACTGTGTCTGCTGCTAATATAGACTGGTTGATAAAGAGATGTAGTAGTAGTATGTATGTATAAAGAAGAAAGAAAAAAAAAACACGGGTAGGTGGTATACAATTATGGACGGACTGCCGAGTGCCGACACAGAGGTAGCTACAGCCGTGAACTACCGTACTGTGTCTGCTGCGACTGGATGATAAATAATGATATAAAAAATATATATATATCACTACTGCAGCCGGACAGGTATATATTATATAATGACGGACCTGCTGGACACTGTCTGTCAGCAGAATGAGTTTTTTATAGAATAAAAAAAAAACACCACACAAGTGAAGTCACACGACGAGTGTTTAACTTTTTCAGGCAATCACAATATAGTATACTATACTACTAACTATACTGGTGGTCAGTGTGGTCAGGTGGTCACTGGTCAGTCACACTGGCAGTGGCACTCCTGCAGCAAAAGTGTGCACTATTTAATTTTAATAATAATATGTACTCCTGGCTCCTGCTATAACCTATAACTGGCACTGCAGTGCTCCCCAGTCTCCCCCACAATTATAAGATGTGTGAGCTGAGCACAGTCAGATACGAGTGTTTAACTTTTTCAGGCAGTCACAATATAGTATACTATACTACTAACTATACTGGTGGTCAGTGTGGTCAGGTCACTGGTCAGTCACACTGGCAGTGGCACTCCTGCAGCAAAAGTGTGCACTGTTTAATTTTAATAATAATATGTACTCCTGGCTCCTGCTATAACCTATAACTGGCACTGCAGTGCTCCCCAGTCTCCCCCACAATTATAAGATGTGTGAGCTGAGCACAGTCAGATATATACATAGATGATGCAGCACACTGGGCTGAGCAGTGCACACAGATATGGTATGTGACTGAGTCACTGTGTATCGTTTTTTTCAGGCAGAGAACGGATATATTAAATAAAACTGCACTGTCTGGTGGTCACTGTGGTCAGTCACTAGTAAACTCTGCACTCTCTACAGTTCTACAGTACTCCTAAGCTCCAGTAAATCAGGTCAATCTCTCTCTCTCTCTCTTCTAATCTAAATGGAGAGGACGCCAGCCACGTCCTCTCCCTATCAATCTCAATGCACGTGTGAAAATGGCGGCGACGCGCGGCTCCTTATATAGAATCCGAGTCTCGCGAGAATCCGACAGCGTCATGATGACCTTCGGGCGCGCTCGGGTTAACCGAGCAAGGCGGGAAGATCCGAGTCGCTCGGACCCGTGAAAAAAAACATGAAGTTCGTGCGGGTTCGGATTCAGAGAAACCGAACCCGCTCATCTCTAATTATCATGTGACTCCTTGCTGGTTAATATTAGACCCAGATTGGGGTAATGGAGGTGTGAGGTGTGGTGCCTCTGGACTGGCTGAGCTGGATGGCTTTAGTGTGGCATACCTTTACATTCTATTAACACTTTTCACTTATTAATTTTCTAACACTATTTCTCCATTTTAATTACATTTCATGTTTGTATCACCCTCTCTATAGCTTCGGCTTCCTAAATACTAATTTATTAACACTATAGTTTTTTACACTGGTATGTCACGCTGTGCTTTCTGGCTCATTCTGGTGTTTTGGGGTGCCACACCCTGCACCTAGATATAGCACTAGGGACCCCAAATATACAGAGAGGCCTTGATGCGGCTTTGGGGCTTAACCACACATTTGCGCAAATATGTGTAACGAAGATCTCTGAATTCTATTATCATGTGGGATTTATATCTGGTTACTGTTATCCATTCAGTGTGCTGGGGAAACAATTGCTTTTTTTCTTGCTCAGAAATACCCCTTCCTTTCGAGCACCTGAATGATATCACTAAGCTAATTGAGCATTTACCAATCTATATGTCTGTTGTGAGAGGCAGAGAGGTTTCTGCATTAGGAGGAGGTGCAGGCCCTGACATGCCACATGGAGCATTATGGGGTTGCTCCAAGGTAAGTAGCTCTTAGCTTAGACATATTTTAGTAAGGAGCCATTATCATGTGACTCCTTGCTGGTTAATATTAGACCCAGATTGGGGTAATGGAGGTGTGAGGTGTGGTGCCTCTGGACTGGCTGAGCTGGATGGCTTTAGTGTGGCATACCTTTACATTCTATTAACACTTTTCACTTATTAATTTTCTAACACTATGTCTCTATTTAATTACATTTCATGTTTGTATCACCCTCTCTATAGCTTCGGCTTCCTAAATACTAATTTATTAACACTATAGTTTTTTACACTGGTATGTCACGCTGTGCTTTCTGGCTCATTCTGGTGTTTTGGGGTGCCACACCCTGCACCTAGATATAGCGCTAGGGACCCCAAATATACAGAGAGGCCTTGATGCGGCTTTGGGGCTTAACCACACATTTGCGCAAATATGTGTAACGAAGATCTCTGAATTCTATTATCATGTGGGATTTATATCTGGTTACTGTTATCCATTCAGTGTGCTGGGGAAACAATTGCTTTTTTAATACTGCACTATGCCAGGTGTTATGTCTGACACTGCTGTGTAATACTGCGCTATGCCAGGTGTTATGTCTGACACTGCTGTGTAATACTGCGCTATGCCAGGTGTTATGTCTGACACTGCTGTGTAATACTGCGCTATGCCAGGTGTTATGTCTGACACTGCTGTGTAATACTGCGCTATGCCAGGTGTTATGTCTGACACTGCTGTGTAATACTGCGCTATGCCAGGTGTTATGTCTGACACTGCTGTGTAATACTGCGCTATGCCAGGTGTTATGTCTGACACTGCTGTGTAATACTGCGCTATGCCAGGTGTTATGTCTGACACTGCTGTGTAATACTGCGCATTGCCAGGTGTTATGTCTGACACTGCTGTGTAATACTGCGCTATGCCAGGTGTTATGTCTGACACTGCTGTGTAATACTGCGCTATGCCAGGTGTTATGTCTGACACTGCTGTGTAATACTGCGCTATGCCAGGTGTTATGTCTGACACTGCTGTGTAATACTACGCTATGCCAGGTGTTATGTCTGACACTGCTGTGTAATACTGCGCTATGCCAGGTGTTATGTCTGACACTGCTGTGTAATACTGCACTATGCCAGGTGTTATGTCTGACACTGCTGTGTAATACTGCGCTATGCCAGGTGTTATGTCTGACACTGCTGTGTAATACTGCGCTATACCAGGTGTTATGTATGACACTGCTGTGTAATACTGCGCTATGCCAGGTGTTATGTCTGACACTGCTGTGTAATACTGCACTATGCCAGGTGTTATGTCTGACACTGCTGTGTAATACTGCGCTATGCCAGGTGTTATGTCTGACACTGCTGTGTAATACTGCGCTATGGCAGGTGTTATGTCAGACATTGCTGTGTAATACTGCACTATGCCAGTTGTTATGTCTGACACTGCTGTCTAATACTGCGCTATGCCAGGTGTTATGTCTGACACTGCTGTGTAATACTGCGCTATGCCAGGTATTATGTCTGACACTGCTGTGTAATACTGCTCTATGCCAGGTGTTATGTCTGACACTGCTGTGTAATACTGCGCTATGCCAGGTATTATGTCTGACACTGCTGTGTAATACTGCGCTATGCCAGGTGTTATGTCTGACACTGTTGTGTAATACTGCGCTATGCCAGGTATTATGTCTGACACTGCTGTGTAATACTGCTCTATGCCAGGTGTTATGTCTGACACTGCTGTGTAATACTGCGCTATGCCAGGTATTATGTCTGACACTGCTGTGTAATACTGCGCTATGCCAGGTGTTATGTCTGACACTGTTGTGTAATACTGCGCTATGCCAGGTATTATGTCTGACACTGCTGTGTAATACTGCGCTATGCCAGGTGTTATGTCTGACACTGCTGTGCAATACTGCGCTATGCCAGGTGTTATGTCTGACACAGTGTATCGCGTCACAGCGCATGTCTGTCATTGTATGGACATACAATTCCCAGCAGCCTCTGCAGCTGCGCGTGAGGTCAGGAGCAGGTACCGGTTCTACACCTTGTGGCGCCCAGTTCGAAAATTTCCACTGGCGCCCCCCCCGCGGTAAAACAGAGTTGTGGCGTCATAGGGGATGGTTGTGGCCACAGTTATGCCCCCAGCAGCTGTGCCCCCAGATTTGCCCCAAGTAGTTGTGGCCCCCAGTTGATTTTCCCCCTGTAGCTGTGCCCCCAGTAGTTGTGCCCCATGTACTTGTGCCCCCCTTATTGATTTGCCCCCAGTAGCTGTGCCCCCAGCAACTGTGCCCCCAGTAGTTGTGCCCCCAGCAGCTGTGCCCCCAGCAGCTGTGCCCCCAGTAGCTGTGCCCCCTGTAGCTGTGCCCCTAGTAGTTGTGCCCCTAGTAGTTGTGCCCCCTGTAGTAGTGCCCCCTGTAGTAGTGCCCCCTGTAGCTGTGCCTCCTGTAGATGTGCCCCTTGTAGCTATGCCCCCTGTATGTGCCCCCAGTAGTAGTGCCCCTTGTAGCTATGCCCCCTGTATGTGCCCCCAGTAGTAGTGCCCCTTGTAGCTGTGCCCCCAGTACGTGCCCCCTGTAGTAGTGCCCCTTGTAGCTGTGCCCCCTGTATGTGCCCCCAGTAGTATTGCCCCCAGTATGTGCCCTCTGTATGTGCCCCCAGTAAGTAGTGCCCCCAGTATGTGTATGTGTAGTAGCACCACTTTGAAACCCTAAAAGAAAAATCACAATACTTACCAGCCTCGCTCCCGCTTCCGGACCGCTGCTGCCGCTGCTGCTGCTGCTGTCTCCAGGCGCCGGCTCCTCTCTATGGGAGAGACGTCATGACGTCTCTTCGATAGCAGCGACTCACTGACACACGGCGCTCACTGCAGCCAGGGAGCGGGGAGCAGAGAGGGAGGGTGGATTGCAAGCAGCTCTTGCCACGGTGGCGCCCTCAGGGTAGCAGAACCCCGGGCAAAAAGCCTGCTTGCCCGTGGCAAGAGCCGCTGCTGGTCAGGAGCAGGTCACATGACCAGCGTCAGGCAAGTGACTGGTGAGAGGGCGCAACAGTTGGGCAGTGCAGCCGCAGCTCCGGCCACATAGTACAGGGGAGAACCGCTTAGCACATATAAACATACATGTTATGATGTATTTTATATATGTGCTGGCTTGTTCCTCCAGGAACCGGCAGCGCTGTGTGTATTAGGCGCTGTGCGGCACCCGGGACTCAGCATAATGCATCACACTCCTTGTATACCCATCCCCAGACTCCTGGGAAGCTAGCCAATGGGAGTCTGGGGGCGGGCTTAGGAGTGTGATGCCTTATTCAGAGTCCCGGATGCCGCATGGTGCCTGATACACACAAGTAATTACATTTTCCTATGCAGGGACAAATAGCTCCATCCGTAAGGTGTCTGTCTCCAATGTGATAAGTCTTGGGTTCAAAGCCTGGGTATGGCAAATGCAAAATATATGTCTAAAATATAGAGAATGTGACTTTTAAGGTGCAGGGACTAGGGGGGGAGTCAGCCAGGGAAGAGATATCTGCGCCTATTAATTAACCACAGAACAAACATTGTCGGCTAACAATTAACTGATTAAAATAGTTAATTGAATGGTGTCGCCAACAAACTGTAAATCAGTAGCAAATACAGGTTAGCACACATGGAACGGGAGACAATAGAGGAGCGGTGCCCCCTTCAGCAGGAGCCCGGCGGCAGCTGACTCTATTACCCCCGGGAGTTCTGCCTGTGGTTCCACCTGTCTCAGGAGAGAGAGAGAGACATTGGGAAGCACCTGTACACTGGTTTATGTTGGCTCAGTGCCCACATCCAGTACACATGGGGTGTAAGTGTAACCACTACTCAATGGCAAGAATCCAGCAGCAATTGCAGCTTTCGTGAGGATGTACCTAATGCTCTGGAAAAGCCTCGGCATCACCCTGATGGGCAATAGAAACTCCTTGTACCACCAGTAAAGCTTACACCAGCTATTGCTATGTACTCCAGCCAAATATTACTCCGGAAACATTACCGAAATAAGAAAGGACGTCGTGTGCACCAACGAGCTCAAGTTTAAACTCTTGAAACATAAACTGTATTAAATCCAAGAATATTCACATAAAGGTGTATTTGTTGTACAGCCCTATACACAGATATATAAGGTAGTTGAAATAAGTGAGCCTGCCCCGTTCCTAGCTAGGACCACCCCAATACATAATAGAATTAGTAGGGGACTTACCTCTGTGCAAGGGGTCACCAGTGTTACCAACCTGTAACGTCACTGGAGGATTAGAGGAATTAGTGGGCTGTCCTGTCCCCGTTGCTAGGAGGCTGGGGCAGCAGGGAGGGTGAGGGTAACCAAGGGGGGGGGGGGGGGGGGGGCTAGGGCAGCAGGGAGGGGTAGGGTAACAGTAGGGGGGGCTAGGGCAGCAGGGAGTGGGAGGGTAACAGCAAGGGGGGGGGGTCAGGGCAGCAGGGAGAGGTAGGGTAACAGTAGGGTGGGAGCTAGGGCAGCAGGGAGGAGCAGGGTAACAGCAAGGGGGGGATTTTGGGCAGTGGGACTCAAGGCAGGAGCAGCGGGGATGGTAGATCCGAGCAGCAGGAGTGTGGTTCATAGGGTTGGCCACACTTAGGTCATCAGTGTCTAGATCGACCACTATTGGTCAACAGTGACTAAGTCGACACACAAAATAGATCGACACCAGCATAAGGTCGACATGACAAAATGTCGACATGGATTTTTTTTATTTTTTTTTTGGGGGGGTGTTTTTTTCATAGAGTGACCGGGAACCCCAATTAGTGCACCGTGTTCGCTCACCATGCTTCGGGCAAGGTTACCATTCCCAATTGTATTCCACATGGATCGTAAAGTATGAAAAAGTTCAAAAATGAAAAACAAATTGGGAAAAACTCATGTCGACCTTTTGTCATGTCGACCTAGTACATGCTGACCTAGTGACCATGTCGACATAATGCATGTCGACCAATAATGGTTGACCTAATGACTGTCGGCCTAAGTGTGGTCGTCCTAGAGACCGGATACTGAGCAGCAGGGAGCAGGAGCCAGGCAGCAGCCTGCACTATGGGATCAGCCTGTGGTGTAACTTTTATTTTTATATATATATATATATATATATATATATAAGTCTAACCATTGACGAAACGCGTTAGAACTGCTGTACCTGAACCTCTCATATGGACTGTAAACCTTATATTTATTTATTTCTTGTACGTTTGCATTGCTACCATTTCCACGGATATTTATGAAAGATTTCGATGTACCTGTTTTCCTATATGGACAGATAAGCTCGATTGAATTTCTTATCCTGTACGCTTGCATTTCTACCATTAGTTTTTTATGTGTTGTATTAAAATTTGTAAAAACCTTTTAATTATCCCTGGCTGTGAATTTTAAATGATGGGATCTGCCCATCCTTATAAGGTTTTTTATATACAACTGGTTCTGTGCTAAACAATGGTATGATAATTGCATGAAAACGGTACGCGCTATGTTATATTTCCTTTATCTCTTTTATGTTCCATCGTTGGTCTCATGAAGGAAATTATACGCTCCAGATAAGTAGTGTTCATCTCCTATCCACACTGGGTATACACTGTATACAATTACCTAGACACTTGAAGGCACCCTTTTCTCTACTTTCACACACACACATATATACATATATATATATATATATATATATATAGTAGAGCATCAGTCCGGCACTCATGAAAACTAATGTATTAATCACGCCGGTGCCTTCACAGAAACATTCACATAATTCACATACCTGTGCGGCACTCAGCAATCAGAAAACGGAAGCGAACAACCAGGTGGTAACAACGTTTCAGTGCTCTTTATTCAGCACTATCTTCAGGATACATTAAACAAACAAAGATACAATCTTACCTTATGTACACTTGCACCCATGTGAAGAGGCCGTGATCAGGCGTCCCGCCGGAAGCCCCGACTTGCGTCCACTCAAAATGACGTCACCCCCAAGGGGGCGATGCCGTGCACCATCACCATAGCAACATCTAAACAAAAAATGACATGTATAGCAGCAGCTAATCAGATAATCCAATTAAAGAGACAACATTAGTAACAATATCATATTACTGATAGAAACATATCATAGAGCATAAAAACACATACTAAAAGCATGCCAGGCTGAAGTTTTCATTGAGACCACGAGGACTCAAAACTGATAAGCGGTGGATCCATTGTGCTTCTCTCTGCAGAAGCAGACGGTTCCTATCACCTCCCCTACGTGGTTTAGGTACAAAATCGATCATTCTGTACCGGAGCGATGCTAAACTATGTTTCTGTTCTGCAAAGTGGCGAGCTACTGGGTGATCCAATTTACCTTTCCCTGCCAAAGCTGCTCGAATCGTGGAACGATGCATGGTCATACGTTCCTTGAATGTACATTGTGTCTTCCCAATGTAAGACAATCCGCAAGGGCATAAAATTTGGTAGATCACATATGAAGACTCACAAGTAAGATGATAATTGATGGTATAATTCTTGCCAGAGTGAGGGTGAGAAAAAGAATCACCCACTAGCATGAAATTGCATGTGGTGCAACCACAGCGGAAACATCCATGTTTTTTATTTGATAGAAAATGTGTGCCTGATGTTTTATCGTATTCAGTAATATCTGTACGCACTAGGAGGTCCCGAAGGTTACGTCCCCTAGTGAAACATGGCATAACATCCATGTTGTTAAATGGATGTTATTCTTACTTGTGAGTTTTCATATGTGATCTACCAAATTTTATGCCCTTGCGGATTGTCTTACATTGGGAAGACACAATGTACATTCAAGGAACGTATGACCATGCATCGTTCCACGATTCGAGCAGCTTTGGCAGGGAAAGGTAAATTGGATCACCCAGTAGCTCGCCACTTTGCAGAACAGAAACATAGTTTAGCATCGCTCCGGTACAGAATGATCGATTTTGTACCTAAACCACGTAGGGGAGGTGATAGGAACCGTCTGCTTCTGCAGAGAGAAGCACAATGGATCCACCGCTTATCAGTTTTGAGTCCTCGTGGTCTCAATGAAAACTTCAGCCTGGCATGCTTTTAGTATGTGTTTTTATGCTCTATGATATGTTTCTATCAGTAATATGATATTGTTACTAATGTTGTCTCTTTAATTGGATTATCTGATTAGCTGCTGCTATACATGTCATTTTTTGTTTAGATGTTGCTATGGTGATGGTGCACGGCATCGCCCCCTTGGGGGTGACGTCATTTTGAGTGGACGCGAGTCGGGGCTTCCGGCGGGACGCCTGACCACGGCCTCTTCACATGGGTGCAAGTGTACATAAGGTAAGATTGTATCTTTGTTTGTTTAATGTATCCTGAAGATAGTGCTGAATAAAGAGCACTGAAACGTTGTTACCACATGGTTGTTCGCTTCCGTTTTCTGATTGCTGAGTGCCGCACTGGTATGTGAATTATATATATATATATATATATATGTGTGCGTGTACAGGCTGATCACAGACACCAGCTCAGACATCAGATGACAGGTCAAAAAGAGCAGGAGCCGGCATGGGCATCTCTAGAGAGGAGGGGACCCGTGTGCAGACTCCGTGTGTGGGCCCTACCTCTCCCGCAGCCGGCGCGCCGCTGCTAGCGCTCTGAGCGCTGTAGACTCTTGCACTGTACCAGAGTCTCTAGTGGTCAGTGCGCTAGCAGCGGCGTAACAGCTATGGGAGAGGAGGGGCCCACACACAGTCAGCGATGGACTCCGGAAAGTAAGTATAGGAGAAATGGGTGCGGTGTGGGCCCCCCCCGGGACTCAGGGGCCCGTGTGCACCACACACACTGCACCCATTATAGAAACACCAATGGGAGCCGGGAACCGGAGGGGACCTGTGGATAACGCTATCTGAAGATAGTGTTATTATCAGTAGGGCTTCCTCCAGTATTATTTTACAATTATTTTTTTTGTACATGATGCCAGATCACATTTCCTATTACATGTATGGGAAATGTGATCTGCTTACTAAAAAATGTGATCAGTAGTGTACAGTAGTACAGCCCTTCAGTATACTTCAGTCAATCTAACACAGTGTGAAAAAGGTGTGAATTCAGAAAACTCCCCTTTTCACATTATTTTTGTAAAAAATAAAGTTAATACATATACCCCTAAGTAGATTGTTCTGCATGATGTCTCTTTATATTGTGGGTGCGTCCCTTAGTATAACTGATCCTGCAGCTATAATCTGAGTGACAGCTCCCCCTCCCCCTGTGTGCAGAATGTGACTGTACGGGTATCTGAGTGTCAGACACTTTCACTTTCATTTCTCTCTCCTGCTGCAGCGATGGCGTCTGCTGATCTGAGACAGGAGCTGGACTGTTCCATCTGCCTGAGCATTTATACAGATCCCGTATCACTGAGATGTGGCCACAACTTCTGCCGGGTCTGTATTGATCGTGTGCTGGATACACAGGAGGGGGCTGGAGTATATAGCTGTCCTGACTGCAGAGCAGAGTGTCAGGAGCGTCCTGCACTGCAGAGGAACATAACGCTGTGTAACATAGTGGGGAGTTTCCTGTCTACTCGCCCAGATCAGGAGAAGACTGGGATCCTCTGCACTTACTGTATTCACTCTCCTGTACCTGCTGCTAAATCCTGTCTGCTGTGTGAGGCTTCTCTGTGTGATAATCACCTGAGAGTACACAGCAAGTCACCAGAGCACGTCTTATGTGATCCCACCACTGCCCTGGGGAACAGGAAATGCTCCGTCCATAAGAAGATCCTGGAGTATTACTGCACTGAGGACTCTGTCTGTATCTGTGGGTCCTGCAGTTTGGCCGGAGAACACCGGGGACACCTGGTGGAGATGTTGGATGAGGCCTCTGAGAAGAAGAAGGAGAAGCTGAGGAATGCTCTGCAGAAACTGACCACAAAGAGAGCGGAGACTGAGAAAAGAGTGCAGAGTCTGCAGGAGTGCAGGAAAGAAGATCAGGGAAAAGCAGCTGGTGTAATAGAGACAGTCACTGCCCTGTTTAGAGACATCAGGAGACAGCTGGAGGACCTGGAGAAGAGAGTCCTGAGTGAGATCTCCAGGCAGGAACAGCGCGTTTCACTCTCAGTCTCTGATCTGATCCAGCAGCTGGAAATAAAGAAGGACGAGCTGTCCGGGAAGATGCGTCACATTGAGGAGCTGTGTAACATGGGTGATCCAGTGACTGTCTTACAGGAACCAGACACAGGGGACTTGTGTGACACTGAGGACACAGAGAGACATGATAACCAGGTCCGTGGTGCAGGAGATCTGGATGTGGGTCTCATCTCAGGGACATTACACACATTATCTGATATAATAACAGGTATAAATACAGGGATCTATGTGCAGGAGGCTACAGACATATTACTGGATGTAACCACAGCTGGTGATTATATACAGATATCAGGTGACAGGAAAACTGCATCCTGGACACCAAGTCAGAATCACCCAGTAACACCAGAGAGATTTCAGTGGTATCAGGTAATAAGCAGCAGGAGATTCTCCTCAGGGCGACATTACTGGGAGGTGGATGTCAGTAAGTCAGTGGTGTGGATGGTGGGGATGTGTTATCCCAGTATAGACAGGAGAGGGAGTCAGTCATACATTGGATATAATAACAAGTCCTGGTGTTTGGAAAGGTGTAATAATCAGTACTTAGTGTTACATGACAGTAAGTGGATCTCAATACCTGACAATACCCCCTGTGACAGAGTGAGGGTTTATCTGGATTATGGGGCAGGACAGATGTCCTTTTATTCTCTGTGTGACCCCATCAGACACTTACACACCTACACTGCCGCCCTCACTGAGCCCCTCCATGCTGCTTTCCTTGTATGGGATGGATGTATAACTATATGTGGGGGAGTCAGGAGCCGGGAGAAATTACCATAAGAAATCTACCCAGATACTGGTGACATCACAGGGAGAGAAATCTGACAGGTGAAAGATTCTGAGTGGGTGGAGCTACAGGTACATCTGAGCCCCTGTGTAACAAGATGACCATTGTGTCTTCGGGATGGCCATCGTGTGTTCACCATCGATGGTTGCCATTGATGGTGAAACTCTGAGTGGCCATTGATGGCCATCAACTATGCTATGGGAGACCATCGATGGTTTCACTCATCGATGGTCATTCCTGTTATTTCAGTGAATGATCCACGGGCTAATCACAGCCTAGGGCAGGGCTTCACGGGTGTTGGGGGCGGAGCTATGCTCCGAGTCCTGGCATTTGTTTACGCTATGACATTGATGGAGGGAAACTATCTGGTTCTCTCCCATCGATTGGCAAAAGCATTCGACATCGGCCATAAACTATCGATGATTAGGAATCATCGGTGGTCGATGGCCATACCTAGTGTGTCTGAAATGTGTTCCCATGTTGGTAGGGATGGCATCAGTGGGTTTCCTATTGTACGCTCCCAGGTGCAGTACAGCTACATGTCTATTGTACACTACCAGGTGCAGTACAGCTTGTACACATGTCTATTGTATACTACCAGGTGCAGTACAGCTTGTACACATGTCTATTGTACACTACCAGGTGCAGTACAGCTTGTACACACATCTATTGTATACTCCCAGGTGCAGTACAGCTTGTACACACATCTATTGTATACTCCCAGGTGCAGTACAGCTTGTACACATGTCTATTGTATACTCCCAGGTGCAGTACAGCTGTACACACGTCTATTGTACACTCCCAGGTGCAGTACAGCTGTACACATGTCTATTGTATACTCCCAGGTGCAGTACAGCTTGTACACACGTCTATTGTACACTCCCAGGTGCAGTACAGCTTGTACACATGTCTATTGTATACTCCCAGGCAGGGGCGGATCCAGAACAAAATGACAGGGGGGGCACCACAATAGGGGAAGGAAGGGGGGGGGTTCGGCACATGCTCCTGTGAAGAGTGTGGCATTGTAACAAGGGGTTTGGCCTCACAGAGAATGCCATACCCATGCGTCACGCCCTCGTTTTCATCACGCTGGGGGCATGGAGTACTAGGGCAGTGGGTGACAGGATGAGAGTGCGGGGACGGTAAGTGAGCAGGGACAGGCCTGGTAGGGGACAAGGCGATGTGCGGGGACAGGGTGAGTGTGCGGGGATAGGGCAAGTGTGCGGGGACAGGCCTGGTACGGGACAGGGTGAGTGTGCGGGGACAGGGCAAGTGTGCGGGGACAGGCCTGGTAGGGGACAGGGCAAGTGTGTTTTTAGTTACAGCGTCCCTTTCTGTAATTATTTTTTTTATAGTCCCCATTTTTGTTGGAGTGGTCCAGTGTGTTTTTAATATAGTGCCCTCTGTCAGGGGCGTCAGAATGATTTCACACTGGGGGGGCAAGTTTGAATTTCATTCTGGCGCCCCTGCTGTTGTGCCGATCTCCTCTCCTTCAAACACCCCCCCCCCTCCCTCCCCTCCCTCCCCTCCGCTTCCGCTGTGGTGCTGGTCGCTCTCCTTCAGTGCGGGGGGGCGCTTACCTCTGCATCCCCGTGGGCGGTGTCCCCTCTTCTGTAATACCCAGCTGTCTCCTCAATGGTGATACATTACTGGGAGAAGGCGTGGCCCACAGCCATGCCTCCTCCAGTAATACATCACCAATTGAGAGACAGACGGCTAGTACAGAAAGGGGCGACGCATCATGTTTGTGTGTGGGGGGGGTCAAGCTGCCCCCCCCCCCCGTTCCTACGCCTATGCCCTCTGTCCCCCGTCCTGTTTCCAGCATCTACCTGTCCCCTTACGTCCACCCACCTCACAGCAGCAAAGCCTGCTTTCTTCTCCCAGATCCCCTGTCAGGCTGTGGCAGTGTCGCATCCTAATTACAGCAGATGTGCGACGTTGCCGGGAGCCGGGACTGGCGCTGCTGTAAGGGACACGGAGGCAATGCACGCTAACACAGCTGACTACGCACCCTGTTACTGTATGGTATCAGTGGCAAACGCAGGATTTTCATGGGGGGGGGGGGGGGTCCGTACGTGCACAAGGTGTGTGTATGTATATATATATATATATATATATATATATATAAATATATATACGCACACAGAACATCTGTACATCGACATACACACACATACTGTACACAGCATACATGCGTACACAGTTTACATGCACACATCATACACACACACACAGTATACATGCACACAGTATACATACATACATACATACATACTAACACGGTATACATGCAAACATACATACATAGTATGCATGCACATACATAGTATACATGCACACAGCATATTATACATACACACACTGTACATACATATACACAGTATATATGCACACAGCATGCACACACACTATACATGCACACAGCATACTGTACACACACACACACACACACACACACACACACACACACACACAGCATATATGCACACACAGTACACATGCATACAGCATATATACATAGTTACACACACATTCTATACATTTACATAGCAATACACACACTAATTAATAGTAAACTGAACCCCCTCCTCACCTTACATTACTGTGGGAGCCGAAGACAGCAGCCACTGCCTCACGTAGCTCTGTCTCATGGCCCCTTGAACTGCCTGAGAGGAGCTGCGCTTCCGCTGCAGCTCCCCCTACAGGCAGCCACCAGCGGCAGCAGCCAGGTTCACACTGTCACTCGGACAGTGTAAGGAGCTTAAAAAGCTTCTCGTCCGTAAAAAAAAAAAAAAATGACAGGGGGGGCACGTGCCTGGGTGCCCCCCCCCTGGATCCGCCACTGCTCCCAGGTGCAGTACAGCTTGTACACATGTCTATTGTATACTCCCAGGTGCAGTAAGAGCTACATGTCTATTGTACACTCCCTGGTGCAGTACAGCTGTACACATGTCTATTGTACACTCCTAGGTGCAGTACAGCTAGTACACACGTCTATTGTATACTCCCAGGTGCAGTACAGCTTGTACACATGTCTATTGTACACTCCCAGGTGCAGTACAGCTTGTACACATGTCTATTGTATTCTCCCAGGTGCAGTACAGCTTGTACACATGTCTATTGTACACTCCCAGGTGCAGTACAGCTTGTACACATGTCTATTGTATTCTCCCAGGTGCAGTACAGCTTGTACACATGTCTATTGTATACTCCCAGGTGCAGTACAGCTTGTACACATGTCTATTGTACACTTCCAGGTGCAGTACAGCTTGTACACACGTCTATTGTATACTCCCAGGTGCAGTACAGCTGTACACATGTCTATTGTACACTCCCTGGTGCAGTACAGCTGTACACATGTCTATTGTACACTCCTAGGTGCAGTACAGCTAGTACACACGTCTATTGTATACTCCCAGGTGCAGTACAGCTTGTACACATGTCTATTGTACACTCCCAGGTGCAGTACAGCTTGTACACATGTCTATTGTATTCTCCCAGGTGCAGTACAGCTTGTACACATGTCTATTGTATACTCCCAGGTGCAGTACAGCTTGTACACATGTCTATTGTACACTTCCAGGTGCAGTACAGCTTGTACACACGTCTATTGTATACTCCCAGGTGCAGTACAGCTTGTACACATGTCTATTGTACACTCCCAGGTGCAGTACAGCTGTACACACGTCTATTCAGAGCCGGATTAAGGCCCCGGGAGGCCTGGGGCACTAAAGAGCAGGGGGCCCCCATGGACTAAAAAAATAAAATATATATATATATATATATATATATATATCCACATCGCTCTAAGAATCCCTCCTCCTTCAGTTCAGCGTGCGGCGCGCCAATGACTGAGTCGCGGGCTTGCTGAGCCGGACAGCAATTGAACAGCTGAGCCGTCGCTCAACTGCCCTGACTACAGCTGTTAGAGCACTCTTCTTAGAGCTGTAGTCAGGGCAGCTGAGCGACAGCTCAGCTGTCCAATTGCTGTCCGGCTCAGCAAGCCTACGGCTCAGTCATTGGCGCGCCGCACGCTGAACTGAAGGAGGAGGGGGGACAGGGCAGCCAGAGGTGGATTTAGATCTCAGGGGGCCCTAAGCAAGACACCTATTTGGGGCCCTTTTCCTCAATCTATAGCACTATAGTTACGTTTCTGATTTATGCCCCTTACATTACTTGTCAGCGGTGTGTGTGTTGATCTCTTCAGCTATTACTATGTAATAATATAGTGCAGTTGTAAAGCACAATATAATATGCTGGCGCTGTATAAGTAATGGGATGCGGGACCTCCTAACAGGTGAAGGGGTACATTTTCAAGATGTTTTATTTATTTTATTTTTTATTAAGGTTTAAGATTATCATCTCTTAATTAATTTAGTCTATTTTTAACCTTTTTCACATTGTTGCAACTGAATGGCCAAATCTGTGTTACACATCTGCAAAACTAACCAGCAAAATGTATCCTTTTCTGTGTCACTGGGGCAGCTGAATAGCACCTAGAGGTATTTGAATATGCAGAGCTGGGCTGTTATCTCACTAACAGGCTTCATCCTCTCTTATCAGCCCTGTTTAGCCGTAGCTAACTCTTAAAGTGACGGTAGCCTTTTATCCCCCCCCCTCCCCTGCTCAAATGTAGCAGGCAGGCCCCTGTCCAGTCAGTGTATGCTGTCATACCCCCTGTCACACATTCCCACTCACCCCTCACTGTCACACATTCCCACTCACCCCTTACTGTCACACATTCCCACTCACCCCTCACTGTCACACATTCCCACTCACCCCTCACTGTCACACAAACCCACTCACCCCTCACTGTCACACATTCCCACTCACCCCTCACTGTCACACATTCCCACTCACCCCTCACTGTCACACATTCCCACTCACCCCTCACTGTCACACAAACCCACTCACCCCTCACTGTCACACATTCCCACTCACCCCTCACTGTCACACATTCCCACTCACCCCTCACTGTCACACATTCCCACTCACCCCTCACTGTCACACATTCCCACTCACCCCTCACTGTCACACATTCCCACTCACCCCTCACTGTCACACATTCCCACTCCTCACTGTCACACATTCCCACTCACCCCTCACTGTCACACATTCCCACTCCTCACTGTCACACATTCCCACTCACCCCTCACTGTCACACATTCCCACTCACCCCTCACTGTCACACATTCCCACTCACCCCTCACTGTCACACATTCCCACTCACCCCTCACTGTCACACATTCCCACTCACCCCTCACTGTCACACATTCCCACTCACCCCTCACTGTCACACATTCCCACTCACCCCTCACTGTCACACATTCCCACTCACCCCTCACTGTCACACATTCCCACTCACCCCTCACTGTCACACATTCCCACTCCTCACTGTCACACATTCCCACTCACCCCTCACTGTCACACATTCCCACTTCTCACTGTCACACATTCCCACTCCTCACTGTCACACATTCCCACTCACCCCTCACTGTCACTCATTCCCACTCACCCCTCACTGTCACACAAACCCACTCACCCCTCACTGTCACACATTCCCACTCACCCCTCACTGTCACACATTCCCACTCACCCCTCACTGTCACACATTCCCACTCACCCCTCACTGTCACACAAACCCACTCACCCCTCACTGTCACACATTCCCACTCACCCCTCACTGTCACACATTCCCACTCACCCCTCACTGTCACACATTCCCACTCACCCCTCACTGTCACACATTCCCACTCACCCCTCACTGTCACACATTCCCACTCACCCCTCACTGTCACACATTCCCACTCCTCACTGTCACACATTCCCACTCACCCCTCACTGTCACACATTCCCACTCCTCACTGTCACACATTCCCACTCACCCCTCACTGTCACACATTCCCACTCCTCACTGTCACACATTCCCACTCACCCCTCACTGTCACACATTCCCACTCACCCCTCACTGTCACACATTCCCACTCACCCCTCACTGTCACACATTCCCACTCACCCCTCACTGTCACACATTCCCACTCACCCCTCACTGTCACACATTCCCACTCACCCCTCACTGTCACACATTCCCACTCACCCCTCACTGTCACACATTCCCACTCCTCACTGTCACACATTCCCACTCACCCCTCACTGTCACACATTCCCACTTCTCACTGTCACACATTCCCACTCCTCACTGTCACACATTCCCACTCACCCCTCACTGTCACACATTCCCACTCACCCCTCACTGTCACTCATTCCCACTCACCCCTCACTGTCACACATTCCCACTCACCCCTCACTGTCACACATTCCCACTCACCCCTCACTGTCACACATTCCCACTCACCCCTCACTGTCACACATTCCCACTCCTCACTGTCACACATTCCCACTCACCCCTTACTGTCACACATTCCCACTCACCCCTCACTGTCACACATTCCCACTCCTCACTGTCACACATTCCCACTCACCCCTCACTGTCACACATTCCCACTCACCCCTCACTGTCACACATTCCCACTCACCCCTCACTGTCACACATTCCCACTCCTCACTGTCACACATTCCCACTCACCCCTTACTGTCACACATTCCCACTCACCCCTCACTGTCACACATTCCCACTCCTCACTGTCACACATTCCCACTCACCCCTCACTGTCACACATTCCCACTCACCCCTCACTGTCACACATTCCCACTCACCCCTCACTGTCACACATTCCCACTCACCCCTCACTGTCACACATTCCCACTCACCCCTCACTGTCACACATTTCCACTCACCCCTTACTGTCACACATTCCCACTCACCCCTCACTGTCACACATTCCCACTCCTCACTGTCACACATTCCCACTCACCCCTTACTGTCACACATTCCCACTCACCCCTCACTGTCACACATTCCCACTCCTCACTGTCACACATTCCCACTCACCCCTCACTGTCACACAAACCCACTCACCCCTCACTGTCACACATTCCCACTCACCCCTCACTGTCGCACATTCCCACTCACCCCTCACTGTCGCACATTCCCACTCACCCCTCACTGTCGCACATTCCCACTCACCCCTCACTGTCGCACATTCCCACTCACCCCTCACTGTCGCACATTCCCACTCACCCCTCACTGTCGCACATTCCCACTCACCCCTCACTGTCGCACATTCCCACTCACCCCTCACTGTCGCACATTCCCACTCACCCCTCACTGTCGCACATTCCCACTCACCCCTCACTGTCGCACATTCCCACTCACCCCTCACTGTCGCACATTCCCACTCACCCCTCACTGTCGCACATTCCCACTCACCCCTCACTGTCGCACATTCCCACTCACCCCTCACTGTCGCACATTCCCACTCACCCCTCACTGTCGCACATTCCCACTCACCCCTCACTGTCGCACATTCCCACTCACCCCTCACTGTCGCACATTCCCACTCACCCCTCACTGTCACACATTCCCACTCACCCCTCACTGTCTCACATTCCCACTCACCCCTCACTGTCACACATTCCCACTCACCCCTCACTGTCACACATTCCCACTCACCCCTCACTGTCACACATTCCCACTCACCCCTCACTGTCACACATTCCCACTCACCCCTCACTGTCACACAAACCCACTCACCCCTCACTGTCACACATTCCCACTCACGCCTTACTGTCACACATTCCCACTCACCCCTCACTGTCACACATTCCCACTCACCCCTCACTGTCACACATTCCCACTCACCCCTCACTGTCACACATTCCCACTCACCCCTCACTGTCACACATTCCCACTCACCCCTTACTGTCACAAATTCCCACTCACCCCTTACTGTCACACATTCCCACTCACCCCTCACTGTCACACATTCCCACTCACCCCTCACTGTCACACATTCCCACTCACCGCTCACTGTCACACATTCCCATTCACCCCTTACTGTCACACATTCCCACTCACCCCTCACTGTCACACATTCCCACTCACCCCTCACTGTCACACATTCCCACTCACCCCTTACTGTCACAAATTCCCACTCACCCCTCACTGTCACACATTCCCACTCCTCACTGTCACACATTCCCACTCACCCCTCACTGTCACACATTCCCACTCCTCACTGTCACACATTCCCACTCACCCCTCACTGTCACACATTCCCACTCCTCACTGTCACACATTCCCACTCACCCCTCACTGTCACACATTCCCACTCACCCCTCACTGTCACACATTCCCACTCACCCCTCACTGTCACACATTCCCACTCACCCCTCACTGTCACACATTCCCACTCCTCACTGTCACACATTCCCACTCACCCCTCACTGTCACACATTCCCACTCCTCACTGTCACACATTCCCACTCCTCACTGTCACACATTCCCACTCACCCCTCACTGTCACACATTCCCACTCACCCCTCACTGTCACTCATTCCCACTCACCCCTCACTGTCACACATTCCCACTCACCCCTCACTGTCACACATTCCCACTCACCCCTCACTGTCACACATTCCCACTCACCCCTCACTGTCACACATTCCCACTCCTCACTGTCACACATTCCCACTCACCCCTTACTGTCACACATTCCCACTCACCCCTCACTGTCACACATTCCCACTCCTCACTGTCACACATTCCCACTCACCCCTCACTGTCACACATTCCCACTCACCCCTCACTGTCACACATTCCCACTCACCCCTCACTGTCACACATTCCCACTCACCCCTCACTGTCACACATTCCCACTCACCCCTCACTGTCACACATTCCCACTCACCCCTCACTGTCACACATTCCCACTCACCCCTCACTGTCACACATTCCCACTCACCCCTCACTGTCACACATTTCCACTCACCCCTTACTGTCACACATTCCCACTCACCCCTCACTGTCACACATTCCCACTCCTCACTGTCACACATTCCCACTCACCCCTTACTGTCACACATTCCCACTCACCCCTCACTGTCACACATTCCCACTCCTCACTGTCACACATTCCCACTCACCCCTCACTGTCACACATTCCCACTCACCCCTCACTGTCACACAAACCCACTCACCCCTCACTGTCACACATTCCCACTCACCCCTCACTGTCACACATTCCCACTCACCCCTCACTGTCGCACATTCCCACTCACCCCTCACTGTCGCACATTCCCACTCACCCCTCACTGTCGCACATTCCCACTCACCCCTCACTGTCGCACATTCCCACTCACCCCTCACTGTCGCACATTCCCACTCACCCCTCACTGTCGCACATTCCCACTCACCCCTCACTGTCGCACATTCCCACTCACCCCTCACTGTCGCACATTCCCACTCACCCCTCACTGTCGCACATTCCCACTCACCCCTCACTGTCGCACATTCCCACTCACCCCTCACTGTCGCACATTCCCACTCACCCCTCACTGTCGCACATTCCCACTCACCCCTCACTGTCACACATTCCCACTCACCCCTCACTGTCACACATTCCCACTCACCCCTCACTGTCACACATTCCCACTCACCCCTTACTGTCACACATTCCCACTCACCCCTCACTGTCACACAAACCCACTCACCCCTTACTGTCACACATTCCCACTCCCCCCTTACTGTCACACATTCCCACTCACCCCTCACTGTCACACATTCCCACTCACCCCTCACTGTCACACATTCCCACTCACCCCTCACTGTCACACATTCCCACTCACCCCTCACTGTCACACATTCCCACTCACCCCTTACTGTCACAAATTCCCACTCACCCCTTACTGTCACACATTCCCACTCACCCCTCACTGTCACACATTCCCACTCACCCCTCACTGTCACACATTCCCACTCACCCCTTACTGTCACACATTCCCACTCACCCCTTACTGTCACACATTCCCACTCACCCCTCACTGTCACACATTCCCACTCACCCCTTACTGTCACACATTCCCACTCACCCC
Organism: Pseudophryne corroboree; assembly: GCF_028390025.1. NCBI lineage: Eukaryota > Metazoa > Chordata > Amphibia > Anura > Myobatrachidae > Pseudophryne > Pseudophryne corroboree. Next base: position 833,283,561 of record NC_086448.1, read on the forward strand.
TCACTGTCACACATTCCCACTCACCCCTCACTGTCACACATTCCCACTCACCCCTCACTGTCACACAAACCCACTCACTGTAGCATATTCCTATTCACACCTCATTGTAACACATACCCACTCACTCCCAGACCCCAGGATAACCAGTCACACATTAGTATCCTCCCTCCAATGCCACAAATGCCCCCTCTGCCCATCTATACTGCATCAGGGCGTCTCTCCACCTCCCTCTCACCTTTAACCAGCAGGACAGTGCGGCACCTTCACTGTGGATGTCAAAACCGCTCCCTCTGTTACAGTCTGCTTCCGGACACAAAGCCATCACCAGGTCCCACTCCCAGGCTCCCGCCTCCCAGCAGCGGCAGTTGCAGCGTGCCCCGACCGGCTCCTCTCTGACTGCGTGTGACGTCACATGAAACAGGAAGGAGTCAGGACAGGATACAGGCGACTGCTGGAGGAGCAGGTCACTGGCAGCTGTCTAAACACTGACAGCCTGCCGGGACCATGAAAACAGCCTGCGCATGCTGTGAGTCAGGCGGACCCTGGTACTCACCGGGCCCTAGGCATCCACTTTGGATGGCTTGCGGTAAATCCGCCTCTGAGGGCAGCGGGGACCCGGGGCTCGTGAGCGCAGCACCGCAGATTGGATTGAAGAGAGATCCGATCTGTGGTGTGGCAGGGGGCCCTTTTGGAAAGGGGGGCCCGGGGTACGTATCCCCGGGACCCCCCCCCCCCCCCTTAATCCGGCTCTGCGTTTATTGTACACTACCAGGTGCAGTACAGCTTGTACACATGTCTATTGTATACTCCCAGGTGCAGTACAGCTGTACACATGTCTATTGTACACTCCCAGGTGCAGTACAGCTGTACACATGTCTATTGTATACTCCCAGGTGCAGTACAGCTTGTACACACATCTATTGTACACTCCCAGGTGCAGTACAGCTTGTACACATGTCTATTGTATACTCCCAGGTGCAGTACAGCTTGTACACACGTCTATTGTACACTCCCAGGTGCAGTACAGCTTGTACACACGTCTATTGTACACTCCCAGGTGCAGTACAGCTTGTACACACGTCTATTGTATACTCCCAGGTGCAGCACAGCTTGTACACATGTCTATTGTATACTCCCAGGTGCAGTACAGCTTGTACACACATCTATTGTACACTCCCAGGTGCAGTACAGCTTGTACACATGTCTATTGTACACTCCCAGGTGCAGTACAGCTTGTACACACGTCTATTGTATACTCCCAGGTGCAGTACAGCTTGTACACATGTCTATTGTATACTCCCAGGTGCAGTACAGCTTGTACACACATCTATTGTACACTCCCAGGTGCAGTACAGCTTGTACACATGTCTATTGTACACTCCCAGGTGCAGTACAGCTTGTACACATGTCTATTGTATACTCCCAGGTGCAGTACAGCTTGTACACATGTCTATTGTACACTCCCAGGTGCAGTACAGCTTGTACACATGTCTATTTTATACTCCCAGGTGCAGTACAGCTGTACACATGTCTATTGTATACTCCCAGGTGCAGTACAGCTTGTACACATGTCTATTGTACACTCCCAGGTGCAGAACAGCTTGTACACATGTCTATTGTACACTCCCAGGTACAGTACAGCTTGTACACATGTCTATTGTACGCTCCCAGGTGCAGTGCAGCTTGTACACATGTCTATTGTATGCTCCCAGGTGCAGTACAGCTTGTACACATGTCTATTGTATACTCCCAGGTACAGTACAGCTTGTACACATGTCTATTGTACACTCCCAGGTGCAGTACAACTTGTACACATGTCTATTGTACACTCCCAGGTACAGTACAGCTTGTACACACATCTATTGTATACTCCCAGGTGCAGTACAGCTGTACACATGTCTATTGTGTACTCCCAGGTGCAGTACAGCTTGTACACACGTCTATTGTATACTCCCAGGTGCAGGACAGCTGTACACATGTCTATTGTATACTCCCAGGTGCAGTACAGCTTGTACACACGTCTATTGTATACTCCCAGGTGCAGGACAGCTGTACACATGTCTATTGTGTACTCCCAGGTGCAGTACAGCTTGTACACACGTCTATTGTATACTCCCAGGTGCAGGACAGCTGTACACATGTCTATTGTACACTCCCAGGTACAGTACAGCTTGTACACACATCTATTGTATACTCCCAGGTGCAGTACAGCTGTACACATGTCTATTGTGTACTCCCAGGTGCAGTACAGCTTGTACACACGTCTATTGTATACTCCCAGGTGCAGGACAGCTGTACACATGTCTATTGTACACTCCCAGGTGCAGTACAGCTTGTACACATGTCTATTGTACACTCCCAGGTGCAGTACAGCTTGTACACTCCCAGGTACAGTACAGCTTGTACACACATCTATTGTATACTCCCAGGTGCAGTACAGCTGTACACATGTCTATTGTGTACTCCCAGGTGCAGTACAGCTTGTACACACGTCTATTGTATACTCCCAGGTGCAGGACAGCTGTACACATGTCTATTGTACACTCCCAGGTGCAGTACAGCTTGTACACATGTCTATTGTACACTCCCAGGTGCAGTACAGCTTGTACACATGTCTGTTGTACACTACCAGGTGCAGTACAGCTTGTACACATGTCTATTGTATACTCCCAGGCGCAGTACAGCTGTACACATGTCAGAATGAAGATATGTATACACAACACTGTCTATTTTTCATTTACAAGCTTATTCCTATATAAAGACATCAGTAATAAATCAGTGATGGATCCGTTGTACAATAAATGATCTTGAAGTCACTATTATTTATCCTGTAATTGTGTCACTCTCTCAGGCCGGTCTGGGTGTTGTGTGTTTGTGTATCACTGTTGGGTGTCAGATACATATAAGTCACACAATAAAGGTGCTGTTTAGTATTGGCAGTATACCATAGAGCTGGTACTTATACCATCCTGTACCCTCACCTCTCTGCCCCACAGTCACCCACACATGGTTTCCCAATGCAGGAGTCACAGTAACCTGTGTACAGGGTACCATCTGCTTTATATGGGCCCAATGTGACCCGGTTCCCCACATCTGGGGGCATAGCCTGACTAGGGTAATACAGAATCTCATATAGCTCACTTATTACTACCAGTAAGAATGAGGATGGCGGGGGATGTACAATTGCGCAGAATGTCCTGTTATACAAAAGTAACAATGACTGCCACACAGACCTGAGGTTATGAGTTCCCTTCCTGACCTGAGCACTCTCTGTGTGGAGTTTGTATTTTCTTTGTGTGTTTCCTCCCACACTCCATACACATACTGGTAGGGTAATTGGGATCTGACACAGTGGGGTATATTTACTAAGGTCCCGATTTTGACCGAGATGGTGTTTTTTCTTCAAAGTGTCATCTCGGGAATTTACTAAGCAAAAATCACGGCAGTGATGAGGGCATTCGTATTTCTTTGGAAGTTTTAGAAAAAAAATACGAATAAATACACCATCGGTCAAACGCGGCTGTTTAGGTATGAATCACGGTCATTTACTAACCATTCGTATTTGTAATGTGTACCGTGAAAATGCCTTTGCGGTCATGATAAATTACAAAACGTAAAAAAGTGCTAAAAAAAGTAGACCTGCTTTTGATAAGCGTGTTTACATGTGTATTCAATTATCCATTATTTACACCTGAATGTTTGGCCCTATAAAACAGTCCCAGGCACATTTTGAATAACTCTCACTCTGAAATGGCTGCTGTTGTGTGTGCTACTGTTTTTCTGGTTGCTGGGGGATACCTGAGACTGCTCAAGAAATCAGGCCCAGGTAAGTGAACATGTTCAGCAGGTTGTACAGGTGCCGCGGAGGTTGCGCCTGGCTCGTTTTTTTAGGGGGCGTTTAAACTTAAACGCATTGTCTGATGAATAACTTACAGTGTCACTCATTAGCACATTAAACCATACACACATTGCGTATTTTTAAATGATTTGCAGTGCTAGTGATGTGCACCGGAAATATTTCGGGTTTTGTGTTTTGGTTTTGGGTTCGGTTCCGCGGCCGTGTTTTGGGTTCGGACGCGTTTTGGCAAAACCTCACCGAAATTTTTTTGTCGGATTCGGGTGTGTTTTGGATTCGGGTGTTTTTTTCAAAAAACCCTAAAAAACAGCTTAAATCATAGAATTTGGGGGTCATTTTGATCCCATAGTATTATTAACCTCAATAACCATAATTTCCACTCATTTTCAGTCTATTCTGAACACCTCACACCTCACAATATTATTTTTAGTCCTAAAATTTGCACCGAGGTCGCTGGATGGCTAAGCTAAGCGACACAAGTGGCCGACACAAACACCTGGCCCATCTAGGAGTGGCACTGCAGTGTCAGACAGGATGGCACTTCAAAAAAATTGTCCCCAAACAGCACATGATGCAAAGAAAAAAAGAGGCGCAATGAGGTAGCTGTGTGACTAAGATAAGCGACCCAAGTGGCCGACACAAACACCTGGCCCATCTAGGAGTGGCACTGCAGTGTCAGACAGGATGGCACTTCAAAAAAATTGTCCCCAAACAGCACATGATGCAAAGAAAAAAAGAGGTGCAATGAGCTAGCTGTGTGACTAAGCTCAGCGACCCAAGTGGCCGACACAAACACCTGGCCCATCTAGGAGTGGCACTGCAGTGTCAGACAGGATGGCACTTCCAAAAAATTGTCCCCAAACAGCACATGATGCAAAGAAAAATGAAAGAAAAAAGAGGTGCAAGATGGAATTGTCCTTGGGCCCTCCCACCCACCCTTATGTTGTATAAACAGGACATGCACACTTTAACAAACCCATCATTTCAGCGACAGGGTCTGCCACACGACTGTGACTGAAATGAGTGGTTGGTTTGGGCCCCCACCAAAAAAGAAGCAATCAATCTCTCCTTGCACAAACTGGCTCTACGGAGGCAAGATGTCCACCTCATCATCATCGTCCGATTCATCACCCCTTTCACTGTGTACATCCCCCTCCTCACAGATTATTAATTCGTCCCCACTGGAATCCACCATCTCAGGTCCCCATGTACTTTCTGGAGGCAATTGCTGCTGGTGAATGTCTCCACGGAGGAATTGATTATAATTCATTTTAATGAACATCATCTTCTCCACATTTTCTGGAAGTAACCTCGTACGCCGATTGCTGACAAGGTGAGCGGCTGCACTAAACACTCTTTCGGAGTACACACTGGAGGGAGGGCAACTTAGGTAGAATAAAGCCAGTTTCTGCAAGGGCCTCCAAATTGCCTCTTTTTCCTGCCAGTATACGTACGGACTGTCTGACGTGCCTACTTGGATGCGGTCACTCATATAATCCTCCACCATTCTTTCAATGGTGAGAGAATCATATGCAGTGACAGTAGACGACATGTCAGTAATTGTTGGCAGGTCCCTCAGTCCGGACCAGATGTCAGCACTCGCTCCAGACTGCCCTGCATCACCGCCAGCGGGTGGGCTCGGAATTCTTATCCTTTTCCTCGCACCCCCAGTAGCGGGAGAATGTGAAGGAGGAGCTGTTGACGGGTCACGTTCCGCTTGACTTGACAATTTTCTCACCAGCAGGTCTTTGAACACCTGCAGACTTGTGTCTGCTGGAAAGAGAGATACAACGTAGGTTTTAAATCTAGGATCGAGCACGGTGGCCAAAATGTAGTGCTCTGATTTCAACAGATTGACCACCCGTGAATCCTGGTTAAGCGAATTAAGGGCTCCATCCACAAGTCCTACATGCCTAGCGGAATCGCTCCGTGTTAGCTCCTCCTACAATGTCTCCAGCTTCTTCTGCAAAAGCCTGATGAGGGGAATGACCTGACTCAGGCTGGCAGTGTCTGAACTGACTTCACGTGTGGCAAGTTCAAAGGGTTGCAGAACCTTGCACAACGTTAAAATCATTCTCCACTGCGCTTGAGACAGGTGCATTCCACCTCCTTTGCCTATATCGTGGGCAGATGTATAGGCTTGAATGGCCTTTTGCTGCTCCTCCATCCTCTGAAGCATATAGAGGGTTGAATTCCACCTCGTTACCACCTCTTGCTTCAGATGAATGCAGGGCAGGTTCAGGTATTTTTGGTGGTGCTCCAGTCTTCTGTACGCGGTGCCTGAACGCCGAAAGTGGCCCTCAATTCTTCGGGCCACCGACAGCATCTCTTGCACGCCCCTGTCATTTTTTAAATAATTCTGCACCACCAAATTCAAGGTATGTGCAAAACATGGGACGTGCTGGAATTTGCCCAGATGTAATGCACGCACAATATTGCTGGCGTTGTCCGATGTCACAAATCCCCAGGAGAGTCCAATTGGGGTAAGCCATTCTGCGATGATCTTCCTCAGTTGCCGTAAGAGGTTTTTAGCTGTGTGCGTATTCTGGAAAGCGGTGATACAAAGCGTAGCCTGCCTAGGAACGAGTTGGCGTTTGCGAGATGCTGCTACTGGTGCCGCCGCTGCTGTTCTTGCAGCGGGAGGCAATACATCTACCCAGTGGGCTGTCACAGTCATATAGTCCTGAGTCTGCCCTGCTCCACTTGTCCACATGTCCGTGGTTAAGTGGACATTGGGTACAACTGCATTTTTTAGGACACTGGTGAGTCTTTTTCTGAGGTCTGTGTACATTTTCGGTATCGCCTGCCTAGAGAAATGGAACCTAGATGGTATTTGGTACCGGGGACACAGTACCTCAATCAAGTCTATAGTTGGCTCTGAATTAACGATGGATACCGGAACCACGTTTCTCACCGCCCAGGCTGCCAAGGCCTCAGTTATCCGCTTTGCAGCAGGATGACTGCTGTGATATTTCATCTTCCTCGCAAAGGACTGTTGGACAGTCAATTGCTTACTGGAAGTAGTACAAGTGGTCTTCCGACTTCCCCTCTGGGATGACGATTGACTCCCAGCAGCAACAACAGCAGCACCAGCAGCAGTAGGCGTTACACTCAAGGATGCATCGGAGGAATCCCAGGCAGGAGAGGACTCGTCAGAATTGCCAGTGACATGGCCTGCAGGACTATTGGCTTTCCTGGGTAAGGAGGAAATTGACACTGAGGGAGTTGGTGGTGTGGTTTGCGGGAGCTTGGTTACAAGAGGAAGGGATTTAGTGGTCAGTGGACTGCTTCCGCTGTCGCCCAAAGTTTTTGAACTTGTCACTGACTTATGATGAATGCGCTGCAGGTGACGTATAAGGGAGGATGTTCCGAGGTGGTTAACGTCCTTACCCCTACTGTTGTGGAAAAAAATCAACGTGGACAGTTGTGGTCAGATTCAGAGTTTATATTGATAATGGCAGAGCAAGATTACAATAAAGTGACAGTCAGCATGCACTTACAAGTAATTACAAGGGAGCTCCATCTGCCTCACGAACATGGCATAGATGGCCCCTAATATTGCATATTACAAAGAATTACTCCACCCAAGCTTGGACCAATCATAGCAGGCCTTGAGGCCCATTCCTCCTTATCGAACACCATCTGGTCCTGGGTGGGCACATGACGCAAATCAGCAAGACTAGGGTGACTTAGCAAAGTAAAGCAAGTTCTTGTCACGTACCTACAATCTTTGTCAGCAAAACATCTTACATAATAATGTCTGTTACGTATTACATGATATTAAAAAGTCAGAATAGATTCTATAAATTGTTAAATTTCCTTAACAATTCTCACCCTTTTGATAATTTTATTATCACACATATATAAAAACATAAACTAAAAGGTAACAATGGCAGTACTACTAATGCTAAGAAGGTGGTGTGACTGTGACTGGGGATGATATAGCCACAAACACACCTGGGCCTACCCTGACTCTGTTGCCACACCCCGCAGTCAATTGGTACCTGCAGGTCAAAGTCTTGTCCTTTAGCAGCCGCTTTTCCCGGGCGAATTAGGTCCACCCAGTACTCTGATGCCCCCAGGTTTTATTATGTGACAAAGTACCAATTGAGACAGGATGTACGCAAGAGGAAGAACTGACTAAGTACTGCCTCGCGGTTGCTATTCTGCTAAGCATTCACACACCTTTATTGAAGCATTCACACACCTATCTATCTAGCTGTAAGAATAATAACAGCAGCCAGAGGTGCACTAGGGCACAGAGACCACTCGGTCAATTCGCTGGAATCGGAATGACTGACTCGTCGAAATCACTTCTCGGGATAAACTCCCTCTGGGGTGGTGTCCAAACTGTCGAAGTGCACCTGCGGGACCCTCTTTCAGAGATGATGTCTTCCACCCAACTCTTACAACAACTGAGGGGTCTCTCAGAAGAGATGGGCAGTTGGGCTGGGCCATCAGACGGTCATCTCTGTGGCTGTTATCATTCTTCCTATTAGGCGAGCGAATCCACATTTTTCCTGAAATGAGAAATACAGCACATTAAGCATTTCCAAGCGATCAAAAGAAATACAATCAATCCTATCACTACCACTATGGGTTTTATTAAATCCGATAATAGATTGTTAAACCATACACCAATTGACCCCATCCAGGAGAAGGGATTCCATCCCTCCTTGGATATGTCTCTAGCTTGTTTCTGTAATTCCTTTACTTTATTCATGTGCGCTTCTATGGGGTCATGTGAGTCCTCAATCCAGGTACAACATTCCTCCCCTATAACAGCACAAGTTCCTCCCTCCATAGCTAACAAATAATCCAGAGCCATCCTATTTTGTAGGGTCACCTTCCTAATTTGAGCCATTTCTTCATTGATAGCATGGATGGCACTTGTGGTCTCATTAATTATCCCATCCATAATATTTGCATATTTATTTAACTTATTTGCTAATTCAATTCCCCAGCCTGTCCAGGCAGGGAACCACATCCAGGCTTTATCTGCTGCAGTAAACAATTCTCTCTTGTATCTATTCTCTCTAGGGCTTGTTTCTATCATATTGGTAAAAGAGATGTTCTCACGTTGTCTTATGGCTGGCACAACTCTTCCTATAGTGCAGTTCCCCCAAGCTCCCATAGGAAGCCATGAGTATGCCCTATTTCCACAAATATAGTATAGGCCTTGCTTCAGCACCCTAGGGATTATCTTACCATGGTTTCCCAACCAGCTCTGAAACCATACCATATTATTGTGCACTTGGGTCTTACAATCCCAATCATTCTCATCCATCTGGTTAGGACAGGCACACCTAGGGGCACAAAGAGCTTTCATATTTGCACACCAACATTGATTGTTACAGTTACCATTCACATTGTCACATAACGTTTCATTGTATTCCGTGTTAAACACTAAGGCAGCATTTTTACAATTTGTTTCTCCAACGTATACCTTAGGTAAGTTGACTAGGTGACCTTTTAGTTCGGCCACGTGGTTAATAAACATAGGCCCTATACACATAGTGGGTGGAGAGATTATACCAGCAATTTCTAAATATATTCCTAGGTCTGAAAGAGCATTGTGAGCAGTGTGATTTATGTCTATTTCAACATTATAGCTATAATCTGTGAGGTTAAGATCATTCATCGAGATAGGGATACCAATCAAAGGGATTCCTTTATGGTTAGCAGGAACATAAGATCAGATCCAACAGTCAGTGGCGTTCAGCTCCTTAGCTGTCTGCTGATGTAGAAGCCATATAGAGTTCTTTTGCTTTTCTCCTTTCACCTGCACACACTGATATAAAGCACAAACAAGCAGGCTGAAAAACAAGCGTATCTTAACAGTCCATTCAGTTCTCTTCTCCCCGGGGGGCCCCATGCTTTTAGGACCAGTTTGCATCATTGACCTGAAAGTTAATTTTCTTACAGTGCGAAGCATGTAACCAATTAGGCTTGCCCTGCACCTTGACGGAGGTCGCTGTTGTCAATAGCACCTGGTATGGGCCATCAAATCGGGGTTCCAGATGTTTTCTGACGTGTCTTTTTATTACCACCCAATCTCCAGGTTGTAGGTGGTGGGTTCCAGATGTGTCTTGTGGATCTGGTAAAGAAGAAAACACTTTGCCATGCAAATTAGTCAGTTGCTTATGAAGCTGAACAACATAGTCTGTAAGAGAAGCGTACTGTCCATGCAATTCTTGTGGAAAGAAAAGGCCTGTTAGCGGTGGCCTGCCAAACAGTATCTCAAATGGTGAAAGTCCATTGACAATGCAAAATACTTTTGTCGTATAAACAACCCTTTATGAAGCTAAGAACACTGTACGCTGTTTGCTTAAGAAGTACCGTAATGGTACGCTATTGGCGTAGCGATCGCTCAGCCGTAGGCGAGACGCTCAAGCGTCACGTTCGCTCACGGCCCAGTGATCACAGGACACGTTATTGGTTATGACTAGGGGAATGATTCGCTGTAGCGTAGCGTGCGCTCGAGACCACGAGGAGGTCACCAGCGATGCAGACGCTCACAACACTATACCTTTATGTTAAAACCTTATACCAATGAAATACACTGAATACCTTAATGTGAGTACAGGGTGTAAATGCAACCTTGTGTAACCTGACTAACTACAAAGCTGCTTGAGCGTCACCGACGCTCAAGTGAACACTTAACACTATAGAAAATGCACAGATACTGGTTTAGGTTCCAAAGCCTATTAACTGTATTATATCTAATATACTTGTAAAAGGGGATAACAGTACAAATGATACACTACAATATAACAGAGACTTCCTAACCGCAGAACTAAACAATAAATACAAAAAGACAATACTACTCTGACCTAAATGAAATACAATACAATACTATAATACTATGGGAGATATAAGAGAAAAGAGGAGAGAGAGAGAGAGAGAGAGAGAGAGAGAGAGAGAGAGAGAGATGGAGAGAAATTGGCTCACAGAAAGACAATGATTACGGAGAGAAACTTACGCACAAAGGGTATGATCGCCTGCGCCTCGATATCCAGCTCCCGGCTATCAGCAGATAACCGTTGATGAGAGAGTGAGAGCTGGATGTGGTCGGCCTGCCTATTTATGCCCCACACACAATGCAATCTCATAGTCCCTACAATCCCATTGTCCATTGGCCGAAGGAATTCGGCCCTGCATCATAACAAAAGGTCATAGGGTGATTCATACAGGTGGGCTGTGACGATTTCCAACAGCTCAGGTGGGTGGGAAACTGGGTTTCCCGCCGCATACCTGAGTATGAGTAAATAATAGAAATGGACATAAACTTCTTATGTCCATAACTATTCGCACGAGCGATTAATACGCTCCAAACCAACACCGGAATATTGCTAATTAAATACTCTTCCGATGGGTACCAAACACTGCTGTATGATTCCTGTTAGACCCTTCGTACGATATAAAGAGGGATTCCTCAGCTCTGGGACATTGTATTTTAACCAAACTTTCAGAATCTATCAAAGGGACCATGATCTATAAACTACATTAATTGTGAAAATATGTAACGAATGAGTCGCACGCTACGACCACATAAACTCTACCGTAAATACGCATACCGCGCCTGCGAGTGCACGCTATTGCGGGTATGCGCCTCCACGGGAGAGCGTACGCACGCGCAGCGCGGACCAGTGTGCGGTGCAAATATGGCAACGTGCATTGAGACATTTTTCTGACTTTGACAGTCCACCCTTTGGCAGTCAATAATAACTGCCACAAAACATTTAAGGAGAAAAATGTAAGTCAGGGGTTAATTGATTTCCATGGTTGGGTAGGGGAGAAGAGTGGAGTAGGTGTGAAGAGGGTATGACCTAGTGAGAAAGTAGAAGCATGTGTGTATGAGTCCATGTTTGGAGGGTCATGTATCATCGTGCCGTACGTGTGGTAAATCAAGCTTCGAGGTATTGCGAAGTATACATTTGAATTCCTTCTTATCCTGTGGTACAGGTCTGTGGATGGGCTGTCAAACTCTACCGAGCTCATTTCGGCTGTGGTTGTAACAAAATGGGGATGCACATTTTAGTTGATGATACATGAATGGGGGAGGTATGTGGTTGCTGATATCTGTGCCTGTATTCCCTATCGTCTATGTGTGTTATTACCTGAGGGTTGTAGAGATGAAGATAAAGAACACTTATGGAAAATGCAATGATATTCTATGTCAGGGAAATGTACATCTGTTGTTGAAGTTGTGTTCGGTATCTGTTGAGAGTCGTCTTCTTTGCGCTGTATTGCTCCTTGGGCATGAGCAAATAGCTTTGTCTGAGCCATCAGATTTACAAAAAATGTTGGGCTAGCGTGAGTTTAAAAATACTAGGGAAACTGGGGATCCATGGCAAAGTTCATCAAGTGTCCATATTTAAAGTTGTCAAATCTTCTTCTTTGGTGCTTGTCTGTTGTCTGTATAGCGTGTCGTCAACTTCCTCGTCCAAGGGGGTCTTTGTATCTTGGAGAAAAGCAGAAAAACAGGTGAAAGAAACGGACCGTATAATCGCATTTTCATCACATTCTGGTTTCTATCATTGGGTCATAAATCAAATCCAGGTTAATTACGGTTTCCTCACTCCTCAAGCTCATCACTTTTGTACTTTGTTTGCACCTCATTAAAGCCTGCCCGCATCTAAATATCAATCCAATCGATATAACGACACCCAAGATACATAGTAGAAACTTTCCAACATCCATTATGACTCCTTGAGCCCATTCTCCCAAACCGGAGAACCAATTTCGCGGGTTCAACCATGACACCCAACCAGTCAGCTCATTACCTACAGCAGCAAGGGTGAGATTGTGTTTTCGACGAAATTCCCACTTTAATTGCAGAATATCGTCCATCTTTTGGTCTATGACCTCTACCGGGTCCTCGGTGCTATTTGTGATATACGTGCAACACTTTATGCCGTACTGTGTTGCCAATGTAACACAATATCCGCCTGTTACTGCTGTAAGATAATTAAGAACCATCCTATGCTGAACTAGTTCTGTTTTGTAAGCTTGAAGTTCTCTTCCAGTGTATCTAAACGTGTCATCATACATTTCAGTGATATTATCTAACAAATTGGCGAGTGCGGAAATGTATTTATAATTCATCACTCCCCGAGCGGTACGAGTGAAATCTAACGCTACCAGAACCTGAATCCCGGTGGATTCATGGATAAGATCAGAGGCCGGATGCTCTAACCTTTCTGACAGTTGTCTTTTAACTCGGTGCTCGTAATGAGTGTGAGTATAAGGAGCTTGGGCACCACGGTGTATGTCCTTCATTTTGTCATGTGTAACAGTCATCACTTCAGGCAATACTTTTCCAATATAACACAATCCTTCAGAGTTTGGGGCAAGCCACTTGTACGCCTTTCTCCCGCATATGAAATATGCATCATCGGGGAGAACATATGGGACGGAGAAGGACATGACCATGTTACAAACCTTCCAGGTGAAATCTCCTGACCCTAATTCTTCCATCTGCCTAATGCACGTATCGGTTTGTACGATATGTGCACAGTATCCTGGTGATACCTCTCCAACTCTAGTAATCCTATTTCCTAAGGTATATCGATACCGGAAAGATTTTCCTCTACTGGCTATGTGGCGTACGAGCTCTGTATCTGTAGGCATTCTATCTGCTCTGTGTGAAAAGGTCATGGTAAGGTTGCTCCATGACACTTCCCAATTTCCCGGTTTTCTGGGATTGGAGATGTTAAAACATAAGAGGGACCTATCCACATGGTATTGGTGGAGCTTCAAACTAGGAGGGCTGGAGATGTTAAACCTCCGGTCCACCGGTCTCCCACCACTTAGCTCAAGTACCTCCCCTAACGTTAAAGGAAATGGTACTAGCCCTGATTTACTGTGACCCTGAGGTACTTGAGAGCATACCCAACAATCTGTTTGGTTTAACACGTTACCCACTAGAGAGTGATAGTCACTCAATGGATGCCGGTCCATATGGATATTAAAACTAGATTGGCATTTCTTTATGCATCCATCTTCAACCAGATTATCACAGAGCCTACAGATACAATTTTCTTCAGCTAACAATCCATCACAATTTCTTCTATCGGATCGTTTTCTGATACTCGCCTTTGCTTGTTGGTTTGGTTGATCTTGGAAAACTACGCCTCCATCATCATAATCGGAACCCATTCCAGAACCTCTCTCGACCTCTATGGTACTCTCGCCGGAACAGACTGCTCTGGTCAACATCATGGTTAACATCAAAATCCGGATCACAGTCTCTTGGGGCAAGTCCATCTTTGAGGAGGAAATAGAGAAGAATGAGAAGGGGGAAAAAGAAATTTTAAGGGAGAGGGGATGGGAAGTGGAGAAAACAATAAAAGGGAGAGGGGAGTCGACAGCTGCTTTCGATCTTCAAGGCTCAGGTGCCGCCTCAGTCCTCCTGGAACAGACACTCCAGTGATACAACCTCTACCGTCTGTTCCTTGTCACGGGACTTCTCGGGATCAGCAACCTTCTTGCAGTGGGATGAATGGACCCAAGTCTCTTTCTCAGCAACCTTCAATGCTGTGGTGCTGGTCAATAAGACCTGGTATGGTCCTTCCCATCTATCAATAAGACAACCTGAGCGTAGAAAATTTCGTATCATTACATAATCCCCAGGTTCAATGTCATGACAATTACTACCTGGTAAATCAGGAATCACCAACTTCAGATTATCATTTTGATTCCTCAACTGTTTACTCATGTTAATCAAGTACTTTACAGTTACTTCATTGTTACATTTCAAATCATCCTGAGGGTTAATCATGACATGCGGTTGTCGACCAAACAGAATTTCAAAAGGAGACAGATTAAGAGGGGACCTGGGAGTGGTTCTGATGCTATACAAAACAATGGGTAAAGCTTCTGGCCACGTCAATCCTGTCTCTGCCATTACTTTACTCAATTTATTTTTAATAGTGCTGTTCACTCTTTCGACCTTCGCACTCGCCTGTGGACGGTACGGAGTGTGCAGCTTGCTATCAATTCCCATCAACTTACACATTCCTTGAAAGACATCACCTGTAAAATGGGTACCCCTATCACTTTCAATGATTCTAGGGATACCATATCTACATACAAATTCCTGCACAATTTTCTTAGCTGTAAACATAGCGGTATTTGTAGCTGCTGGAAAAGCTTCGACCCAATTCGAGAAAACATCTATACAAACAAGTACATATTTCAAATTTCGACATGGGGGTAATTGAATGAAGTCAATTTGTATTACCTGGAAAGGGCCGCCGGCAGGTGGGATATGGGATGGTTCTGTAGGTATTGCTTTTCCAATATTCTTTCTCAGACAGGTAAGGCATGACATTGCTCTCTTACTCGCATGAGAGGAGAATCCTGGGGCGCACCAGTATGCTCTTACCAATTTGCACATCCCCTCCTTGCCTAGATGAGTCAGCCCGTGAGCTGCTTCAGCCAGACATGGAAGGTATGCCCTGGGGGCCACTGGTTTACCATGTCCATCCGTCCAGAGCCCTGAGGACTCCTGGCCATATCCCTTTGCCTTCCAGACTGCTCTTTCCTGTGTGGAACACAAATTCTGCATCTCACACAACTTCTGTGTGTTGATGGTATTAAATACCATCAACTGTGTGGTGTCTGTCCGTGTGGGGGTAGCAGCTGCAAGCTTTGCGGCTTCGTCTGCTCGGCTGTTACCAAGGGATACTGGGTCTTGACTATATGTATGTGCTTTACATTTGATAACAGCCACTCTGTCGGGTTCCTGTATCGCTGTTAGAAGCCTTTTTATGTGAGCTGCATGCGCTATCGGTGTACCAGCCGCCGTCATGAAATTTCTGAGCCACCATAGCGCTCCGAAATCATGGACTACCCCGAAGGCGTATCTAGAATCGGTGTAGATATTGGCAGACTTACCCTTAGCCAATTCACATGCTCTGGTTAGGGCGACCAGTTCAGCAACCTGGGCTGAGTGAGGTGGGCCTAGCGGTTCCGCTTCTATGGTGTCTTGGTCATCTACGACTGCGTATCCAGTACACAAGTCTCCCGAGTCTGACTGTCTGTGACAACTACCGTCCGTGTAGAACGTGAGTTCTGCATCTTCTAGTGGATTGTCACTGATGTCAGGCCTTGCGGTAAAATTTTGGGTCAAATATTCCATACAATCATGTGTATCTTCCTTTGCATTAAATCCTCCTTCCCCATCACTCTCACCTTCCACCCTTTGTGTCTGACCAGGCACACCTGGGAGAAATGTTGCAGGATTTAATGCACTGCATCTCCTTATGGTGATGTTTACTGGGGCCATTAATGCCAATTCCCATCTTGTAAACCTTGCTGATGAGACGTGTCTGGTTTGGGCAGAATTCAATAAGGCAGATACCGCATGCGGTGTATGGATTGTGAGATTGTGGCCTAGCACGACATCTTCGCTTTTCGTCACTAGCAATGCTATCGCCGCAACGCTACGCAAGCATGTGGGGAGGGATCGCGCTACCGTGTCTAGCTGGGCGCTGTAGTATGCAATTGGCCTGCTGGCATCACCGTGTTTTTGTGTTAGTACACCTGCTGCGCACCCAGCACTTTCTGTTCCGTATAGTTCAAAGGGTTTCCCATAGTCTGGCATACCTAGTGCTGGTGCCTGCGTTAGACACTGTTTGAGTCTCTCAAATGCTGTTTCGGATTCGTCTGTATGCGAAATCCGATCAGGTTTGTTTGAGGAGACCATTTCCTGCAAAGGTAGCGCCAATATGGAAAACCCTGGGATCCAATTACGGCAATACCCACACATTCCTAAAAACGTCCTGATCTGTTGCTGGGTTTGTGGCAGTGTCATGTCTCTAATGGCTTGGATTCTATCAGCGGTCAGGTGTCTCAGTCCTTGTGTTAGACAGTGTCCCAAATATTTTACCTTAGCTTGGCATAATTGCAACTTGTCTTTGGAAACCTTGTGACCTGTGTCTGAAAGATGAAACAGGAGCTGTTTCGTATCCTTCAGGGATGCCTCCAATGAATCAGAACACAGTAGTAGATCATCCACGTACTGTATCAACACTGATCCACTCTCCGGTTGGAAAGACTGTAAACAATCATGCAAAGCCTGAGAAAATATACTTGGACTATCTATGAAACCTTGGGGTAACCGAGTCCACGTGTATTGGACTCCTCTGTATGTGAATGCAAACAAATATTGGCTGTCAGGGTGCAGAGGTACCGAAAAGAAAGCGGAGCAGAGGTCAATAACAGTGAAAAATTTGGCAGTGGGAGGAATTTGCATTAGGATGACAGCTGGATTAGGCACTACGGGGAACTGACTCTCAACTATTTTGTTAATCCCCCTTAGATCTTGCACTAGCCTGTAACCCCTCCCCCCACTCTTTTTAACAGGGAAGATGGGACTATTTGCTGTGCTGGACGTTCTTACTAGAATGCCCTGTTGTAGCAAGCGCTCTATTACGGGAAAAACTCCTAGCTCCACCTCTGGCTTCAGAGGATACTGTGGGATTTTTGGAGCTATCCTACCATCTTTTACTTGCACAACTACTGGAGCTACGTTTGCCATTAATCCAGTGTCCTGTCCATCTTTTGTCCAAAGTGACTCTGGTATCTGAGATGTCATCTCTTCTACTTGGGATGGATTCCTATTTGTCATAATGGAATGTGACATTAATTTTGATGGGGAGTCTAACATGTCTCGTACTTCCTGAGCGTGATTCTCAGGGATGTCCAAGAATACACCTTCAGGAGTACAATAAATGACGCAACCCATTTTACATAGTAAGTCTCTACCCAGGAGATTAGTTGGTGCCGATGCAGCCAGCAAAAAGGAATGCTTGGTATGCAAAGGCCCTATTGTAATCTCGGCTGGTTTGCTAACAGGGTAGTGCTGGACTACTCCTGTTAC
The DNA here is from genome assembly GCF_028390025.1 of Pseudophryne corroboree. Classification (NCBI taxonomy): domain Eukaryota; kingdom Metazoa; phylum Chordata; class Amphibia; order Anura; family Myobatrachidae; genus Pseudophryne; species Pseudophryne corroboree. The sequence continues at coordinate 833,301,305 of NC_086448.1, forward strand.
TCCCATGGCTGGAATTGTCCTACCAGTGGTTCTCATGCCCACTGTCGAATTTATCACTGACTTGGCCGCCCCTGTGTCTACAAGAAAGTTTAAAGTTTTACCAGCCACATTGATTGCAATCTCTGGTTTGCTTCCAAGACTGGCAATCAACTTAACTGGCTGCAGATTACAGGTATGGCCACACCCCTATTGGGTATGCTGACCTCCCTGAATCCCATTGGCAGCAACTACTTGTGGGGGAGTTAGCTGGGAACTACCAGAGGCATGCCAATCTCTGTTCGGGGGATATCTTTTTGTTTCCCCTGTATGTGGCTCAAAACTCCGCCTCTGTGGACCCTGCTCCCAATGTCGTGTGTTGTGTTGTTGTCTAGGGGGTTGAAAAGATCTTTGTACATTCTTTGTTCTACATTCTCGTGCATAGTGTCCCGGTCTGTTACAAGAAAAACATGTTATTACACTTGCCTTACCCACAGGATTCGGTGGTACATACGCAGGCTGCCTTGTGGTCAGCGCCTGTATACTTACGGACATCAACTTATCACTTTGCGACTCTCTGTGCCTAGTGATGTTTCTGTCGTGATCAATAGCAGCCTCTCTCAAGCCGGACACTGACAGACCTCGCCAGCATGGTTGCGTGGTCTGAACCCTAGTCTTTAATGTTTCCTTTAAACCATCCATCAGTACAGATACTGCTACTTCTCGATGGTTTGGGTTGGTCTTAATGTCTTCTATACCAGTGTACTTTGCCATTTCTAATAGTGCCCGGAGAAAATATTCTGTTGCCGTTTCGGACTCCTTTTGCTTAATGGAAAATATTTTATTCCATTTAACAACGGCTGGGAAATACTCTTTTAGCTGTAAATTTATCCTTTTTACATTATCCTTGTTGTACACGTCTGTAAGCGGTACATCTTTATCCAATGCACAATCAGCTAAAAACTGAGTTGCATCAACATTGGAAGGTAAACAAGCTCTTAGCAGTATCTGCCAATCCTTGTTGTTGGGTTCTACAGTGTTACCTAAATCCCTGATGTATTTTTGGCTAGCAACTAAATCCTTCCTGGGGTCAGGAAATTCGGACACTATTGTTCTTAATTCCATTCGGGAAAATGGAGTGTACATGGCAATGTTCCTTATGGGAGTGGCTCCAGACACATCTGTTTTTCCATTGGGAACTGCTATTACCCTTACAGGAGCAATTCTAACAGCCTCTTCCTGTGTAGATTCTACAACTTGTGGTACAATGGTTTCAGTGTAGTGCATGGTGCCGTACTTACCCGTTGACACGACCTCACCTATCCCTCCGCTAGGGGCTTTCACTAATCTCGTGGGTGTTGCTGTGCCTACTGTGGTCTCTGCTATGGTGGCCGCAAGAGAGAGAGCTGAAATTGTTGCCGAATCTTCTTCTTGATCACACTCCTGAGGAAGGTTCAAAACAGGGTACAACTTGCACGGGTTAATACTTGCATGAGTTATTTGGTTAACATCATTAACATTTACAGTGTTACTAAGAGTTTGTGTTTTACAACCCAGTGCGTTTCTCTCCGCAATCAACTTCTCTCCTGCAATGTATGGTGGAGGAGGAGCTGTGGCAATCAACTTCCTGACTGCCCCAGATCCTGCCGCCAGAGCCAAACCTCTCTGTATCTCACCTTCCTGGTGCCATAACTGTAAACAATCATGATGCTGAATTCGTCTCTTTGATGATTTTACGAGACATATCCTCCTCCTTAAATTTTGTAACACTTCTGGACTAAAGCTACCTATTCTTGGGAATTTGTCCCTGTCTTGTACAGTCATTCTCTCCCATTCATCACATAAAACCTCTGTGTGACTACCGTATTTTTCACACATTACATATCGTGCCGACCCAACTGGTCGGTTCTCTGAATCAACCCGAACCGAGGTTGATCGCCCCCTACCTGAACAAATGGCCCCCATAATCTGCAGGCGTTGCTTATTCCTCCTTGGATCTTTATCTCAAGGTTTTCAGCGAACCCTTACAAACAAACCAAGATGTCCTTGGGCAGGCCGGCGGTGGTGGTTTATCAAGTACCCCACTTACTTCTCGCCCACGTTGGCCAGTACTGCAATCACTGTAACCAGAGCTGCGGTACCCAACCCAGGGCCCCTGTGAACCTTTATTTACTGGGGCGCGTTCCCCAGCAAGTATCGGTTGTTGGATAGTTCCTGAGTGACCAGCGAACTTCCCTTCCAAAAATAAAAAATTACACAAATCACGTCAGAATGTACAAATAGCGTTTGTGACCACTTTACTCTAATGGTATTAGGTCAGATTACTAACTACTGCACACAATTACGTGCGGTCCAATCGTTCAGTACACGAGCACTACTTGTCATGTACTGAAAGATCAATGGAATCGATGTTTCCGGCCGCGATTCCTTCAGCAAGAGCTTGTATGGCCTATATGGGTTCTGCACCAACACCCCAGGCGTTGTGCCACTGGACTTTTATAGCGGACCTCTTTGTCTATTTTACCTGTTACCTTATGACCTCCTGGTCTTGTTACCTTATGACCTCCTGGTCTTGTTACCTTATGACCTCCTGGTCTTGTTACCTTATGGTCCGCTATACTCTAATGCTCAAATATTATTTAACCAGGGATGCCTCCCTAGCCACCGTATATGTCACTTACACGTATGTCCCTTGACGAGTACCCGGCTTTCCTTTTGGTTCCACCTTAAAGTTATATAAACTTTTGTATACAAAACACACTCACTCAACACATGTACACTTTGTTTCTATATCTATTTCTGCGCAGAAATTGTCTTTAGGCCAAAAGTGTTACCAATTAGGAGCAGGATCTGTTAAACTAAATTTCAGATTTTTCCAAAAATAGATTTGCGTTATTTACCGCGTCGCGTTATCTACCGCTGTGCGTTAATTATCGCCTTTGCGTTACTTCACTTTATCACAGCTTGAGCTACGTGGGCGTAACCGGACGCTACGTTGCGTAATGAACGCTGCGTGCGTCTGCCTTTTGGATTGCGTACGCTAGTCTTTGTTAGCGACACGTGTACGCAATGCAAAGATCCACCGTAACACAATATATATACTTTTATCAATGTAAATGATCCCTGATCATCTACCGCAATCCACACTGACTGCCTTATCTCCTAGACAAATCGTGTGTTGTTCTATACTTTAACTATTACCTTTACTATGAAATAACAGCAAATCTCTTTTTAGCACTTTCTATCAACTATAAAAATTGGCAAACAGGAATAGTGATATACGAAATTGAAAAAAAAGAAATGCAGATAAAATGTATGCGTGCGTGTATACGCAAGACAGAAGAGAAATAAAACAGTTTTTTTTTTTTTTTTTTTTTAAAGACACAAGCGTTTTGTTCTTACTTCCGGTTACCGGATTCCTTCAGCACTCTTTATCTAAGCGAAGCAGACGCTTATCCCGTCAGCAACTGCGAGACAACCTCCCACCCTTTTGCTGGAGGGATAATGTCTGCTGATCTACCTAGTGCAGATATGAGAAGGATCGGACGAGCCCCCAATTGACAATGCAAAATACTTTTGTCGTATAAACAACCCTTTATGAAGCTAAGAACACTGTACGCTGTTTGCTTAAGAAGTACCGTAATGGTACGCTATTGGCGTAGCGATCGCTCAGCCGTAGGCGAGACGCTCAAGCGTCACGTTCGCTCACGGCCCAGTGATCACAGGACACGTTATTGGTTATGACTAGGGGAATGATTCGCTGTAGCGTAGCGTGCGCTCGAGACCACGAGGAGGTCACCAGCGATGCAGACGCTCACAACACTATACCTTTATGTTAAAACCTTATACCAATGAAATACACTGAATACCTTAATGTGAGTACAGGGTGTAAATGCAACCTTGTGTAACCTGACTAACTACAAAGCTGCTTGAGCGTCACCGACGCTCAAGTGAACACTTAACACTATAGAAAATGCACAGATACTGGTTTAGGTTCCAAAGCCTATTAACTGTATTATATCTAATATACTTGTAAAAGGGGATAACAGTACAAATGATACACTACAATATAACAGAGACTTCCTAACCACAGAACTAAACAATAAATACAAAAAGACAATACTACTCTGACCTAAATGAAATACAATACAATACTATGGGAGATATAAGAGAAAAGAGGAGAGAGAGAGAGAGAGAGAGAGAGAGAGAGAGATGGAGAGAAATTGGCTCACAGAAAGACAATGATTACGGAGAGAAACTTACGCACAAAGGGTATGATCGCCTGCGCCTCGATATCCAGCTCCCGGCTATCAGCAGATAACCGTTGATGAGAGAGTGAGAGCTGGATGTGGTCGGCCTGCCTATTTATGCCCCACACACAATGCAATCTCATAGTCCCTACAATCCCATTGTCCATTGGCCGAAGGAATTCGGCCCTGCATCATAACAAAAGGTCATAGGGTGATTCATACAGGTGGGCTGTGACGATTTCCAACAGCTCAGGTGGGTGGGAAACTGGGTTTCCCGCCGCATACCTGAGTATGAGTAAATAATAGAAATGGACATAAACTTCTTATGTCCATAACTATTCGCACGAGCGATTAATACGCTCCAAACCAACACCGGAATATTGCTAATTAAATACTCTTCCGATGGGTACCAAACACTGCTGTATGATTCCTGTTAGACCCTTCGTACGATATAAAGAGGGATTCCTCAGCTCTGGGACATTGTATTTTAACCAAACTTTCAGAATCTATCAAAGGGACCATGATCTATAAACTACATTAATTGTGAAAATATGTAACGAATGAGTCGCACGCTACGACCACATAAACTCTACCGTAAATACGCATACCGCGCCTGCGAGTGCACGCTATTGCGGGTATGCGCCTCCACGGGAGAGCGTACGCACGCGCAGCGCGGACCAGTGTGCGGTGCAAATATGGCAACGTGCATTGAGACATTTTTCTGACTTTGACACCATGTAATCCCTTTGGGGTATGCCTGATTGCAAAAAGAGCTACTGGTAAAGCTTGTACCCATGTAAGTTTTGTTTGCTCACAGATCTTAGCCATTTTGTTTTTTAATACGCTATTTGCTCTCTCAACCTTCGCTGACGCCTGTGGGCGATACGGAGTGTGTAGGTGCTGGTTAATTTGTAACCCTTTCAATACCTCTGCAAATACCTGTCCTGTAAAGTGAGTCCCCCTATCTGACTCAATCGTTTCAGGTAGGCCATACCTGCACACAATTTCAGATATCAGTTTCTTTGCTGTTATTGCAGCTGTTGCCTTGGCAACAGGCCACGCCTCTATCCATGAGGAGAACATGTCTACACAAACAAGGGCATATTCATAGATACCACATTTTGGTAGTTGGATGTAGTCTATCTGCAGCCTTTGAAACGGGTAGTCAGGTTTTACAAGGTGTTTCATCTCTACCTTAGTAGTTTTGCCTGGATTGTGTTTAGCACAAATCATACATTTCTTACACCAATCTGTTGCAAATTGTGGAAAACCCGGTGCAAACCAAAATTTATTGACACTAGCAATCATTCCCCCTTTAGAAACATGTGAGGGGAGATGGGACAGATGAGCTAGAATAGGATACAGGGATGGAGGTGCACACAATCGACCATCCTCATGTTTCCAAACATCGTTTATCTGTTTGCAACCGGCCTTCTGCCACTTGCCAAGTGTTTGGGGACCTGCCTGCTTTTGCAGGGTCATGAGAGTATCCATTGACATACTCTCTGTATCTTTTGAGGACTCTTGGAGTAGCAGCAAGGCTGCCTGCCGAGCTGCTTCATCTGCTCGGTTGTTACCCATAGTGATAGGATCATTTGCTCGCTGGTGTGCCTGGCACTTGATAACGGCTATTGCTTTAGGTAACTTTACATTCTCTAAAAGGTCCTGGATTAGATCTGCATGTTTTACAACTTTCCCACTAGATGTCAGAAAGCCTCTGTGTTCCCACAGGAAACCAAAATCATGTACAATTCCGTAAACATAGCGAGAGTCTGTATATATGTTTACAGTCTTTCCCTCTGCCAGTTCACATGCCTTGATCAGGGCAATCAAATCTGCACTTTGGGCAGAATGTACACCAGGATCAAGTGTCTCAGAGTACAAAACAGAGGTGTCATCTGCTATAGCGAAACCTGCAGCAAACCCTCCCTCTGGCTTTTGTAGTCTGGACCCGTCCACATAGAGGGTCATTTCTGCATTTGGAATGGGGTCATCCAGAACAGGACTGGGAGGGGTGTAGAAGAGTTCTACCTCCTGCTCACAATCATGCTCCGGACTCTGCTCACTCCCCCTGTCATGGAGTGGCAAAAGGGTGGCTGGGTTTAGCACATTGCACCGAAGTATGGTGATGTTGGATGGTGCAAGCAGAGAAATGTCATATTTGGTTAGTCTGGCAGCAGAGAGGTGTCTGGTTGTCAGGCTATGGAGGACTGCTTGTACAGCGTGGGGAACCATGAAAAATAGACGATTTCCCAGGACAATGTCGGCAGTTTTTGCAACTAGCAGGGCTGCCGCCGCGACTGCCTTTACGCATGTGGCCCCTGCTGAAATCACTGGGTCCAGTTTGGTGCTGAAGTACCCTACTGGCTTCTGTTTCCCTCCATACTTTTGAGTAAGCACTCCCAAAGAATGTCCCTCCTGCTCATGACAGAACAGGCTGAATGGCTTAGTATAGTTTGGAAGTGCGAGTGAAGGGGCACTGAGTATAGCCACCTTCAATTGGTCCACAGCCTGTTTTCCTTCCTCAGACAACTCTATGCGTCCAGCTTGGGTGGTCAGAGCGTATAGGGGAGCAGCGAGTTGAGACATGTTCGGTATCCATTGTCTACAATACCCGATTAATCCCAAAAAGGCTCTGATTTGTTTGGCATTCTGTGGGTACGGCGCGTTCTGTATTACAGAGACTCTATCCGCAGTTATGTGTTTAGAGCCTCGTGAAATACAGTGACCTAGGAAAATGACCTTTTCCTGGCAAAATTGTAGCTTGCTGGAGGATGCTTTGCAACCTTCAACATTCAAGTGGGAAAGTAGGGAAGCAGTTGCACTGATGCACTGCTCCTTTGAGGTGGCTGTCAGCAGGAGGTCATCAACATACTGTACAATAGTGACCCCTGCTGGCGATTGCCACCTATCCCGGACTTGTTTCATCACCTGACCGAATTCAGATGGTGAAGAGACCATTCCTTGTGGCAACCGAGTCCAAGCATACTGTTGTCCCTCAAAAGTGAAGGCAAACAGGTACTGGGAGTCGGGGTGCACAGGTACACTAAAGAAGGCATCGACCAAATCTATCACACTAAACCAGGAGGCATCTGGTGGGATCTCTCCTAGAATGGTGTGAGGGTTTGGAACGAGCGGGGCATCCTCCTGAATAATTTTATTTACTGCCCGTAGGTCTTGGCATATACGGAACTGGCCTGGTTTCCCATGCTTGACCACTGGGTATAGGGGTGTATTAATTGGGGATTTTATAGGTACCAGGATCCCCTGGTCCGCAAAGGTTTTGATTTGATTTCTCACCCCATTAATTTGCTTCATACTAAGGGGGTACTGAGGAACCCTAGGCAACTTAGCACCAGGTCTAAGCTTGATGACCACTGGGTCTGCCTGTTTGATCAGACCCACTGGTCCACCTTTAACAGCCCATACCTCTTGAGGTACATCCCACAGGTCAGGAGGGATTTCCTGGCCTAGAGGATGCTGAACTGCCATCAGAGGGACCAGACTTTCTAGGGTATTATGGTCCTCCGATCCCTCAGATGTAGTCACAATTGGCCCATCCTCTGTGTACCGAATATTTGCCTTTAGCTTCATCAGTGCATCTCTTCCCAGCAAATTGCAAGGAACAGTGTCACTGAGAACAAAGGAGAGGGAGGTGCTGACTGGACCTATATTTACAGGAGTCTCCACAGTCTCCCTCAGTGTGATTGGTTTACCCTCCAGTCCTACAGCATGTATTAATCCAGAAATTTTTAAATTTGGGGCTTCGGATCTTTTGAGAACGCTACGGGCAGCTCCACTGTCCACCAGACACTCCACTGAGTAAAAAGGCATTTCAGAGAGGGTCAAATGGACAAAGGCATCACCCCCCCTGCTCTCAGAGATGACTGGTAACACTGGAAGCCCTCCCCGTCAGGCGCTACCCTGCCCCCCTTTTTTTGGAGCTGGGCAATTTCTTGCAATGTGGCCATGTTTCCCACAATTGTAGCACTTCACATTTCTGGGCTCCCAATTGTTTCTCCCTCTAAATTTACCCCTCTGGGGGTTACCAGGTATGTCAACTACCATCACCCTCTGGACCTTTTTCTCCTGCACCTCCTGTATATTTCTCTGGATTGAGCTGGCTAGACTCATTAGTGCCGGGACTGATTTGTCACGCCAGTCGGCATGGGCCGAAACCAGCTTATCATGTATTTCTTTATTGAGTCCCGAGACTAATGTGGCAGTCAGCATCTTTCCCATACCTTGGTCTTCTAAATCTCCTCCTGCTTCTTCTACTGACAGTCTAAATCTCTCAAAGTAATCCTCCACTGGTTCTTTAACCTTTTGCTGAATATTTGTCACTCGGACCCAGGATTGTGGGGGAAAGACTTCCCCAATTTTTTCCCTTATGTGTGTAACATATCCTAATGCCCTCTGGGGGGTGTTCTGACGTTCTAATGGGTCCGATGGTAGGGTGAGTTTGGTACAAATAGCGGCAGTATCGATCTGACCAGCTACTGATTTTATTATCTGTAGCAGGTCTCTCCATGTGGGACTGTAGCTGACCGTAATATTATGCAGTTCATTTGCAAACCCATATGGATTATTTCGTGGCTTAGGGATAGATGAAAGGAATCCTCTCATCTCCCCAGGTGTCCACAGGACATGTTGTGTAACTCTCCGATCCGCCTGTCCATTTGTACCAGGAATGAATTGCTCTCTAACCGGGTAGGCTGAGGCTTGGGGCAAGTGATATTCCTCAGCCATTTCATCTATCTCGCCTTGGGTTATTCTGGGAGTGATGAGAAGCTCACCTTCCACTCCACACAAAACCCTTCCTCCCCTTGGATCAGATATATTTTGCCAAGAGGTGTGGATAGAGTGAGGAGGTGTGTACTCCGGGGCATTTGCCCGGACCTGGGGCTCTATATATCTGGGTGGTGGAGGAACACTTGTGGAATATCCAGGGTTTATTGTGGATGTCAGGTCTGCAGTGGGGTATATTGCCTTGAAGCTAGGGGGGTGCTCTGGTTTTATCTCATGTATTGGAGTCCCCTGGGTAGAGGTCTCCAGGCTGACTGCAGTGGGTTCTATTACAGATATTGCAAGTTGTTCTATCTCTTCCCCAATTTCCTCATCTGACTGTACCTCCCCTCCTTGCTGATTTGCTTTTCCTGTACTTGTGTCTAATGTAAAAATACCTTGGGCTTTTTGCTGTCTTTTATATGATTCTACTGTCCACCTACTCCAAGCTGCCTGTTCATTTGGCTCAATGAATTTTGTTTTATAATTTTTGTAGAGGGTTGCCCAGCGGGATAATTCAAAGGTTCCCTCTTTTGGGATCCCACAATCCATCCCCCTAGTCAGCCTGACCCACTTAGGTAAATGCCGGCTGACCCATTTGCCATATTTCTTACTCATCTCCTCCTGTGGGGTACGAGGAGTCTCAGGACGTCCATTACTCTGATTTGGTGATCGGCCAAATCCACGTTTACTGTGACTGTTTCCCATAGCCCGGCTATGGTGGAGGGGACTCTTGCACCCCTCTCTCAGTGTTTCACAGCACTATATTCTATGGCTATTGGCTGTTAGGGGAAGTCCCACACAGCGAATCCCCGCTTTTGGTCCCTCCAAATTTTCCAACAGAGCCAAATGAAAATCAGCAAGGCGAAGATGCCAAACAATATTTGCCCTCTAATGTCCTCTAGGTTAAACCATGCAAGTAAGGGATTATCTAAGTAAGAAGTATGATTTTTCATGAGACACAGAGAGACGCCAGTCTGCAGCTTCAGGACACGCCCTTCAGTGTAGCGAGAGGCAGACTCAAACCAGTGTACACAGAGCTGTCAGATAGCAGGCCAGGAGGTAATCAGAGATTATATCGCTCCTGTTCTGGGGGGAGAGCCACAATCGGTTGCCCACAGACTGGTATTGACAAGCAAGGGTAGACCAGCAGAGAAACTACTCTTCACTAACACTTATCCTTATATTTGTCCTTCCACTATGCAGACAATGTTAATGACAGTTTACGTGACAGACTGAGAAGATAGGAAACATTCGTGTCTGAGGACGATAGGGTCCTCTTACTTTTTATTCCACTGCCCCCAGCATGTTTGGGGCAGCACAATCATTCAGCCATAAAGGGCCTCTCTCGTGCTGATGTGGCAATGTGCCAGCATCTACATACACTCACACATGCATATCCAAACAGATATTACAACGTAAAACAACTGTTCAGGTTCTTGGGATCTGTACTCACGATAGTGGGAAGGAGGGTCTTAGGAGCGGAGGAGGGGAGAGCAGACAGAGACACAAATGTTCTCACCTTTTTTGAATGGCGCCAATCTGGTCTCCAGTCCTCCGTTTCTGTCCTGATTCCATTCCAATCGTTTTCAGATCCCGGGTTTCGGCACCAAATTGTTGTGGAAAAAAATCAACGTGGACAGTTGTGGTCAGATTCAGAGTTTATATTGATAATGGCAGAGCAAGATTACAATAAAGTGACAGTCAGCATGCACTTACAAGTAATTACAAGGGAGCTCCATCTGCCTCACGAACATGGCATAGATGGCCCCTAATATTGCATATTACAAAGAATTACTCCACCCAAGCTTGGACCAATCATAGCAGGCCTTGAGGCCCATTCCTCCTTATCGAACACCATCTGGTCCTGGGTGGGCACATGACACAAATCAGCAAGACTAGGGTGACTTAGCAAAGTAAAGCAAGTTCTTGTCACGTACCTACATTCTTTGTCAGCAAAACATCTTACATAATAATGTCTGTTACGTATTACATGATATTAAAAAGTCAGAATAGATTCTATAAATTGTTAAATTTCCTTAACAATTCTTATTACAGCTTGACAAAGGCAACACACGGCTTGACACCTGTTGTCCGCATTTGTGTTGAAATAATTCCACACCGAAGAGCTGATTTTTTTTGTATTTTGACCAGGCATGTCAATGGCCATATTCCTCCCACGGACAACAGGCGTCTCCCCGGGTGCCTGACTTAAACAAACCACCTCACCATCAGAATCCTCCTTGTCAATTTCCGCGCCAGCAACACCCATATCCTCATCCTGGTGTACTTCAACACTGACATCTTCAATTTGACTATCAGGAACTGGACTGCGGGTGCTCCTTCCAGCACTTGCAGGGGGCGTGCAAATGGTGGAAGGCGCAAGCTATTCCCGTCCAGTGTTGGGAAGGTCAGGCATCGCAACCGACACAATTGGACTCTCCTTGGGGATTTGTGATTTAGAAGAACGCACAGTTCTTTGCTGTGCTTTTGCCAGCTTAAGTCTTTTCTTTTTTCTAGCGAGAGGATGAGTGCTTCCATCCTCATGTGAAGCTGAACCACTAGCCATGAACATAGTCCAGGGCCCCAGCCGTTACTTGCCACTCCGTGTCGTAAATGGCATATTGGCAAGTTTACGCTTCTCCTCAGACGCTTTTAATTTTGATTTTTGGGTCATTTTACTGATCTTTTGTGTTTTGGATTTTACATGCTCTGTACTATGACATTGGGCATCGGCCTTGGCAGACGACGTTGATGGCATTTCATCGTCTCGGCCATGACTAGTGGCAGCAGCTTCAGCACGAGGTGGAAGTGGATCTTGATCTTTCCCTATTTTTTTAACCTCCACATTTTTGTTCTACATATTTTAATGCGCACAACTAAAAGGCACCACAGGTATACAATGTAGATGGATGGATAGTATACTTATGGACGACGAGTGACGACACAGAGGTAGGTACAGCAGTGGCCTATCGTACTGCTATATACAGTATAATGGACCTGGTGGACACTGTCAGCAGACTGCTAAACTAGTACTACTAGTATAAAGAAAAAAAGCCACCACAGGTATACAATATAGATGGATGGATAGTATACTTATTATTATTAATGGATGACGAGTGACTGACGACACAGAGGTAGGTACAGCAGTGGCCTACCGTACTGCTATATACAGTATAATGGACCTGGTGGACACTGTCAGCAGACTGCTAAACTAGTACTACTAGTATAAAGAAAAAAAGCCACCACAGGTATACAATGTAGATGGATGGATAGTATACTTATGGACGACGAGTGATGACACAGAGGTAGGTACTGCAGTGGCCTACCGTACTGCTATATACAGTATAATGGACCTGGTGGACACTGTCAGCAGACTGCTAAACTAGTACTACTAGTATAAAGAAAAAAAGCCACCACAGGTATACAATGTAGATGGATGGATAGTATACTTATGGACGACGAGTGACGACACAGAGGTAGGTACAGCAGTGGCCTACCGTACTGCTATATACAGTATAATAAATGGACCTGGTGGACACTGTCAGCAAACTGCTAAACTAGTATAAAGAAAAAAAGCCACCACAGGTATACAATGTAGATGGATGGATAGTATACTTATTATTAATGGATGATGAGTGACTGACGACACAGAGGTAGGTACAGCAGTGGCCTACCGTACTGCTATATACAGTATAATGGACCTGGTGGACACTGTCAGCAGACTGCTAAACTAGTACTACTAATATAAAAAAAAGCCACCACAGGTATAAAATGTAGATGGATGGATAGTATACTTATGGACGACGAGTGACGACACAGAGGTAGGTACAGCAGTGGCCTACCGTACTGCTATATACAGTATAATAAATGGACCTGGTGGACACTGTCAGCAAACTGCTAAACTAGTATAAAGAAAAAAAGCCACCACAGGTATACAATGTAGATGGATGGATAGTATACTTATTATTAATGGATGACGAGTGACTGACGACACAGAGGTAGGTACAGCAGTGGCCTACCGTACTGCTATATACAGTATAATGGACCTGGTGGACACTGTCAGCAGACTGCTAAACTAGTATAAAAAAAAGCCACCACAGGAGTGTTTTTCAGGCAGACAAACGTATACTGGTGGTCACTGTCAGCAAAACTGTGCACTGTACTCCTGCTATAGCTGCTCCCCAGTCCCCACAATTAAGCAGTGTGAGCACTCAGCACAGATATATCATGCAGCACACTGAGCACAGATATGGTATGGAGCGTTTTTTTCAGGCAGAGAACGGATAAAAAAAAACTGGTGGTCACTATCAGCAAAACTCTGCACTCTACTCCGAGTCCTAACAGCTGCTCCCCAATCCTCCCCACAATTAGTAATAAAACAAGCAATCAACTGTCTCTTCTACAATTATAAACGGAGAGGACGCCAGCCACGTCCTCTCCCTATCAATCTCAATGCACGTGTGAAAATGGCGGCGACGCGCGGCTGCTTATATAGAATCCGAATCTCGCGAGAATCCGACAGCGGGATGATGACGTTCGGGCGCGCTCGGGTTAACCGAGCCATACGGGAGAATCCGAGTATGGCTCGGACCCGTGTAAAAAGGGTGAAGTTCGGGGGGGTTCGGTTTCCGAGAAACCGAACCCGCTCGTCACTAATTTGCACGGACACAGGCATTTTTGGTGATACAATAACAAATATTTTATTGTGTAACAAACATTTTATGCACCCTTCCTTATTTTTTTTTTGTGTGTGCTGGGTGCAGAGGTTTGACCAGGGTCGTTGGCTCGTGTTCTGCTGGAGCGTCGAACAGGGGAGGTAACTGGGGTCTGGCTTGGTGTTGTAGTTCCCGAGCTTGAGCTGACTTGATGGGATGCCATCACATTAATACTTTGGCTGAGGTTGTGTATGCTCGCATTAAGTTGGTTATTTGTGGCAGTGTGGCTGGCAATAATGCGCGATAAATTTTCGTTGACCACTTGGTTGTGCTGGATTATTTGGATTAGGGCTTGTTGCTGCCGCAGTTGTTCATCTATGATTCTAGATAAATTTGCAAGCATTTGAGTGTTGTCCGCCCTAATTTGCTCCATAGATGTTGCTATTCTTCCAACCTGAACAATCAGTCTGCCTGTGTTCCGACTGATGCGAGAAAGATGATGGGGCAGACTGGCAAGGTGTTGGGTGTGGGTGTTCAGGTAGGCCGAGTTTTGTGCCTGTTGTATGGCCCAACTGTTCCAAAAGTCAGGGGACATTTCTTGCTGGGGTGGTGGTGGCATCAATTGGGGGCTAACGGATGCTTGTGGTATGTCCTGCTGCGGGGTTGGCTGGGTAGGATCAATGGGCTGCAGGTGTAGGGTGAAGGTCGCCTGCTGGTCAGTTTCCTGCTGTGCATCCTCGACCATGATGGGTGGTTCTGTATGGGGTTGATAATAGAGATGAGCGCCGGAAATTTTTCGGGTTTTGTGTTTTGGTTTTGGGTTCGGCTCCGCGGCCGTGTTTTGGGTTCGACCGCGTTTTGGCAAAACCTCACCGAATGTTTTTTGTCGGATTCGGGTGTGTTTTGGATTCGGGTGTTTTTTTCCAAAAAACCTAAAAAACAGCTTAAATCATAGAATTTGGCGGTCATTTTGATCCCAAAGTATTATTAACCTCAAAAACCATAATTTCCACTCATTTTCAGTCTATTCTGAATACCTCACACCTCACAATATTATTTTTAGTCCTAAAATTTGCACCGAGGTCGCTGTGTGAGTAAGATAAGCGACCCTAGTGGCCGACACAAACACCGGGCCCATCTAGGAGTGGCACTGCAGTGTCACGCAGGATGTCCCTTCCAAAAAACCCTCCCCAAACAGCACATGACGCAAAGAAAAAAAGAGGCGCAATGAGGTAGCTGACTGTGTGAGTAAGATAAGCGACCCTAGTGGCCGACACAAACACCGGGCCCATCTAGGAGTGGCACTGCAGTGTCACGCAGGATGTCCCTTCCAAAAAACCCTCCCCAAACAGCACATGACGCAAAGAAAAAAAGAGGCGCAATGAGGTAGCTGACTGTGTGAGTAAGATAAGCGACCCTAGTGGCCGACACAAACACCGGGCCCATCTAGGAGTGGCACTGCAGTGTCACGCAGGATGGCCCTTCCAAAAAACCCTCCCCAAACAGCACATGACGCAAAGAAAAAAAGAGGCGCAATGAGGTAGCTGACTGTGTGAGTAAGATAAGCGACCCTAGTGGCCGACACAAACACCGGGCCCATCTAGGAGTGGCACTGCAGTGTCACGCAGGATGTCCCTTCCAAAAAACCCTCCCCAAACAGCACATGACGCAAAGAAAAAAAGAGGCGCAATGAGGTAGCTGACTGTGTGAGTAAGATAAGCGACCCTAGTGGCCGACACAAACACCGGGCCCATCTAGGAGTGGCACTGCAGTGTCACGCAGGATGGCCCTTCCAAAAAACCCTCCCCAAACAGCACATGACGCAAAGAAAAAAAGAGGCGCAATGAGGTAGCTGACTGTGTGAGTAAGATAAGCGACCCTAGTGGCCGACACAAACACCGGGCCCATCTAGGAGTGGCACTGCAGTGTCACGCAGGATGGCCCTTCCAAAAAACCCTCCCCAAACAGCACATGACGCAAAGAAAAAAAGAGGCGCAATGAGGTAGCTGACTGTGTGAGTAAGATAAGCGACCCTAGTGGCCGACACAAACACCGGGCCCATCTAGGAGTGGCACTGCAGTGTCACGCAGGATGTCCCTTCCAAAAAACCCTCCCCAAACAGCACATGACGCAAAGAAAAAAAGAGGCGCAATGAGGTAGCTGACTGTGTGAGTAAGATAAGCGACCCTAGTGGCCGACACAAACACCGGGCCCATCTAGGAGTGGCACTGCAGTGTCACGCAGGATGTCCCTTCCAAAAAACCCTCCCCAAACAGCACATGACGCAAAGAAAAAAAGTGGCACAATGAGGTAGCTGACTGTGTGAGTAAGATAAGCGACCCTAGTGGCCGACACAAACACTGGGCCCATCTAGGAGTGGCACTGCAGTGTCACGCAGGATGTCCCTTCCAAAAAACCCTCCCCAAACAGCACATGACGCAAAGAAAAAAAGAGACGCAATGAGGTAGCTGACTGTGTGAGTAAGATAAGCGACCCTAGTGGCCGACACAAACACCGGGCCCATCTAGGAGTGGCACTGCAGTGTCACGCAGGATGTCCCTTCCAAAAAACCCTCCCCAAACAGCACATGACGCAAAGAAAAAAAGAGGCGCAATGAGGTAGCTGACTGTGTGAGTAAGATAAGCGACCCTAGTGGCCGACACAAACACCGGGCCCATCTAGGAGTGGCACTGCAGTGTCACGCAGGATGGCCCTTCCAAAAAACCCTCCCCAAACAGCACATGACGCAAAGAAAAAAAGAGGCGCAATGAGGTAGCTGACTGTGTGAGTAAGATAAGCGACCCTAGTGGCCGACACAAACACCGGGCCCATCTAGGAGTGGCACTGCAGTGTCACGCAGGATGTCCCTTCCAAAAAACCCTCCCCAAACAGCACATGACGCAAAGAAAAAAAGAGGCGCAATGAGGTAGCTGACTGTGTGAGTAAGATAAGCGACCCTAGTGGCCGACACAAACACCGGGCCCATCTAGGAGTGGCACTGCAGTGTCACGCAGGATGTCCCTTCCAAAAAACCCTCCCCAAACAGCACATGACGCAAAGAAAAAAAAAGGCGCAATGAGGTAGCTGACTGTGTGAGTAAGATAAGCGACCCTAGTGGCCAACACAAACACCGGGCCCATCTAGGAGTGGCACTGCAGTGTCACGCAGGATGTCCCTTCCAAAAAACCCTCCCCAAACAGCACATGACGCAAAGAAAAAAAGAGGCGCAATGAGGTAGCTGACTGTGTGAGTAAGATAAGCGACCCTAGTGGCCGACACAAACACCGGGCCCATCTAGGAGTGGCACTGCAGTGTCACGCAGGATGTCCCTTCCAAAAAACCCTCCCCAAACAGCACATGACGCAAAGAAAAAAAGAGGCACAATGAGGTAGCTGACTGTGTGAGTAAGATAAGCGACCCTAGTGGCCGACACAAACACCGGGCCCATCTAGGAGTGGCACTGCAGTGTCACGCAGGATGTCCCTTCCAAAAAACCCTCCCCAAACAGCACATGACGCAAAGAAAAAAAGAGGCGCAATGAGGTAGCTGACTGTGTGAGTAAGATAAGCGACCCTAGTGGCCGACACAAACACCGGGCCCATCTAGGAGTGGCACTGCAGTGTCACGCAGGATGGCCCTTCCAAAAAACCCTCCCCAAACAGCACATGACGCAAAGAAAAATAAAAGAAAAAAGAGGTGCAAGATGGAATTGTCCTTGGGCCCTCCCACCCACCCTTATGTTGTATAAACAGGACATGCACACTTTAACCAACCCATCATTTCAGTGACAGGGTCTGCCACACGACTGTGACTGATATGACGGGTTGGTTTGGACCCCCCCCAAAAAAGAAGCAATTAATCTCTCCTTGCACAAACTGGCTCTACAGAGGCAAGATGTCCACCTCATCATCATCCTCCGATATATCACCGTGTACATCCCCCTCCTCACAGATTATCAATTCGTCCCCACTGGAATCCACCATCTCAGCTCCCTGTGTACTTTGTGGAGGCAATTGCTGCTGGTCAATGTCTCCGCGGAGGAATTGATTATAATTCATTTTAATGAACATCATCTTCTCCACATTTTCTGGATGTAACCTCGTACGCCGACTGCTGACAAGGTGAGCGGCGGCACTAAACACTCTTTCGGAGTACACACTTGTGGGAGGGCAACTTAGGTAGAATAAAGCCAGTTTGTGCAAGGGCCTCCAAATTGCCTCTTTTTCCTGCCAGTATAAGTACGGACTGTGTGACGTGCCTACTTGGATGCGGTCACTCATATAATCCTCCACCATTCTTTCAATGTTGAGAGAATCATATGCAGTGACAGTAGACGACATGTCCGTAATCGTTGTCAGGTCCTTCAGTCCGGACCAGATGTCAGCATCAGCAGTCGCTCCAGACTGCCCTGCATCACCGCCAGCGGGTGGGCTCGGAATTCTGAGCCTTTTCCTCGCACCCCCAGTTGCGGGAGAATGTGAAGGAGGAGATGTTGACAGGTCGCGTTCCGCTTGACTTGACAATTTTCTCACCAGCAGGTCTTTCAACCCCAGCAGACTTGTGTCTGCCGGAAAGAGAGATCCAAGGTAGGTTTTAAATCTAGGATCGAGCACGGTGGCCAAAATGTAGTGCTCTGATTTCAACAGATTGACCACCCGTGAATCCTTGTTAAGCGAATTAAGGGCTCCATCCACAAGTCCCACATGCCTAGCGGAATCGCTCCGTGTTAGCTCCTCCTTCAATGTCTCCAGCTTCTTCTGCAAAAGCCTGATGAGGGGAATGACCTGACTCAGGCTGGCAGTGTCTGAACTGACTTCACGTGTGGCAAGTTCAAAGGGCATCAGAACCTTGCACAACGTTGAAATCATTCTCCACTGCACTTGAGACAAGTGCATTCCACCTCCTATATCGTGCTCAATTGTATAGGCTTGAATGGCCTTTTGCTGCTCCTCCAACCTCTGAAGCATATAGAGGGTTGAATTCCACCTCGTTACCACTTCTTGCTTCAGATGATGGCAGGGCAGGTTCAGTAGTTTTTGGTGGTGCTCCAGTCTTCTGTACGTGGTGCCTGTACGCCGAAAGTGTCCCGCAATTCTTCTGGCCACCGACAGCATCTCTTGCACGCCCCTGTCGTTTTTTAAAAAATTCTGCACCACCAAATTCAAGGTATGTGCAAAACATGGGACGTGCTGGAATTTGCCCATATTTAATGCACACACAATATTGCTGGCGTTGTCCGATGCCACAAATCCACAGGAGAGTCCAATTGGGGTAAGCCATTCCGCGATGATCTTCCTCAGTTGCCGTAAGAGGTTTTCAGCTGTGTGCGTATTCTGGAAAGCGGTGATACAAAGCGTAGCCTGCCTAGGAAAGAGTTGGCGTTTGCGAGATGCTGCTACTGGTGCCGCCGCTGCTGTTCTTGCGGCGGGAGTCCATACATCTACCCAGTGGGCTGTCACAGTCATATAGTCCTGACCCTGCCCTGCTCCACTTGTCCACATGTCCGTGGTTAAGTGGACATTGGGTACAACTGCATTTTTTAGGACACTGGTGAGTCTTTTTCTGACGTCCGTGTACATTCTCGGTATCGCCTGCCTAGAGAAGTGGAACCTAGATGGTATTTGGTAACGGGGGCACACTGCCTCAATAAATTGTCTAGTTCCCTGTGAACTAACGGCGGATACCGGACGCACGTCTAACACCAACATAGTTGTCAAGGCCTCAGTTATCCGCTTTGCAGCAGGATGACTGCTGTGATATTTCATCTTCCTCGCAAAGGACTGTTGGACAGTCAATTGCTTACTGGAAGTAGTACAAGTGGGCTTACGACTTCCCCTCTGGGATGACCATCGACTCCCAGCAGCAACAACAGCAGCGCCAGCAGCAGTAGGCGTTACACGCAAGGATGCATCGGAGGAATCCCAGGCAGGAGAGGACTCGTCAGAATTGCCAGTGACATGGCCTGCAGGACTATTGGCATTCCTGGGGAAGGAGGAAATTGACACTGAGGGAGTTGGTGGGGTGGTTTGCGTGAGCTTGGTTACAAGAGGAAGGGATTTACTGGTCAGTGGACTGCTTCCGCTGTCGGCCAAAGTTTTTGAACTTGTCACTGACTTATTATGAATGCACTGCAGGTGACGTATAAGGGAGGATGTTCCGAGGTGGTTAACGTCCTTACCCCTACTTATTACAGCTTGACAAAGGGAACACACGGCTTGACAAATGTTGTCCGCATTTCTGGTGAAATACTTCCACACCGAAGAGCTGATTTTTTTGGTATTTTCACCAGGCATGTCAACGGCCATATTCCTCCCACGGACAACAGGTGTCTCCCCGGGTGCCTGACTTAAACAAACCACCTCACCATCAGAATCCTCCTGGTCAATTTCCTCCCCAGCGCCAGCAACACCCATATCCTCCTCATCCTGGTGTACTTCAACACTGACATCTTCAATCTGACTATCAGGAACTGGACTGCGGGTGCTCCTTCCAGCACTTGCAGGGGGCGTGCAAATGGTGGAAGGCGCATGCTCTTCACGTCCAGTGTTGGGAAGGTCAGGCATCGCAACCGACACAATTGGACTCTCCTTGTGGATTTGGGATTTCGAAGAACGCACAGTTCTTTGCGGTGCTACTGCTTTTGCCAGCTTGAGTCTTTTCATTTTTCTAGCGAGAGGCTGAGTGCCTCCATCCTCATGTGAAGCTGAACCACTAGCCATGAACATAGGCAAGGGCCTCAGCCGTTCCTTGCCACTCCGTGTGGTAAATGGCATATTGGCAAGTTTACGCTTCTCCTCCGACAATTTTATTTTAGGTTTTGGAGTCCTTTTTTTACTGATATTTGGTGTTTTGGATTTGACATGCTCTGTACTATGACATTGGGCATCGGCCTTGGCAGACGACGTTGCTGGCATTTCATCGTCTCGGCCATGACTAGTGGCAGCAGCTTCAGCACGAGGTGGAAGTGGATCTTGATCTTTCCCTAATTTTGGAACCTCAACATTTTTGTTCTCCATATTTTAATAGGCACAACTAAAAGGCACCTCAGGTAAACAATGGAGATGGATGGATACTAGTATACAATTATGGATGGACTGCCGAGTGCCGACACAGAGGTAGCTACAGCCGTGGACTACCGTACTGTACTGTGTCTGCTGCTAATATAGACTGGATGATAATGAGATGTAGTATGTATAAAGAAGAAAGAAAAAAAAAAACACGGGTAGGTGGTATACAATTATGGATGGACTGCCGAGTGCCGACACAGAGGTAGCTACAGCCGTGGACTACAGTACTGTGTCTGCTGCTAATATAGACTGGTTGATAAAGAGATGTAGTATGTATGTATAAAGAAGAAAGAAAAAAAAACCACGGGTAGGTGGTATACAATTATGGATGGACTGCCGAGTGCCGACACAGAGGTAGCTACAGCCGTGGACTACCGTACTGTACTGTGTCTGCTGCTAATATAGACTGGATGATAATGAGATGTAGTATGTATAAAGAAGAAAGAAAAAAAAAACACGGGTAGGTGTTATACAATTATGGATGGACTGCCGAGTGCCGACACAGAGGTAGCTACAGCCGTGGACTACCGTACTGTGTCTGCTGCTAATATAGACTGGTTGATAAAGAGATGTAGTATGTATGTATAAAGAGGAAAGAAAAAAAAACCACGGGTAGGTGGTATACAATTATGGACGGACTGCCGAGTGCCGACACAGAGGTAGCTACAGCCGTGGACTACCGTACTGTGTCTGCTGCTAATATAGACTGGTTGATAAAGAGATGTAGTATGTATGTATAAAGAAGAAAGAAAAAAAAACCACGGGTAGGTGGTATACAATTATGGATGGACTGCCGAGTGCCGACACAGAGGTAGCTACAGCCGTGGACTACCGTACTGTACTGTGTCTGCTGCTAATATAGACTGGATGATAATGAGATGTAGTATGTATAAAGAAGAAAGAAAAAAAAAACCACGGGTAGGTGGTATACAATTATGGATGGACTGCCGAGTGCCGACACAGAGGTAGCTACAGCCGTGGACTACCGTACTGTGTCTGCTGCTAATATAGACTGGTTGATAAAGAGATGTAGTATGTATGTATAAAGAAGAAAGAAAAAAAAACCACGGGTAGGTGGTATACAATTATGGACGGACTGCCGAGTGCCGACACAGAGGTAGCTACAGCCGTGGACTACCGTACTGTGTCTGCTGCTAATATAGACTGGTTGATAAAGAGATGTAGTATGTATGTATAAAGAAGAAAGAAAAAAAAACCACGGGTAGGTGGTATACAATTATGGATGGACTGCCGAGTGCCGACACAGAGGTAGCTACAGCCGTGGACTACCGTACTGTACTGTGTCTGCTGCTAATATAGACTGGATGATAATGAGATGTAGTATGTATAAAGAAGAAAGAAAAAAAAACCATGGGTAGGTGGTATACAATTATGGATGGACTGCCGAGTGCCGACACAGAGGTAGCTACAGCCGTGGACTACCGTACTGTGTCTGCTGCTAATATAGACTGGTTGATAATGAGATGTAGTATGTATAAAGAAGAAAGAAAAAAAAACCACGGGTAGGTGGTATACAATTATGGATGGACTGCCGAGTGCCGACACAGAGGTAGCTACAGCCGTGGACTACCGTACTGTACTGTGTCTGCTGCTAATATAGACTGGATGATAATGAGATGTAGTATGTATAAAGAAGAAAGAAAAAAAAAACCACGGGTAGGTGGTATACAATTATGGATGGACTGCCGAGTGCCGACACAGAGGTAGCTACAGCCGTGAACTACCGTACTGTGTCTGCTGCGACTGGATGATAAATAATGATATAAAAATATATATATATATATATATATATCACTACTGCAGCCGGACAGGTATATATTAGTGATGAGCGAGGTAATGACAGACCTGCTGGACACTGTCTGTCAGCAGAATGAGTTTTTTATTTTATAGAATAAAAAAACACCACACAAGTCACACGACGTGTGTTTAACTTTTACAGGCAGACATTCACAATACAATATAGTATACTATATACTGGTGGTCAGGTCACTGGTCAGTCACACTGGCAGTGGCACTCCTGCAGAAAAAAAGTGTGCACTGTTTAATTTTAATATGTACTCCTGGCTCCTGCTATAACCTAACTGCTCCCCAGTCTCCCCCACAATCAAGCTGTGTGAGCACAGTCAGATATTATACATAGATGATGCAGCAGCACACTGGGCTGAGCACAGATATGGTATGTGACTGAGTCACTGTGTATCATTTTTTCAGGCAGAGAACGGATTATATTAAATAATATAAAACTGCACTGGTGGTCACTGGTCAGTCACTAGTATAACTAACTAATACTATCAGCAAAATTCTGCACTCTCTGTCTGAGTACTCCTCCTAAGCTCCAGTAAATGAAGTGTCACTGTCTCACTCTGTCACTAGTATAACTAACTAATACTATCAGCAAAATTCTGCACTCTCTGTCTGAGTACTCCTCCTAAGCTCCAGTAAATGAAGTGTCACTGTCTCACTCTCACTCTCCTATCTATTTCTTCTCTAAACGGAGAGGACGCCAGCCACGTCCTCTCACTATCAATCTCAATGCACGTGTAAAATGGCGGCGACGCGCGGCTCCTTATATAGAATCCGAGTCTCGCGATAGAATCCGAGCCTCGCGAGAATCCGACAGCGTCATGATGACATTCGGGCGCGCTCGGGTTAACCGAGCAAGGCGGGAAGATCCGAGTCGCTCGGATCCGTGTAAAAAAAGCTGAAGTTCGGGCGGGTTCGGATTCCGAGGAACCGAACCCGCTCATCACTAGTTGATAACAGCCACTATTTAGTATAAATAATATATTTTTGGTTGTCCAAAACATGGCTTACTTAATAATACTCATGTTGAAAATGAGTCAGATTTTGTGTGTTCAAATTATCTCTGAATCTTACCTTTGTAAACACATATGTGCCTTCTAATTAACAAATCAGAATAGTATTAAACATTTGCAAGTTCAAGGACTCTAAGCCATAATGAATTTGCAAACACGAAGATCTGTCCCCATTTTAAATGAATGCATTTCAACATTGTTTATGCTAGAGATGAGCGGGTTCGGTTTCTCTGAATCCGAACCCGCCAGAACTTCATGTTTTTTTTCACGGGTCCGAGCGACTCGGATCTTCCCGCCTTGCTCGGTTAACCCGAGCGCGCCCGAACGTCATCATGACGCTGTCGGATTCTCGCGAGGCTCGGATTCTATCGCGAGACTCGGATTCTATATAAGGAGCCGCGCGTCGCCGCCATTTTCACACGTGCATTGAGATTGATAGGGAGAGGACGTGGCTGGCGTCCTCTCCGTTTAGAATTAGAATAGATTAGAGAGACACTTGATTTACTAATTTTGGGGAGCATTAGGAGTACTCAGTAGTGTACAGTGCAGAGTTTTGCTGATAGTGACCAGTGACCACCACTTTTATTTATAATCCGTTCTCTGCCTGAAAAAAGCGATACACAGCACACAGTGACTCAGTCACATACCATATCTGTGTGCACTGCTCAGGCTCAGGCCAGTGTGCTGCATCATCTATTATCTATATATAATATTATATATATCTGTCTGACTGCTCAGCTCACACAGCTTATAATTGTGGGGGAGACTGGGGAGCACTACTGCAGTGCCAGTTATAGGTTATAGCAGGAGCCAGGAGTACATAATATAATCCGTTCTCTGCCTGAAAAAAGCGATACACAGCACACAGTGACTCAGTCACATACCATATCTGTGTGCACTGCTCAGGCTCAGGCCAGTGTGCTGCATCATCTATATATATTATATATCTGTCTGACTGCTCAGCTCACACAGCTTATAATTGTGGGGGAGACTGGGGAGCACTACTGCAGTGCCAGTTATAGGTTATAGCAGGAGCCAGGAGTACATAATATATTATATAGTGAGTGACCACCAGACACACAGTGCAGTTTATTTAATATATCCGTTCTCTGCCTGAAAAAAGCGATACACACAGTGACTCAGTCAGTCACATACCATATCTGTGTGCACTGCTCAGGCTCAGGCCAGTGTGCTGCATCATCTATATATATTATATATCTGTCTGACTGCTCAGCTCACACAGCTTATAATTGTGGGGGAGACTGGGGAGCACTACTGCAGTGCCAGTTATAGGTTATAGCAGGAGCCAGGAGTACATAATATTATATTAAAATTAAACAGTGCACACTTTTGCTGCAGGAGTGCCACTGCCAGTGTGATTAGTGACCAGTGACCTGACCACCAGTATATAATATTAGTAGTATACTATCTCTTTATCAACCAGTCTATATTAGCAGCAGACACAGTACAGTGCGGTAGTTCACGGCTGTGGCTACCTCTGTGTCGGCACTCGGCAGCCCGTCCATAATTGTATATACCACCTAACCGTGGTTTTTTTTTTCTTTCTTTATACATACATACTAGTTACGAGTATACTATCTCTTTATCAACCAGTCTATATATTAGCAGCAGACACAGTACAGTGCGGTAGTTCACGGCTGTGGCTACCTCTGTGTCGGCACTCGGCAGCCCGTCCATAATTGTATATACCACCTAACCGTGGTTTTTTTTTCTTTCTTTATACATACATACTAGTTACGAGTATACTATCTCTTTATCAACCAGTCTATATTAGCAGCAGACACAGTACAGTGCGGTAGTTCACGGCTGTGGCTACCTCTGTGTCGGCACTCGGCAGCCCGTCCATAATTGTATATACCACCTAACCGTGGTTTTTTTTTCTTTCTTTATACATACTAGTTACGAGTATACTATCTCTTTATCAACCAGTCTATATATTAGCAGCAGACACAGTACAGTGCGGTAGTTCACGGCTGTGGCTACCTCTGTGTCGGCACTCGGCAGCCCGTCCATAATTGTATATACCACCTAACCGTGGTTTTTTTTTCTTTCTTTATACATACATACTAGTTACGAGTATACTATCTCTTTATCAACCAGTCTATATATTAGCAGCAGACACAGTACAGTGCGGTAGTTCACGGCTGTGGCTACCTCTGTGTCGGCACTCGGCAGCCCGTCCATAATTGTATATACCACCTAACCATGGTTTTTTTTTCTTTCTTTATACATACATACTAGTTACGAGTATACTATCTCTTTATCAACCAGTCTATATATTAGCAGCAGACACAGTACAGTGCGGTAGTTCACGGCTGTGGCTACCTCTGTGTCGGCACTCGGCAGCCCGTCCATAATTGTATATACCACCTAACCGTGGTTTTTTTTTCTTTCTTTATACATACATACTAGTTACGAGTATACTATCTCTTTATCAACCAGTCTATATATTAGCAGCAGACACAGTACAGTGCGGTAGTTCACGGCTGTGGCTACCTCTGTGTCGGCACTCGGCAGCCCGTCCATAATTGTATATACCACCTAACCGTGGTTTTTTTTTCTTTCTTTATACATACATACTAGTTACGAGTATACTATCTCTTTATCAACCAGTCTATATATTAGCAGCAGACACAGTACAGTGCGGTAGTTCACGGCTGTGGCTACCTCTGTGTCGGCACTCGGCAGCCCGTCCATAATTGTATATACCACCTAACCGTGGTTTTTTTTTCTTTCTTTATACATACATACTAGTTACGAGTATACTATCTCTTTATCAACCAGTCTATATATTAGCAGCAGACACAGTACAGTGCGGTAGTTCACGGCTGTGGCTACCTCTGTGTCGGCACTCGGCAGCCCGTCCATAATTGTATATACCACCTAACCGTGGTTTTTTTTTCTTTCTTTATACATACATACTAGTTACGAGTATACTATCTCTTTATCAACCAGTCTATATATTAGCAGCAGACACAGTACAGTGCGGTAGTTCACGGCTGTGGCTACCTCTGTGTCGGCACTCGGCAGCCCGTCCATAATTGTATATACCACCTAACCGTGGTTTTTTTTTCTTTCTTTATACATACATACTAGTTACGAGTATACTATCTCTTTATCAACCAGTCTATATTAGCAGCAGACACAGTACAGTGCGGTAGTTCACGGCTGTGGCTACCTCTGTGTCGGCACTCGGCAGCCCGTCCATAATTGTATATACCACCTAACCGTGGTTTTTTTTTCTTTCTTTATACATACATACTAGTTACGAGTATACTATCTCTTTATCAACCAGTCTATATATTAGCAGCAGACACAGTACAGTGCGGTAGTTCACGGCTGTGGCTACCTCTGTGTCGGCACTCGGCAGCCCGTCCATAATTGTATACTAGTATCCAATCCATCCATCTCCATTGTTTACCTGAGGTGCCTTTTAGTTGTGCCTATTAAAATATGGAGAACAAAAATGTTGAGGTTCCAAAATTAGGGAAAGATCAAGATCCACTTCCACCTCGTGCTGAAGCTGCTGCCACTAGTCATGGCCGAGACGATGAAATGCCAGCAACGTCGTCTGCCAAGGCCGATGCCCAATGTCATAGTACAGAGCATGTCAAATCCAAAACACCAAATATCAGTAAAAAAAGGACTCCAAAACCTAAAATAAAATTGTCGGAGGAGAAACGTAAACTTGCCAATATGCCATTTACCACACGGAGTGGCAAGGAACGGCTGAGGCCCTGGCCTATGTTCATGGCTAGTGGTTCAGCTTCACATGAGGATGGAAGCACTCAGCCTCTCGCTAGAAAAATGAAAAGACTCAAGCTGGCAAAAGCAGCACAGCAAAGAACTGTGCATTCTTCGAAATCCCAAATCCACAAGGAGAGTCCAATTGTGTCGGTTGCGATGCCTGACCTTCCCAACACTGGACGTGAAGAGCATGCGCCTTCCACCATTTGCACGCCCCCTGCAAGTGCTGGAAGGAGCACCCGCAGTCCAGTTCCTGATAGTCAGATTGAAGATGTCAGTGTTGAAGTACACCAGGATGAGGAGGATATGGGTGTTGCTGGCGCTGGGGAGGAAATTGACCAGGAGGATTCTGATGGTGAGGTGGTTTGTTTAAGTCAGGCACCCGGGGAGACACCTGTTGTCCGTGGGAGGAATATGGCCGTTGACATGCCAGGTGAAAATACCAAAAAAATCAGCTCTTCGGTGTGGAGGTATTTCACCAGAAATGCGGACAACAGGTGTCAAGCCGTGTGTTCCCTTTGTCAAGCTGTAATAAGTAGGGGTAAGGACGTTAACCACCTCGGAACATCCTCCCTTATACGTCACCTGCAGCGCATTCATAATAAGTCAGTGACAAGTTCAAAAACTTTGGGTGACAGCGGAAGCAGTCCACTGACCAGTAAATCCCTTCCTCTTGTAACCAAGCTCACGCAAACCACCCCACCAACTCCCTCAGTGTCAATTTCCTCCTTCCCCAGGAATGCCAATAGTCCTGCAGGCCATGTCACTGGCAATTCTGACGAGTCCTCTCCTGCCTGGGATTCCTCTGATGCATCCTTGCGTGTAACGCCTACTGCTGCTGGCGCTGCTGTTGTTGCCGCTGGGAGTCGATGGTCATCCCAGAGGGGAAGTCGTAAGCCCACTTGTACTACTTCCAGTAAGCAATTGACTGTTCAACAGTCCTTTGCGAGGAAGATGAAATATCACAGCAGTCATCCTACTGCAAAGCGGATAACTGAGGCCTTGGCATCCTGGGTGGTGAGAAACGTGGTTCCGGTATCCATCATTACTGCAGAGCCAACTAGAGACTTGTTGGAGGTACTGTGTCCCCGGTACCAAATACCATCTAGGTTCCATTTCTCTAGGCAGGCGATACCGAAAATGTACACAGACCTCAGAAAAAGAGTCACCAGTGTCCTAAAAAATGCAGCTGTACCCAATGTCCACTTAACCACGGACATGTGGACAAGTGGAGCAGGGCAGGGTCAGGACTATATGACTGTGACAGCCCACTGGGTAGATGTATGGACTCCCGCCGCAAGAACAGCAGCGGCGGCACCAGTAGCAGCATCTCGCAAACGCCAACTCTTTCCTAGGCAGGCTACGCTTTGTATCACCGCTTTCCAGAATACGCACACAGCTGAAAACCTCTTACGGCAACTGAGGAAGATCATCGCGGATTGGCTTACCCCAATTGGACTCTCCTGTGGATTTGTGGCATCGGACAACGCCAGCAATATTGTGTGTGCATTAAATCTGGGCCAATTCCAGCACGTCCCATGTTTTGCACATACCTTGAATTTGGTGGTGCAGAATTTTTTAAAAAACGACAGGGGCGTGCAAGAGATGCTGTCGGTGGCCAGAAGAATTGCGGGACACTTTCGGCGTACAGGCACCACGTACAGAAAACTGGAGCACCACCAAAAACTACTGAACCTGCCCTGCCATCATCTGAAGCAAGAAGTGGTAACGAGGTGGAATTCAACCCTCTATATGCTTCAGAGGTTGGAGGAGCAGCAAAAGGCCATTCAAGCCTATACAATTGAGCACGATATAGTAGGTGGAATGCACCTGTCTCAAGTGCAGTGGAGAATGATTTCAACGTTGTGCAAGGTTCTGATGCCCTTTGAACTTGCCACACGTGAAGTCAGTTCAGACACTGCCAGCCTGAGTCAGGTCATTCCCCTCATCAGGCTTTTGCAGAAGAAGCTGGAGGCATTGAAGGAGGAGCTAACACGGAGCGATTCCGCTAGGCATGTGGGACTTGTGGATGCAGCCCTTAATTCGCTTAACAAGGATTCACGGGTGGTCAATCTGTTGAAATCAGAGCACTACATTTTGGCCACCGTGCTCGATCCTAGATTTAAAGCCTACCTTGGATCTCTCTTTCCGGCAGACACAGGTCTGCTGGGGTTGAAAGACCTGCTGGTGACAAAATTGTCAAGTCAAGCGGAACGCGACCTGTCAACATCTCCTCCTTCACATTCTCCCGCAACTGGGGGTGCGAGGAAAAGGCTCAGAATTCCGAGCCCACCCGCTGGCGGTGATGCAGGGCAGTCTGGAGCGACTGCTGATGCTGACATCTGGTCCGGACTGAAGGACCTGACAACGATTACGGACATGTCGTCTACTGTCACTGCATATGATTCTCTCAACATTGATAGAATGGTGGAGGATTATATGAGTGACCGCATCCAAGTAGGCACGTCACACAGTCCGTACTTATACTGGCAGGAAAAAGAGGCAATTTGGAGGCCCTTGCACAAACTGGCTTTATTCTACCTAAGTTGCCCTCCCACAAGTGTGTACTCCGAAAGAGTGTTTAGTGCCGCCGCTCACCTTGTCAGCAATCGGCGTACGAGGTTACATCCAGAAAATGTGGAGAAGATGATGTTCATTAAAATGAATTATAATCAATTCCTCCGCGGAGACATTGACCAGCAGCAATTGCCTCCACAAAGTACACAGGGAGCTGAGATGGTGGATTCCAGTGGGGACGAATTGATAATCTGTGAGGAGGGGGATGTACACGGTGATATATCGGAGGGTGAAGATGAGGTGGACATCTTGCCTCTGTAGAGCCAGTTTGTGCAAGGAGAGATTAATTGCTTCTTTTTTGGGGGGGGTCCAAACCAACCCGTCATATCAGTCACAGTCGTGTGGCAGACCCTGTCACTGAAATGATGGGTTGGTTAAAGTGTGCATGTCCTGTTTTGTTTATACAACATAAGGGTGGGTGGGAGGGCCCAAGGACAATTCCATCTTGCACCTCTTTTTTCTTTTCTTTTTCTTTGCATCATGTGCTGATTGGGGAGGGTTTTTTGGAAGGGACATCCTGCGTGACACTGCAGTGCCACTCCTAGATGGGCCCGGTGTTTGTGTCGGCCACTAGGGTCGCTAATCTTACTCACACAGTCAGCTACCTCATTGCGCCTCTTTTTTTCTTTGCGTCATGTGCTGTTTGGGGAGGGTTTTTTGGAAGGGACATCCTGCGTGACACTGCAGTGCCACTCCTAGATGGGCCCGGTGTTTGTGTCGGCCACTAGGGTCGCTAATCTTACTCACACAGCTACCTCATTGCGCCTCTTTTTTTCTTTGCGTCATGTGCTGTTTGGGGAGGGTTTTTTGGAAGGGACATCCTGCATGACACTGCAGTGCCACTCCTAGATGGGCCCGGTGTTTGTGTCGGCCACTAGGGTCGCTAATCTTACTCACACACCTACCTCATTGCGCCTCTTTTTTTCTTTGCGTCATGTGCTGTTTGGGGAGGGTTTTTTGGAAGGGACATCCTGCGTGACACTGCAGTGCCACTCCTAGATGGGCCCGGTGTTTGTGTCGGCCACTAGGGTCGCTAATCTTACTCACACAGTCAGCTACCTCATTGCGCCTCTTTTTTTCTTTGCGTCATGTGCTGTTTGGGGAGGGTTTTTTGGAAGGGCCATCCTGCGTGACACTGCAGTGCCACTCCTAGATGGGCCCGGTGTTTGTGTCGGCCACTAGGGTCGCTAATCTTACTCACACAGCTACCTCATTGCGCCTCTTTTTTTCTTTGCGTCATGTGCTGTTTGGGGAGGGTTTTTTGGAAGGGCCATCCTGCGTGACACTGCAGTGCCACTCCTAGATGGGCCCGGTGTTTGTGTCGGCCACTAGGGTCGCTAATCTTACTCACACAGCTACCTCATTGCGCCTCTTTTTTTCTTTGCGTCATGTGCTGTTTGGGGAGGGTTTTTTGGAAGGGCCATCCTGCGTGACACTGCAGTGCCACTCCTAGATGGGCCCGGTGTTTGTGTCGGCCACTAGGGTCGCTAATCTTACTCACACAGCTACCTCATTGCGCCTCTTTTTTTCTTTGCGTCATGTGCTGTTTGGGGAGGGTTTTTTGGAAGGGACATCCTGCGTGACACTGCAGTGCCACTCCTAGATGGGCCCGGTGTTTGTGTCGGCCACTAGGGTCGCTTATCTTACTCACACAGCGACCTCGGTGCAAATTTTAGGACTAAAAATAATATTGTGAGGTGTGAGGTATTCAGAATAGACTGAAAATGAGTGTAAATTATGGTTTTTGAGGTTAATAATACTTTGGGATCAAAATGACCCCCAAATTCTATGATTTAAGCTGTTTTTTAGTGTTTTTGGAAAAAAACACCCGAATCCAAAACACACCCGAATCCGACAAAAAAAATTCGGTGAGGTTTTGCCAAAACGCGTTCGAACCCAAAACACGGCCGCGGAACCGAACCCAAAACCAAAACACAAAACCCGAAAAATTTCAGGCGCTCATCTCTAGTTTATGCCCCTTCCTTTTGTGAACCACACACATTGCAGTAAATGTGTTATGTGTTATGTTACACACTCATAAATTGATAAAGCCAGGCAGTGGTTTGTTTTTTTAAATTCTTTTTTTTTTTTTTTTTTTTTATTAAGTAATCTTAAATAACCATGCAAATGTCTTAAGGTGGCCTATGTTTCGAAATGGAGATGTTGGCCATGGCAATCTTTTTTCATTTATTTAAATTTATTTTTTAAAAATGTGTTTACAAGTAATTTTCAAAAAAATGTTTGCTATGGCCAACCTCACATCTGAAAATGTAAAACAAAATTATACACAAATACCATGTGCTTGTTGTTTGTGATTTTTGGCTGGAATAAGAAATTACACAAAAACTGAGTAAAACCGAATCCGCTCATCACTAATTGACACTACACAAACAGTGGTGCAGCAGAAATAAGCAGAAGACCTAAGGATTTGAAAAGACAATGATATGTGCAAGGTGATCAAGGCACAAGCCAAACAGAGAGGAACCACATTTTTAAAGTTTACTTTTACACTTTTTATGCATAGAACACCTTGCACATATCATTGGTTTGTGAAAACATTATGCCTTATCAAGGTTAATTCATAGACCACACTGTTTTACTTTATAATTACAATTTTCTTTAAGGTTTACTCACCAGACAGCTGAGGTGATTGTGGCTCCTCGCTTTCTGGACTCGCCAAAATTGCCTGTGGGGGCAGGGGCAACACTGCGGAGATGCGCCTCCGGGGTGGTGATGATGGAGCCGCAGACTCAGGCTCAAGACGACGTGTCTTGCTTGGCCTACTAGGCACACTCACAGAGCCCTGTGATGTTCGCCTTAGTGGAGGGCGGCTTGCAGAAGAAGAACCTATGTGATAAGAGAAACACTAATATTTGTTTTTTCTATGTGTTTGCTGAATATGTGATTACAGTGATTTCTTACCTGCTTCGCCACCATCTGCATCACTTGGCAGTGTTGGCTGTGGCCTGGCTGTGCTGCTTCTCTGGCGTACTGTTGAAAAATTTGACAAAACCAAATGAACATACTTTGAAAACTCATTGTTATGTGAAAATCCTTATTGTGATGTAAACATCTGGAAACTAATGATAAGAAAACCATTTTATGTTTAATCTATTCTGGATTACTTCATTGGGTGTGTATTCTTGAAATCAGATTGTATTACACTAAATAATGCATGCACAAAGCCAAATTATGCACAAAAATTTAACAATTTTATGTGTTTACAAAAATATTAAAATAACAACAATATTGCACGCTAAGATTACAAATTTAAAACAACAAATACAACACTAGCCAAAATAAAATGCATTATAAAATTTAATATTTAAAAAAAACAACAACACACAACAACACACAATAAACAGAATAGCCAAAATAATTATTATTGTTAAATAATGTTAACATAAAATTCAGTTATGGACAAGCTGGATCTCTGATTATGTATTAGAACTACACATACCAGCATGCACTGCAACAGATGTAGCATTCACTTTTAACAAAACTGACGCAATGCATGATGGGACTTGTAGTTTGCCAACACCTGTAGAGCCACAGGTAGCCCAGGCCTGCACGACATCACCAAAACAATGTAACAATTAAAAAAACAAAAAACATAATTAGCTGAATTACATTTGTATTAAACTTTAAAAAAAAAAACACTTTTAAAATTTAAAAACATACTCACCATCCTGCCTTGGCCGGTCAGAATCCCGGACATGAGTGGCACCAACCACTTCGGGAGGAATAAGGGAACGCACAGGCTCCTCCCAATCCCGATAAGAAGCATGGAAGGGGTGTCCACCCCCAGGTTTGGCGGGCTGATTTGGCCTCCTTGGCCATCTTGGCCTTGGCACGGCGCTTGATATCATAAAAGCGCTTGCGACACATGTCCTCAGTCCGCCTCACCACACCCTCACTATTAACTGCCGCAATCACTTTACCCCACAGCACAGACTTCCTACGTGTGGACACCTTGGCAGCATCATGGCCAAACAATTGCCGATGATGCCTCATCAGCTCCCGCACCAAAGCCATGTTTTCAGCATAGCTGAATTTCACATTGCGCCCAGTCTTGGTAGTAGTGCGTGGCTAGGGAGCCACAACACCATCACTATCACTGGAAAACGCAGCAACAGGCACCCCCTCCTCCTCACAAACCTCCTCCCTCTCACTAACCCCCTCCACCTCACTCAACTCCTCCCTCTCACTCACCTCCTCCACAACACTGACCTCTGACTGAGACATAATCCCAACAAACTACAAATAACACAGAAAAAAAAAAAAAGAAAACACACTCCTCCACTACCACTACACACCACACACCCAACACACACACACTCACTCACTCACTCACTCACAAACAATGACAATAGACTTTGAACAAAAAAACAAGGACAAAAAAGTATACAAACTTTGAAAAAACAACACAACAAGTACGACAAGACTACTTACACACACAGTACAGCACTCAACAATCGCAATAATCCGCTCCAAATCCACCAAAAACTCCACCAAACTCACCAACTCCTAACACACCTTCCTCTCTCCTCTCCACTAGCTAAACCCACGAGGTGCGGACGGTTTGGGGCGTTTTTATAGTAATGTGCACAGACACTCCCCTATCACGAATACAACCAATCACGGACGAGTGACAAAAACGAAACTTAGGAAAAAAAAGCGGCCGTGAACGGACAAACACTGCCGTAACCGACATGTGACGCAGTCGTAACAAAAAGCTTAGAACACGGCCGTCAAACCACTAAATTGGCCGCATTCTACCTTACAAAACCACGAATGATATCGACATCGGAACAAAATACAAATACAAATACGACAGCTTAGTAAATTAGTCGTAATCAATTCAAAAAGTTGCAACTTTACACTTTCGATGTCATTCGTGATGGTACTTTGACCTCAAACGGAAAAATACGAATTTTAGTAAATTTACCCCAGTGTGTATGTGTGGACATGTAATAGGGAATATAGAGTGTAATCTCCACCGGGGCGGGAACTGACACAAGTGACTGAAATATGCTGTGTACAGCGCTGCGTAATGTGTGTGCGCTATATAAATAATGGAATAAATAAGTAATATTGGAATGATGCATTTCCCCATTAGACATGTTTTCCAGATTTATATAAAGTAAAATATCAGGCACAAATAGATTTTTTAAAAATGGTCAAGTATATATTCTGATCACTCTTAAAGGCATATATACAAATATAAGTGTATATATGCCAATAAGTAATCTGGAATACTTATACACTAAACAAAAATATTGGTGGTGATTCAGACCTGATCGTAGATGTGCTAAAAATAGTACATCTACGATCAGTTTCTCTGACATGCGGGGGGACGCCCAGAACAGCGCTAGTCCGCCCGCATGTCAGGCCTCGCCCCCCTCGCACCTGCCAAGTAACACCCTACCTGCGCAGCCTAGCTGGGTGTGTGGGCGCAATAGTCACTCACTGGGTGTGCGGGCGCAATAGTCACTCACTGGGTGTGCGGGCGAAATAGTCACTCACTGGGTGTGCGGGCGCAATAGTCACTCACTGGGTGTGCGGGCGCAATAGTCACTCACTGGGTGTGCGGGCGAAATAGTCACTCACTGGGTGTGCGGGCGAAATAGTCACTCACTGGGTGTGCGGGCGAAATAGTCACTCACTGGGTGTGCGGGCGCAATAGTCACTCACTGGGTGTGCGGGCGAAATAGTCACTCACTGGGTGTGCGTGCGAAATAGTCACTCACTGGGTGTGCGGGCGCAATAGTCACTCACTGGGTGTGCGGGCAAAATAGTCACTCACTGGGTGTGCGGGCGCAATAGTCAAAGGGCTTCAGAAGGCGATTGCTGCCGTTGCAGCAATCGGGTCTGAATTAGGCCCATTATACAGATGAAAGCGCAAATTACCAGTATAAAATATATATTTTTATTATATCAAATTATAGTTTAGATGAAGCTTGGTCTATCACTGAATGGACAATGAAGACACAAGCAGTAGATTGTGGTATAATTCCTCACAAGGCGCCCAGCCAGCGCTATGCTCCATCCTCCTCTATAATTGCCTGTGTGCAGTAGCTCACCAATTATAATGAGGGACAATTTTCCATACTTGCCAGTAGAGATTGCATTCACCACCGACATCTTGTACTATAGTATGGTGTGTGATATATTGCTCACGGCGAGGAACCGGCTCTCTTATCAGTAATGCAGGAGCTCACAGCAGCACGGGGAGGGAGAGCGCGGCCGATGCAAGGTGTGGTCCCAGGCATGAAGCAGTTGCAGACCTCCGGTGTCAGTGAGAGTGGTAACCACAGCACTTGACGCATTTCTCCGTTCTGTAATAACGGTTTCCTCAGGGGGTGTATGCGGGTGTCACTTTGATCAGGTGTTTAACTGTTCAGTCCACCAATTTTATATTCCAATCCTTGCTAATAATCACTATCTATTATTACATCTAGGATAGATAGTAAACATACTCCAGGGAAGTCCTAGTAGATCGCGCTATATGGGTTCCAGATCACTGGTCCGGATAGGTGCTGACTACTCATAACTGGATTCATTGTCCCTCTTCCCTATTCTTTTCTGTATAATATGTATATAGATAAGCAACCTCTGGTTTATATGTATTATATATATACACTCCTGTATATGGATATTAATTCTGTCAGCACTGACTGCAGAAAACTTATACAGCACTTTCTTGTATGTTGGCATCAGTGATAGTAAGAAAGAAAATGCTGTATATTATATATATATATATATATATATATATATATATATATACATACATAGGGGTATATTTACTAAGGTCCCGATTTTGACCGAGATGCCGTTTTTTCTTCAAAGTGTCATCTCGGTAATTTACTAAGCAAAAATCACGGCAGTGATGAGGGCATTCGTAATATTTTGGATGTCCTTGGAAAAAATCGCGAATCAATACACCATCGGTCAAATACGCCTGCAATTTGGTAGAAATCGGTCATTTACTAAAAAGTGCAAAACACAAACACTGCCGACAATAGCCAAACACTGCCGTGCTAAAATACAAATCGTGAAAAAGTGCTGAAAAAAACAGACCTGCTTTTTTATCCCGTGTTTGTATAGGCATGCACGGATCCATGAGATCCGTGCATGTTTTTCAGTGGGAAGGGGGGGGAATGTTATAAATTGAAAAAAAAAAATGCGTGGGGTCCCCCCTCCTAAACCAAACCAGCCTCTGGCTCTTTGAGCTTGCCCTGGTTGCAAAAATATGGGGAAAAAATTGACAGGGGTTCCCCCATATTTAAGCAACCAGCACTGGGCTCTGCGCCTGGTCCTGGTTCCAAAAATACGGGCAACAAAAAGAGTAGGGGTCCCCCGTATTTTTGAAACCAGCACCGGGCTCCACTAGCTGGACAGATAATGCCACAGCCGGGGGTCACTTTTATACAGTGCCTTGCGGCCGTGGCATCAAATATCCAACTAGTCACCCCTGGCCGGGGTACCCTGGGGGAGTGGGGACCCCTTCAATCAAGGGGTCCCCCCCCCAGCCACCCAAGGGCCAGGGGTGAAGCCCGAGGCTGTCCCCCCATCCAATGGGCTGCGGATGGGGGGCTGATAGCCTTTGTTCAAAGTGATTGATATTGTTTTTTAATAGCAGTACTACAAGGCCCAGCAAGCCTCCCCCGCAAGCTGGTACTTGGAGAACCACAAGTACCAGCATGCGGCGGAAAAATGGGCCCGCTGGTACCTGTAGTACTACTACTAAAAAAATACCCCAATAAAGACATTACACACACACCTTGAAAGTATAACTTTAATACATCCATCCACACCTCCATATACACATACTTACCTTATGTTCCCACGCAGGTCGGTCCTCTTCTCCAGTAGAATCCATGGTGTACCTGTAGAAAAAATTATGTCCATATTTCTGCAACCAGGATCGGCTCAAAGAGCCCGAGGCTGGTTTGCCTTAGGAGGGGGGACCCCACGCAATTTTTTTTTTACATTTAAACATTTTTTTTTTTTTTTTTTACAAGGTGCACAATGAAGCCCAGCACGGATCTCTCAGATCCGGGCGAGATTCATTGTATTAAAGTCGGCAGTGTTTTACAAGTCACTCACGTAAAACACTGCCAAAAAAAACGAATGACATCGACATCGGAAAACCCGAAAATGCAGAATACGGCAGCTTAGTAAATTAGTCGTAATCAATTCAAATTCAAAAAGTTGCATATTTACACTTTTGATGTCATTCGTGATTGAACTCTGACCTCAAACGGGAAAATACGAATCTTAGTAAATTTACCCCATACAGTGCCGTAACTAGGCATTTTAGCGCTGTGTGCAAGAAACTACAGTGGTGCCCCCCCCCCCCATGTAAGATAGGGGCAGTGCGCGCTGCAGGCGTGAATTTTTTATAGGGGCGTGGCTTCACGAGGAAGGGGCGTGGCCACAAAATAATAGCAATTCATACTACGGTGCACAGTAGTCTACATTATTTAAATTACGCTGCACAGTAGCGCCACTACACCAGGTAGAGCCCCTTTTATACATTACAGCAGACAGCGTCCCCCTTTTTACACATTACAGCAGACAGTCTCCCTTTTAACACATTGCGGCAGCCAGTCCCCCTTTTTTACACATTACAGCAGACAGCGTCCCCTTTTTTTAACATTACGGCAGACAGCGTCCCCTTTTTACAATTACAGCAGACAGCGTCCCGTTTTTACACATTACGGCAGACGGTGTCCCCCTTTATACACATTGCGGCAGCCAGTCCCCCTTTTTACACATTACGGCAGCCAGTCCCCCTTTTTACACATTGCGGCAGCCAGGCCCCCTTTTTACACATTGCGGCAGCCAGGCCCCCTTTTTACACATTGCGGCAGCCAGTCCCCTTTTTTTACACATTATGGCAGCCAGTCCCCTTTTTACACATTGCGGCAGCCAGGACCCCTTTTTACACATTGCGGCAGCCAGTCCCCCTTTTTACACATTGCGGCAGCCAGGACCCCTTTATACACATTGCGGCAGCCAGGACCCCTTTTTACACATTGCGGCAGCCAGGACCCCTTTATTCACATTGCGGCAGCCAGGACCCCTTTTTACACATTGCGGCAGCCAGGACCCCTTTTTACACATTGCGGCAGCCAGGACCCCTTTTTACACATTGCGGCAGCCAGGCCCCCTTTTTACACATTCTGGCAGACGGTGTCCCCCAGAGAGAGAGAGAGAGAGAGAGAGAGAGAAAGATACTTACCATCTCCCCGCTGACAGGCTCCTCGTGCTGGCAGCTCCCTCGGTGCAGGCAGTTGAGAAGGAGGAGGAGGGAGGGGGACTAGAGCCGCAGCAGCGCTATGTTATTGGTAGTAAGCGCTGCTGCAGCATCCCCCTCTCCTTCCGTATTGGCTGCCCGGCGCTGCTGTGGATGCTGGGATGGAGGAACCGCATCCCAACATCCACAGCAGCGCCGGGCAGCCAATACGGAAGGAGAGGGGGATGCTGCAGCGGTGCTTACTACCAATGAAATAGCGCTGCTGCGGCTCCCTGCTCCCACTCCCTCCTCCTTCTCCGCTGCCCGGCGCTGATGTCTTCTCTCTTCACAGCGCGGCGCGCAGCGCAGACTTCAGAGGCGGCATGTAATGAGTCAATTTAACTCATTACATGCCGCTGGCCGTGCGCCCTCAGCGCAACTGCGCTGTGTGCCAAGCCCACTTGGCACACACGTAGTTACAGCCCTGCATACATACATGAGGACAGAGACAGAGCGTCTGGTAACCAGGAAGCCAAAACAGAGACAGAGAGTCTGGTAACCAGGCGGTCAGGGCAGAGACAGAGGAACTGGTAACCAGGCAGTCAGGACAGAGAAAGAGGGTCTGGAAACCAGGCGGTCGGGACAGAGACAGAGAGTCTGGTAACCAGGCGGTCAGGGCAGAGACAGAGGATCTGGTAACCAGGCAGTCAGGACAGAGACAGAGAGTCTGGTAACCAGGCGGTCAGGGCAGAGACAGAGGGTCTGGTAACCAGGCGGTCAGGGCAGAGACAGAGGGTCTGGAAACCAGGTGGTCGGGACAGAGACAGAGAGTCTGGTAACCAGGCGGTCAGGGCAGAGACAGAGGGTCTGGAAACCAGGCGGTCGGGACAGAGACAGAGAGTCTGGTAACCAGGCGGTCAGGGCAGAGACAGAGGGTCTGGTAACCAGGCGGTCAGGGCAGAGACAGAGGGTCTGATAACCAGGCGGTCAGGACAGAGAGTCTGGTAACCAGGCGGTCAGGGCAGAGACAGAGGGTCTGGAAACCAGGTGGTCGGGACAGAGACAGAGAGTCTGGTAACCAGGCGGTCAGGGCAGAGACAGAGGGTCTGGTAACCAGGCGGTCAGGGCAGAGACAGAGGGTCTGATAACCAGGCGGTCAGGACAGAGAGTCTGGTAACCAGGCGGTCAGGGCAGACACAGAGGGTCTGGTAACCAGGTAGTCAGGACAGAGACAGAGGGTCTGTTAACCAGGTGGTCAGGACAGAGAATCTGGTAACCAGGTGGTCAGGGCAGAGACAGAGGGTCTGGTAACCAGGCGGTCAGG
The DNA here is from genome assembly GCF_028390025.1 of Pseudophryne corroboree. Lineage (NCBI taxonomy): Eukaryota > Metazoa > Chordata > Amphibia > Anura > Myobatrachidae > Pseudophryne > Pseudophryne corroboree. The sequence goes on from NC_086448.1 coordinate 833,341,788, forward strand.
GCAGAGACAGAGGGTCTGTTAACCAGGTGGTCAGGACAGAGAGTCTGGTAACCAGGCGGTCAGGGCAGACACAGAGGGTCTGGTAACCAGGTAGTCAGGACAGAGACAGAGGGTCTGTTAACCAGGCGGTCAGGACAGAGAGTCTGGTAACCAGGCGGTCAGGGCAGAGACAGAGGGTCTGGTAACCAGGCAGTCAGGGCAGAGACAGAGGGTCTGGTAACCAGGCAGTCAGGGCAGAGACAGAGGGTCTGGTAACCAGGCGGTCAGGACAGAGACAGAGGGTCTGGTAACCAGGCAGTCAGGGCAGAGACAGAGGGTCTGGTAACCAGGCGGTCAGGACAGAGACAGAGGGTCTGGTAACCAGGCAGTCAGGGCAGAGACAGAGGGTCTGGTAACCAGGCGGTCAGGACAGAGAGTATGGTAACCAGGTAGTCAGGACAGAGACAGAGGGTCTGGTAACCAGTAAGGCAGGAGTCGACAATACCATCAGGGAGGCGTCTAATTAGCTCCAATTGTATTCTGCAGCAGGACAACAACCCCAAACATACAGCCAATGTTATTAAGAATTATCTTCAGCGTAAAGAAGAACAAGGAGTCCTGGAAGTGATGATATGGCCCCACAGAGCCCTGATCTCAACATCATCATCGGATTACATGATAAGACAGAAGGATATGAGCAAGCCTACATCCACAGAAGATCTGTGGTTAGTTCTCCAAAATGTTTGGAACAACCTCCCTCTGAGTTCCATCAAAAACTGTGTGCAAGTGTACCTAGAAGAACTGATGCTGTTTTGAAGGCAAAGGGCAGTCACACCAAATATTGATTTGATTTAGATTTCTCTACTGTTCATGTTCAATCACTTTACATTTTGTTTATTGATAAAAATAAACTATTAACACGTTTTTAAAAGCGTTCTTAGGGGGTAATTCAGTAAGGATCGTAGATGCTGCTAATCAGCAGAATTTACTCTCCTTTTCCTAGCAGCTTGGGGCCGCACCAATGCTGAGCAAGACCGCCCAGCATACTGACCAGCACCTCCCCCCTTCAAAAAGCAGATATTGCAATCGCATCTCAATTTGTGCTTGTTAGCAGAAATTAAGGACGGCTCCTGCCGGCGCAGCTTAGCTGCGCCCGCAGTAGTCCCGGCGCCATCTTACCTGTTGCGGCGGCTGTGTGTGACATCACGCAGCCACAGTGAACACGCCCTGACATGCCCCCGTCCGGCAAACTCTGCCCCCGTTCATGCCGCAATGCTCCGTCTCCTCCCTGGAAATGGAGCGTTGCCGCCCCCCGCCCCGCGACCACCTCTGCCTGATTGAGCCAGGCAAAGGCGATCGCATTTTCTGCGGGCACTGCGCATGCATCTTTTTAGCAAAAATTCCGGTTGGATCGCACGCTGAACCTGAATTAGCCCCTTCCTTTGCAGCATTCTCTTCACACCTGACTAAAACTTTTGCACAGTACTGTATGTATATATACAGATGTATCGTCACTCATCTTACGTCTATACGCAGTGTAGTGTAAAATACTAGTCGTGTTTGATATGTTAGTGGCTGATCACAGGGTGGCGTGCTCGCCCGCAATGTGGCGTATTGTGTCACAGCTTAGTGTACGGAGAGGTCAGAGACTGCAATTACTCTGTTCATCCACTAGGTGTCACTTTTGAAAAACCTCATTGCACATGTGTGAAGTTTCCAATATAGGGGGTCATTCAGACCTGATCGCACGCTAGGTTTTTTCACTGCGCTGCGATCAGGTCATAACTGCGCATGTGTATGCACCGCAATGTGCAGCCGTATCGCACAGGTACAAAGCGTATCGTTGCTGAGCGATGGATTTAACGAAGAATCCATTTGCACAGCCGATCGCAAGGAGATTGACAGAAGTCTCTCCCTGGTGTTAGTGATGAGCGGGTTCGGTTCCTCGGAATCCGAACCCCCCCAAACTTCACCCTTTTTACACGGGTCCGAGGCAGACTCGGATCCTCCCGCCTTGCTCAGTTAACCCGAGCGCGCCCGAACGTCATCATCCCGCTGTCGGATTCTCGCGAGATTCGGATTCTATATAAGCAGCCGCGTGTCGCCGCCATTTTTCACTCGTGCATTGGAAATGATAGTGAGAGGACGTGGCTGGCGTCCTCTCACTTTGTTTCAGGGGGCTGCAGTGCAAATATCTTTATTCTGGGGAGCAGCAGTATTATATAGGAGGAGTACAGTGCAGAGTTTTGCTGACCAGTGACCACCAGTATTATACCTTGTCTGCCTGAAAAACGCTCCATATCTGTGCTCAGTGTGCTGCATATATCTGTGCTCACACTGCTTTATTGTGGGGACTGGGGAGCAGCTGTATTATATAGGAGGAGTACAGTGCAGAGTTTTGCTGACCAGTGACCACCAGTATTATACCTTGTCTGCCTGAAAAACGCTCCATATCTGTGCTCAGTGTGCTGCATATATCTGTGCTCACACTGCTTTATTGTGGGGACTGGGGACCAGCAGTATTATATAGGAGGAGTACAGTGCATAGTTTTGCTGACCAGTGACCACCAGTATTATACCTTGTCTGCCTGAAAAATGCTCCATATCTGTGCTCAGTGTGCTGCATATATCTGTGCTCACACTGCTTTATTGTGGGGACTGGGGAGCAGCTGTATTATATAGGAGGAGTACAGTGCAGAGTTTTGCTGACCAGTGACCACCAGTATTATACCTTGTCTGCCTGAAAAACGCTCCATATCTGTGCTCAGTGTGCTGCATATATCTGTGCTCACACTGCTTTATTGTGGGGACTGGGGACCAGCAGTATTATATAGGAGGAGTACAGTGCATAGTTTTGCTGACCAGTGACCACCAGTATTATACCTTGTCTGCCTGAAAAACGCTCCATATCTGTGCTCAGTGTGCTGCATATATCTGTGCTCACACTGCTTTATTGTGGGGACTGGGGAGCAGCTGTATTATATAGGAGGAGTACAGTGCAGAGTTTTGCTGACCAGTGACCACCAGTATTATACCTTGTCTGCCTGAAAAACGCTCCATATCTGTGCTCAGTGTGCTGCATATATCTGTGCTCACACTGCTTTATTGTGGGGACTGGGGAGTAGCAGTATTATATAGGAGGATACAGTGCAGAGTTTTGCTGACCAGTGACCACCAGTATACGTTCTGCCTGAAAAACGCTCCATATCTGTGCTCAGTGTGCTGCATATATCTGTGCTCACACTGCTTTATTGTGGGGACTGGAGACCAACAGTATTATATAGGAGTACAGTGCAGAGTTTTGCTGACCAGTGACCACCAGTATTATACCTTGTCTGCCTGAAAAACGCTGCATATCTGTGCTCAGTGTGCTGCATATATCTGTGCTCACACTGCTTTATTGTGGGGACTGGGGAGCAGCAGTATTATATAGGAGGAGTACAGTGCAGAGTTTTGCTGACCAGTGACCACCAGTATACGTTCTGCCTGAAAAACGCTCCATATCTGTGCTCAGTGTGCTGCATATATCTGTGCTCACACTGCTTTATTGTGGGGACCAGCAGTATTATATAGGAGTACAGTGCAGAGTTTTGCTGACCAGTGACCACCAGTATTATACCTTGTCTGCCTGAAAAACGCTCCATATCTGTGCTCAGTGTGCTGCATATATCTGTGCTCACACTGCTTTATTGTGGGGACTGGGGACCAGCAGTATTATATAGGAGGAGTACAGTGCAGAGTTTTGCTGACCAGTGACCACCAGTATACGTTCTGCCTGAAAAATGCTCCATATCTGTGCTCAGTGTGCTGCATATATCTGTGCTCACACTGCTTTATTGTGGGGACTGGGGACCAGCAGTATTATATAGGAGTACAGTGCAGAGTTTTGCTGACCAGTGACCACCAGTATTATACCTTGTCTGCCTGAAAAACGCTCCATATCTGTGCTCAGTGTGCTGCATATATCTGTGCTCACACTGCTTTATTGTGGGGACTGGGGACCAGCAGTATTATATAGGAGGAGTACAGTGCAGAGTTTTGCTGACCAGTGACCACCAGTATACGTTCTGCCTGAAAAACGCTCCATATCTGTGCTCAGTGTGCTGCATATATCTGTGCTCACACTGCTTTATTGTGGGGACTGGGGACCAGCAGTATTATATAGGAGTACAGTGCAGAGTTTTGCTGACCAGTGACCACCAGTATCATATGTTGTCTGCCTGAAAAACGCTCCATATCTGTGCTTCATTGTAGTATATAGTAGGAGTACAGTGCATAATTTTGCTGACCACCAGTATATAATATATAGGAGTACGGTACAGAAGGCCACTGCTCTACCTACCTCTGTGTCATCAAGTATACTATCCATCCCATACCTGTGGTGCATTTCAGTTTTGCACAGTTTGCTGACCACCAGTATATAATATATAGCAGTACGGTACAGTAGGCCACTGCTCTACCTACCTCTGTGTCGTCAAGTATACTATCCATCCATACCTGTGGTGCATTTAAGTTGTGCACAGTATATATATAGTAGGAGGACAGTGCATCATTTTGCTGACCACCAGTATATAATATATAGCAGTACGGTACAGTAGTCCACTGCTCTACCTACCTCTGTGTCATCAAGTATACTATCCATCCATACCTGTGGTGCATTTAAGTTGTGCGCAGTATATATAGTAGTAAGCCATTGCTATTGATATATTACTGGCATATAATTCCACACATTAAAAAATGGAGAACAAAAGTGTGGAGGGTAAAATAGGGAAAGATCAAGATCCACTTCCACCTCGTGCTGAAGCTGCTGCCACTAGTCATGGCCGAGACGATGAAATGCCATCAACGTCGTCTGCCAAGGCCGATGCCCAATGTCATAGTAGAGAGCATGTAAAATCCAAAAAACAAAAGTTCAGTAAAATGACCCAAAAATCAAAATTAAAAGTGTCTGATGAGAAGCGTAAACTTGCCAATATGCCATTTACGACACGGAACAAGGAATGGCTGAGGCCCTGGCCTATGTTCATGGCTAGTGGTTCAGATTCACATGAGGATGGAAGCACTCATCCTCTCGCTAGAAAACTGCAGTGCCACTCCTAGATGGGCCAGGTGTTTGTGTCGGCCACTTGGGTCGCTTAGCTTAGTCACACAGCGACCTTGGTGCAAATTTTAGGACTAAAAATAATATTGTGAGGTGTGAGGTGTTCAGAATAGACTGGAAATGAGTGGAAATTATGGTTATTGAGTTTAATAATACCATGGGATCAAAATGACCCCCAAATTCTATGATTTAAGCTGTTTTTGAGGGTTTTTTATAAAAAAAACACCGAATCCAAAACACACCCGAATCCGACAAAAAATTTTCAGGGAGGTTTTGCCAAAACGCGTCCGAATCCAAAACACGGCCGCGGAACCGAATCCAAAACCAAAACACAAAACCAGAAAAATGTCCGGTGCACATCACTACCTGGTGTAAGAGTGGCTTGTTGAGGGGATACAGGGCTTTGGGATGGGGTTAGGTTTAGGCTGTGGGGAGGAGGGATTAGGGTTATGGTTTAAACTGCAGGGAGGGGGGGGGGGGGGGGTTATGCACCACCGGGGAGTGTTAGGGTTAGGCTGCGGGTAAGGAGGGTTAGGAAGGTCACAATTGTAGTCCACGTAGATCGTAAAGTATAAAGTTAAATAAATGAAAAAGATTGTGAAAAACTCATGTCGACCTAGAATATGTCGACCTAGGGACCATGTTGACCTAGAAACTCTGTCGACCTAATGCATGTCAACCAATAGCAGTCGACCTAATGACCTAATGACTTTCGACCTAAGTGTTGTCGACCTAATGACCATATACCGATTCATGGGGGGGGGGAATTACTGGGTACTTAGAACCCCCACCTCCATGTGTGCAGTGACATGACCGGAGCCGGCCCTAGACATAGGCAAACTAGACAAATGCCTAGGGGCACAAGCAGCTTCTTCTGATTAAAATGAAATGCGGCATGCCTATATTCTGTGTGTGACTGCGGCTGTATCTGCATTCGAAATGCTACGTTACAGCGTATTCCTGGAAATCATCGTAATGTAGCACTTCGTATGCAGATACAGCCACAGTCGCACACAGAATATAGGCATGCCGCATATCATTTTAATCAGCAGAAGCTGCTTGTGTGTCCTATTCACATAGTAATGCAAATAAGTTACATTTTCATCAAAGTAGGCAACCAAACATTAGCAGAGCTGCCAGCTGACTCACGCCAGGCATCTCCTGCTGCATGGCGTATTAAGGCAAGATATATGAGGACACATCTGTATCCAAGCAGAGGTAGAGGTCACAGTGTTAGTGGCCGTGTGAGTGCTGTATGCAGGTGGGTTGGTTGTTCAGTAGTGTTTGGCATATGTGTAAGGGACATTATGTTTATAAGAACATTAATAATGTGTAAGAGGCATTACTGTGTGGTATTATGTGTATAAATGCATTACTAATGTGTGGCATTATGTGTATAAGGTGCTCTACTGTGTGGCGTAATGTACAGAGAGGGCACTACTGTGTGGTCTAATGTGAATAAAGAGCAATAAGATGTGGTGTAATGTGAATAAGGAGCAAGTCAGTGTGATGTAATGTGAATAAGGGGCACTACTGTGAGGAGTAACGTATATAAGGTAAAGTGGTATTACTGTGTGACGTAACATGAATAAGGGACACCATCGCATCATATAATGTGAGTAAAGTTGCACTACTGTGTGGTGTAAATGAATTGGAGGTACTGTTGTGTGGTCATGCCCGTTCCCAGCAAGAAAACACCCCTTTTTTGGGCTGTGTACAGCGAATGTGTGCACTGTTACCATTTAAAATATAGGGGGTGGGAGCACCAAAATGAGGACTGCTATGGGTGCGGGGTGATGGTGCTGGGAAAGGGGTGCAGGTTCAGAGGCGTAACAAGCGGCGGTGTAAGGGAGCACCAGCCAAAATCTTGCCTAGGGCATCATATTGGTTAGGGCCGGCTCTGGACATGACCATAGAGTACAGTGCACTGACTGACACCATGATATAGAATTTAATGTCTATTTAACTTTTCTTTACAATTATTCCCTGTAACTTGTATTGCTGCTTTGTTTCCTGTGGGGGTGCGAGTAGCCACACATTACCCTACTTATAGTACTGTAATCACTGCTTTCTCCCACAGCTAAATAGCAACCTGCTGTATAATAACCTGCAGTAGTTACTATACACCTATATATTGCCCAATTCCTAGACTGATCTGGAGACATTATTCCTCTCCCGGCTGACTATTGGTAGAAGGAGCACTTTCACTCTTTTATATTTATTTTTCCATTTATCCTATTACTGGAGAGGAGATAAGCTGGTGATTATACTTTACCAAACAACCAAATGTATAGACATTATTTTTACTACTACTGAGATTATTATTATTATTATTATGGATGTGCGGCGGGCACTTCTCATGTTTTCCGTTTTGGTTTTGGATATGTATCCACACTCGTGTTTTGGATATGGATTGGTTTTGCCAAAACCACTCTTTCGGGTTTTGGTTTTGGATCTGGATGATTTTGGAAAAAAAATAAAAACAGCTAAAATCACAGAATTTGGGGGTACTTTTGATCCTACAGTATGATTACCCTCAATAACATTCATTTCCACTCATTTCCAGTCTACTCTGAACACCTCATACCTCCCAATATTGTTTTGAGGCCAAAAGGTTGAACCGAGGTCGCTGGATGACTAAGCTAAGCGGCACAAGTGTGCGACACAAACACCTTCATGAATAAATGGGACCATATTCTCATTGAGTGTTCAAAGAAACTGATTCAGTTGCTCATAGAAAACAACACTAGCCAACTTGAGACACTTAAGTCAGAGATTGATCCACTTAGAACCATATAAACAAGAGACAGAATTTAAGAATCTTTCAGACCTCACTGCAACAAGGATTTTAAAAGGGGAGAACAGATTGATATAAATTAAAAAGAACATTCTTAGAGACAAATTCGGACTCAATAGACCACATCAAAAGATTTCAGGAGTTACGAAACCACACAGTAAGAATAGAAGGGAACAGACACCATTCCGACAGATAAGACCAATCAATAGTACAAACACCCCGTTGTACAAGATATTATACTTAACATACCAGCAGTATATGACAAAAATACACCGTACTGACACAAAGAAACAAGACGAGCAAACACATTCTTCAATAGACAACACAACAGACGGAACAGAAACAGAACCATCTTTTTCAATTTATGAGATCGAAGACAACTCACAATACGAGAATCTAGCAAGATCATCATTGGAGGAAGGCTGGGCTAACGGTAATAAGAATAACATTTACATCACTGAAAGAAGCCACACAAATAGACAACAACAGAAAAGAGAAGAGACAACAGCACCCAGTGCAGGCAAGGAAGGCACCACAGTAGACACAAATACAGTAAGATTGTCACCACAAAAAGGTTCCTCTACAACATGTGCTACACAAATCTCTTTTTTAGGAGTCAGCCAGCTAGGGCTACACGACACTCAGGCCAACAGTACTCCCATGAAGGCAGGGAAAAGGAAATTAGAAGAACGAGGAGAGGCTATAGGGGGTGAAAAAATAACAAAAACCACAAACCAATGACAACAGAGGAACTAGGGAAAGGGATCTTTAACCTTAGTAACACTCAACTTTCAGAGGAACATCTCAAGGTACTTGACAAATGACTCAAATTTGCCCCTACAAAGAATTTAGACAAATTTCACACGTATTTAGACCTACACAAATTTGCACAGAAATTAGCTCTAATGTAGTACTTTGCACCCACCACCCCAGCCCCCTTAAGAAATGAAGAGGTATCAGACAGATTTAGACATACACATCTGAAACCTCCATCCCACTTTTACCCGAGTCATATGAAAGGCCCACAAATTGATGCTTTTGTGAGGATGGTAGAAAAAGATATTGAGAACATGACATTCAAGAAATACCACAACAACCTTACCAACCAGGAAAGTGCTGCATTAAGGGAATTACAGGACAATAATTCGATTATAGTGAAACCAGCAGATAAAAGGGGAGGGACCGTTATCTTAAACAAAACGGATTATTTAAAAGAAGCTCACCGCATTTTAGATGATTCACAGACTTACAAAAAATTATGACAAGACCCAACAATTACCTTTCAGAAACAATTAGAGGTACATTTACAGAAAGGTCTAGACACAGGGATTCTCAACAAACAAGGACATCAATTCATCCAGATACAATGCCCAATCATTCCAGTCAGAGCCGGCCATAGGTATAGGCATACTAGGCAATTGCCTAGGGCATTTGATATGCCTAGGGGCATCAGCAGCTTCTGCTGAATAAAATGATATGCGGCATGCCTATATTCTGTATGTAGCATTTCATATGCAGATACAGCCACAGTCTCACACAGTATATAGGCATGCTGCATATCATTTTAATCAGCAGAATCTGCTTGTGCACCCTAGCCACATAGCAATGCAAATAAGATGCATTTTAATAAAAAAAGGTGCCCGACGTTAGCTTTGAGGCAAGATTTATGAGGACACATCTGTATCCAAGCAGAGGCAGAGGTCACAGTGTTAGTGGCAGTGTGAGTGCTGTGTGCATGTGAGTGGGTTGGTTGTGCAGTAGTGTTCGGAATATGTGTAAGGAGCATTATGTGTGTCATGTAAAAATGCATTAATAATGTGCAACATATGTGTAAGTGGCACTATGTGTGTCATTATGTGTATAAGGGCATTAATAATGTGCGGCATGTGTGTAACAGGGTACTACTGTATGTGTGCCATTATGTATATAGGGGTACTAATAATGTGCAGCAAATGTGTAGGGGGCACTATGTGTGTCATTATGTGTATAAGGGCATTAATAATGTGCGGAATATATGTAAAGGACATTATGTGTAAAAGGGCATTAATAAAGGTTGTCGTAATGTGTAAGGCGCATTATGTTTATAAGGACATTAATAATGTGTAAGGGGCATTACTGTGTGGAATTATGTGTATAAATGCATTACTAATGTGTGGCATTATGTGTATAAGGTGCTCTACTATGTGGCGTTGTGTATAAAAAGGGTACTACTGTGTCATCTAATATGAATAAAGAGCAATAGGGTGTGGTGTAATGTGACTAAGGAGCAATTCAGTGTGATGTAATGTGAATAAGGGGCTCTACTGTGAGGAGTAACGTTTAAGGTAAAGTGGTACTACTGTGGGATGCAATATGAATTATGGACACTATCGCATGATCAAATGTGAATAAAGTTGCAGTACTGTGTGGTGTAATTAGAATTGGGGTTACTTTTGTGTGGCCATGCCCCTTGCTAGCAAAAACACACCCCTTTTTGGGCTGTGCGCCAAATGTGCGAACTGTTCCTATTTAAAATATCGGGGGTACAAACACCAAAATAAGGACTGCTATTGGCGAGGGGTGATGGTGCTGGGAAAGAGGTGCAAGGTCAGAGGCGGAACCAGCGGTGGTGCTAGGGGGCACCAGCCAAAATCTTGCCTAGGGCATCAAATTGGTTAGGGCCGCCTCTGATTCCAGTCTTCTATTATGTACCAAAGATTCACAAAGGTTCCACCAATCCACCAGGGAAACCGATTATTTCAGGAACAGGTTCACTGACATCCAACTTATAAGAGTAACTTGACACTTTTTTGCAACCCTATGTACAGAAACAACGGTCATACTTGAGAGACACTACACACATTTTGAACTGCCTACAGAAAGTAGAGTGGGATGAGAACTTATGGTTAGTGACCACAGACATCACATCACTATACTCAGTGATAGACCATGATCAAGGCATCATGAGTATTGACTACCATCTGGAACAGGACAAAGATCTCTTACCAACACACTGTAAATGTATCATTGATAGCATCACTTTCATATTAAAACATAACAGCGTATGGTTTGAGGGCACCTATTATCTACAAACAACTGGGACAGCCATGGGCACGAGATTCGCCCCAAGCTACGCCAATCTCTTCATGAGTTGTGGGAGGACCACTATATTTGGCAGGGGGCAGGACTTGGGGATAATCTTGTGCTCTGGACTAGAGGAATGGACACTTCAAGATTTCCTCAGGCATATGAACACAAATACCAATAATTTTAAATTCACAACCACAATAAGCCTAATGTTGAATTTTTGGACCTGAACATTTTCATTGACAATGGGGATATACACACAAATACATTCCGGAAGACTGTTGACGTCAACAGCTTTATTTTGTCCTCCAGTGGACACCATCCTAACTGGCCCAAAATGATTCCCAAGGGACAATTCACCAGGCTAAGGATGAATTGTTCCAAAACATCAGATTACAGAACACAAGGGAGAGAACTTGCGAAACAGTTTAGAGAGAAAGACTACGGGACTGAACTAGTAGAAGAGGCATTCAAACAAGTTGAGGAAATAGACAGGACTCAGTTACTCAGATACAGGGAAAAGGACGAGGCAGCTGATCCAAAAGATATATTATTCATAACAGACTATTCACAACAGGCAAAAACACTCCAACGTATTCTTAGGAAACATTGGCCCCTACTGATGGAGGATGAATCACTAGGAGAACACCTGCAGACCAGACCCAAAGTTGTATTCAGAAAGGCACCAAATTAGAAACAGAGATTAGTACACAGCCATATCTCCCCAAAACGAGCAATGCAAAGAACCATTGACAGCATCGAACCAGTAAAAGGCTTTTACCACTGTGGTACTTGCACAGGGTGTAGAAATATTGGAATCGTTAGCACCAAACCAAAGGTGGGGTTCAGATCAAATAACACAGGAAAATCATACAACATTAAAGATAGACTAACATGCAAAGTACAGGGGTAATTTACATTGCAAAACCCGCATGCATGAAACAATATGTGGGTAGGACGACAAGACCACTCAAAGTAAGAATCAGCGAGCACATTCGCAGCATAAAACAAGGCTACGAATATCATTTCCGATCCAAACACTTCAAAGACCATCATAACAACGACCCCTGTTCACTAAAGTTCATGGGGATACAAGAAGTACACTGTAACTGGAGGGGGGGGGGGGGGTGACTACACAGAAAGGATCAACACCATCGAACTACGATGGATGTATGAACTTAAGACACTTTCCCCTCATGGACTGAATATGGACAATGAGGTGAAATCTATTATATGTAAAAAAAGATGTTAGTCGGATCAATTATTTCATTTACATCTGCACAGTAATAGTGAGGGTATACACAGATATTGTAAGAGCACTACCAAATATCAAGGTTACTTCAGATAAGTGTGTATTATTATTTATTCACAACGTAACATTTCCCCTATCAGATACGTGTATATTTACATTATTATTTTTTCACGACATAACATTTCCCCTCCTGGCATCAAGGATGACTATGATATCATGTATGTACATAACGACTGTGCCCAGAGTATATCATCAGGGTGACTATGATATCATGCATGTACATAACGACTGTGCCCAGAGTATATCATCAGGGTGACTATGATATCATGCATGTACATAACGACTGTGCCCAGAGTATATCATCAGGGTGACTATGATATCATGTATGTACATAACGACTGTGCCCAGAGTATATCATCAGGGTGACTATGATATCATGCATGTACATAACGACTGTGCCCAGAGTATATCATCAGGGTGACTATGATATCATGTATGTACATAACGACTGTGCCCAGAGTATATCATCAGGGTGACTATGATATCATGTATGTACATAACGACTGTGCCCAGAGTATATCATCAGGGTGACTATGATATCATGTATGTACATAACGACTGTGCCCAGAGTATATCATCAGGGTGACTAGGATATTATGTATGTACATAACGACTGTGCCCAGAGTATATCAACAGGGTGACTATGATATCATGTATGTACATAACGACTGTGCCCAGAGTATATCATCAGGGTGACTATGATATCATGTATGTACATAACGACTGTGCCCAGAGTATATCATCAGGGTGACTATGATATCATGTATGTACATAACGACTGTGCCCAGAGTATATCAACAGGGTGACTATGATATCATGTATGTACATAACTACTGTGCCCAGAGTATATCATCAGGGTGACTATGATATCATGTATGTACATAACGACTGTGCCCAGAGTATATCAACAGGGTGACTATGATATCATGTATGTACATAACGACTGTGCCCAGAGTATATCATCAGGGTGACTATGATATCATGCATGTACATAACGACTGTGCCCAGAGTATATCATCAGGGTGACTATGATATCATGCATGTACATAATGAATGTGCCAAGAGTATATCATCAGGGTGACTATGATATCATGCATGTACATAATGACTGTGCCCAGAGTATATCATCAGGGTGACTATGATATCATGTATGTACATAACGACTGTGCCCAGAGTATATCATCAGGGTGACTATGATATCATGTATGTACATAACGACTGTGCCCAGAGTATATCATCAGGCTGACTATGATATCATGTATGTACATAACGACTGTGCCCAGAGTATATCATCAGGGTGACTATGATATCATGCATGTACATAATGACTGTGCCCAGAGTATATCATCAGGGTGACTATGATATCATGTATGTACATAACTACTGTGCCCAGAGTATATCATCAGGGTGACTATGATATCATGTATGTACATAACGACTGTGCCTAGAGTATATCATCAGGGTGACTATGATATCATGTATGTACATAACGACTGTGCCCAGAGTATATCATCAGGGTGACTATGATATCATGTATGTACATAACGACTGTGCCCAGAGTATATCATCAGGGTGACTATGATATCATGCATGTACATAATGACTGTGCCCAGAGTATATCAACAGGGTGACTATGATATCATGCATGTTCATAACGACTGTGCCCAGAGTATATCATCAGGGTGACTATGATATCATGTATGTACATAACGACTGTGCCCAGAGTATATCATCAGGGTGACTATGATATCATGCATGTACATAACGACTGTGCCCAGAGTATATCATCAGGGTGACTATGATATCATGTATGTACATAACGACTGTGCCCAGAGTATATCATCAGGGTGACTATGATATCATGTATGTACATAACGACTGTGCCCAGAGTATATCATCAGGGTGACTATGATATCATGTATGTACATAACGACTGTGCCCAGAGTATATCATCAGGGTGACTATGATATCATGCATGTACATAACGACTGTGCCCAGAGTATATCAACAGGGTGACTATGATATCATGCATGTACATAACGACTGTGCCCAGAGTATATCATCAGGGTGACTATGATATCATGTATGTACATAACGACTGTGCCCAGAGTATATCATCAGGGTGACTATGATATCATGTATGTACATAACGACTGTGCCCAGAGTATATCATCAGGGTGACTATGATATCATGCATGTACATAACGACTGTGCCCAGAGTATATCATCAGGGTGACTATGATATCATGTATGTACATAACGACTGTGCCCAGAGTATATCATCAGGATGACTATGATATCATGTATGTACATAACGACTGTGCCCAGAGTATATCATCAGGGTGACTATGATATCATGTATGTACATAACGACTGTGCCCAGAGTATATCATCAGGGTGACTATGATATCATGCATGTACATAACGACTGTGCCCAGAGTATATCATCAGGGTGACTATGATATCATGTATGTACATAACGACTGTGCCCAGAGTATATCATCAGGGTGACTATGATATCATGTATGTACATAACGACTGTGCCCAGAGTATATCATCAGGGTGACTATGATATCATGCATGTACATAACGACTGTGCCCAGAGTATATCATCAGGGTGACTATGATATCATGTATGTACATAACGACTGTGCCCAGAGTATATCATCAGGGTGACTATGATATCATGTATGTACATAACGACTGTGCCCAGAGTATATCATCAGGGTGACTATGATATCATGTATGTACATAACGACTGTGCCCAGAGTATATCATCAGGGTGACTATGATATCATGCATGTACATAACGACTGTGCCCAGAGTATATCAACAGGGTGACTATGATATCATGCATGTACATAACGACTGTGCCCAGAGTATATCATCAGGGTGACTATGATATCATGTATGTACATAACGACTGTGCCCAGAGTATATCATCAGGGTGACTATGATATCATGTATGTACATAACGACTGTGCCCAGAGTATATCATCAGGGTGACTATGATATCATGCATGTACATAACGACTGTGCCCAGAGTATATCATCAGGGTGACTATGATATCATGTATGTACATAACGACTGTGCCCAGAGTATATCATCAGGATGACTATGATATCATGTATGTACATAACGACTGTGCCCAGAGTATATCATCAGGGTGACTATGATATCATGTATGTACATAACGACTGTGCCCAGAGTATATCATCAGGGTGACTATGATATCATGCATGTACATAACGACTGTGCCCAGAGTATATCATCAGGGTGACTATGATATCATGTATGTACATAACGACTGTGCCCAGAGTATATCATCAGGGTGACTATGATATCATGTATGTACATAACGACTGTGCCCAGAGTATATCATCAGGGTGACTATGATATCATGTATGTACATAACGACTGTGCCCAGAGTATATCATCAGGGTGACTATGATATCATGTATGTACATAATGACTGTGCCCAGAGTATATCATCAGGGTGACTATGATATCATGTATGTACATAACGACTGTGCCCAGAGTATATCATCAGGGTGACTATGATATCATGCATGTACATAACGACTGTGCCCAGAGTATATCATCAGGGTGACTATGATATCATGTATGTACATAACGACTGTGCCCAGAGTATATCATCAGGGTGACTATGATATCATGTATGTACATAATGACTGTGCCTAGAGTATATCATCAGGGTGACTATGATATCATGTATGTGCATAACGACTGTGCCCAGAGTATATCATCAGGGTGACTATGATATCATGTATGTACATAACGACTGTGCCCAGAGTATATCATCAGGGTGACTATGATATCATGTATGTACATAACGACTGTGCCCAGAGTATATCATCAGGGTGACTATGATATCATGTATGTAGTGTTAGGCTCGCTACATGGTGCAGGATCCGTATAAACAAGAGAGGTTCCACTATTCTTGGCAGGCAGTGTTACTATATGTAACCTTAGCCTGTCATAGTCTAGGATCAACATATTTTACCAATGTTTATCTTACCAATTAGGACAGTATATGAATACTTGTCCAGTTATACTTTATTATATTTTGTATTAACTTTCTGGCACTTTAAAAACCAGGCCAAAAAGAGCACATGATGCAAAGAAAAAAAAAAGCTGCAAGATGGAATTGTCCTTGAGCCTTACCACCCACCCTTATGTTGTATAAACAGGACATGCACACTTTAACAAACCAATCATTCAAGCGACAGGGTCCGCCACACGACTGTGGCTGAAATGATTGGTTTGTTTGGGCCCCCACCAAAAAAGAAGCAATGAATCTCTCCTTGCACAAACTGGCTCTACAGAGGCAAGATGTCCACCTCCTCCTCATCCTCTGATTCCTCACCCCTTTCACTGTGTACATCCTCCTCCTCACAGAGTATTAATTTGTCCCCACTGGAATCCACCATTACAGGTCCCTGCGTACTTTCTGGAGGCAATTGCTGGTAAAAGTCTTCCTGGAGGAATTTATAATTCATTTTGATGAACATCTTCTTTGCCACATTTTGTGGAAGTAACCTCCTACGGCGATCACTGACAAGGTTACCGGCTGCACTAAACACTCTTTCGGAGTGCACACTAGAGGGGGCAACTTAGATAAAATAAAGCCAGTTTGTGCAAGAGCCTCCAAATTGCCTCTTTATACTGCCAGTATACATACAGACTGTCTGACATGCCTACTTGGATGCTGTCACTCATATAATCCTCCACCATTCTTTTAATGGTGACAGCATCATATGCAGTGACAGTAGACATGCAGTAATCGTGGGCAGGTCCTTCAGTCCGAACCAGATGTCAACACCTACTCCTGACTGCCCTAACAGCGGGTCGGCTAGGACATGTTATCCTTTTCCTCACAGCCCCAGTTTCAGGAGAAAATGAAGGAGGAGCTGTCGACGGATCACATTCCACTTGAGTTGACAATTTTCTCACCAGCAGGTCTTTGAACCTCTGCAGACTTCTGTCTGCTGGAAAGAGAGATACAACGTAAACTTTAAACCTAGGATCAAGCACGGTGGCCAAAATGTAGTGCTCTGATTTCAACAGGTTGACCACCCTTGACTCCTGGCAAAGCGAATGAAAGGATCCATCCACAAGTCCCACATACTTAGCTGAATTGCTCCATCTTAGCTCCTCCTTCAATTTCTCCAGCTGCTACTGCAAAAGCCTGATGCGGGGAATGACCTGACTCAAGCTGGCAGTGTCTGAACTGACTTCACGTGTGGCAAGTTCAAAGGGTTTGAGAACCTTGCACAAGACAGAAATCATTCTCCACTGTGCTTGAGTAAGATGCATTCCCCCTCCTTTGCCTATATCGTAGGTGGATGTATAGGCTTGAATGGCCTTTTACTGCTCCTCCATCCTCTGAAGCATATAGAGTGTTGAATTCCACCTCATTAACAGTTCTTGCTTCAGGTGATGGCAGGGCAGATTCAGGAGTGTTTGCTGGTGCTCCAGTCTTCGGCATGCAGTGGCTGAATGTCGAAAGTGGCCTGCATTTTTTTGGGCCACCGACAGCATCTACTGCACGCCCCTGTCATTTTTCTAAAAATTCTACACCACCAAGTTAATTGTATGTGCAAACCATGGGACGTGCTGGAATTTGCCCATATGTAATGCACACACAATATTGGTGGCGTTGTCCGATGTCACAAATCCCCAGGAGAGTCTAAATGGGGTAAGCCATTGTGCGATGATGTCTCTCAGTTTCCATAAGAGGTTGTCAGTGGTGTGCCTCTTACAGAAAGCGGTGATACAAAGCGTAGCCTGCCTAGGAATGAGCTGGCATTTGTGAGATGTGCTACTGGTGCCACTGCTGTTGTTGCTGCGGGAGGCAATATATCTACCCAGTGGGCTGTCACAGTCATGTAGTCCTTAGTTTGCCCTGCTCCACTTGTCCACATGTCCGTGGTTAAGTGGACACTGGGTATAACTGCATTTTATCAGGACACTGAGGACACTTTTCTTAATGTCGCTGTACAGTCCGGGAATCGCTTTCCTAATGAAATGGAATTTAGATGGGATATGGTACCGGGGACACACTACCTCCATCAATTGTCTAAATCCCACTGCACTAATGGCGGATACCGGATGCACGTCTAACACCAACATAGCTGTCAAGGCCTCAGTTATCTGCTTTGCAACAGGCTGACTGCTGTCATATTTCATCTTCCTCACAAGGGACTGTTGGACAGTCAATTCCTTAGTTGAAATAGTACAAGAGGTCTTCTGACTTCCCCTCTGAGATGACGATTGACTCCCAGCAGCAACAGCAGCATACCACTCAAGGATCCTCTGGAGGAATCCCAGTAAGTAGAGGACTCATCAGTCATGCCAGTGACATGGCCTGCAGGACTACTGACGTTCCTGACTGAGGAGGAAATTGACGTTGAGGGAGTTGGTGGTGCGGCTTGCAGGAGCTTGGGTACAAGAGGAAGAAGGGATTTAGGTGTCAGTGGACTGCTTACGCTCTTACCCAAAGTTTCTGAACTTGACAATGACTTCTGATGAATGTGCTGCAGGCGACGTATAAGGGAGGATGTTCCTAGGCGGTTAACGTCCTTGCTCCTACTTATTACGGATTGACAAAGGCAACACACGACTTCACACCTGTTGTGCGGATTTGTGGAGAAATAATTCCACACCGAAGAGGTGGCTTTTTTGGTATTTTGCCCAGGCATGACAATGGGCTTTCTCATCCCACAGACAACAGGTGTCTCCACTGGTGCCTTATTCAAACAAACCACATCACCATTAGAATCTGCCTCGTCAACTTCCTCCTCAGCGCCAGCAACACCCATGTCCTCATCCTAGTGTATTTCAACAGTGACATCTTCAATTTGACTATCAGAAACTGGACTGTGGGTGCTCCTTCCAACACTTGCAGAGGGCGTGCAAATAGTGTAAGGAGCCACCTCTTCCTGTCCAGTGTTGGGAAGGTCAGGCATCGCAACCGCCGACACACTTGGAATCTCCCTGGGGATTTGTGACACCATCTTAGAATGCACAGTTCTTTGTTATGCATTTTCCAGCTTAACCCTTCTCATTTTTCTAGCGGGAGGATGAGGGCTTCCATCGTCATGTGAAGCTGAACTACTAGTCATGAACACGGGCCAGGGCCTTAGCCGTATCTTGCCTCTCTGTGTCGTAAATGGTATATTAGCAAGTTTTCGTTTCTCCTCAGACGATTTAAATTTATTTTTTGGGGTCATTTTACTGAACTTTGGCTTTTTGGATTTTACATGCCCTCTACTATTACATTGGGCATCGGCCTTGGCAGACGACGCTGGTGGCATTTCATTGTCTATGTCATGACTAGTGGCAGCAGCTTCAGCACTAGGAGGAAGTGGTTCTTGATCTTTCCCTGTTTTATCCTCCAAATTTTTGTTTGCCATTATTTTTATGGAGTTATATAACACAATATGTGGCACAGGAGAGCGTACCTCTATACCTCACAGGGAGAACCCTGTAAAAATTATTTGGATTAATATGGAAGCACCACTGGACTGGACTTATACGGCATTACCACTGGACTTATACGGCAGTACCGTTGGACTTACAAGGCAGTACCCATGGACATATACGGCAGTACCCCTGGATTTATACAGCAGCACCACTGGACTTATGGCAGCACAGGACACCACCACTGGACTGGACTTATGGCAGTACAGGACACCACCACTGGACTGATGCAGCACAAGGAAAGCACCACTGGACTGGACTTATACAGCAGCACTGGACTTATGGCAGCAGAGGACACAGCCACTGTGACTGGACTGATGCAGCACAAGACAGCACCACTGGAATGATACAAAAGAGCAAGTCAGCACCCCACGCGCCATGCCACTTTCCCCCACAGACACTGAAGAGACACGTCCTCTCACTACACTCTACAGGACTGGAGTGAAAATGGTGGCGACGCGCGGCTCCTTATATGGGATCCAAACCCCAAGAGAATCCAACAGCGGGATGATGACGTTTTGCATATGTAATTTGGCTCTTTTTTCTAATTCAAACAAACATCACTATCATTTGCAAGTATTGGGACATAATTCAAGCTCATCAGTGACACATTTCCTGGCCTGCTGTAATGCAATGTTGTGCCACACTGCTAAGCAAACTGCAGTGTAGGTGTACAGTATGTTGGTGACAATTTCTGGTTCACACACGCCCTTGCACACAATGATTGAATCTGACACTTTCTATTCAAAGTGTAGTTATGGACCAATGAAGACCAGGGCGGCTTGTAAGTACTTTCCAGAAACAGACTTCCTGGAGGATTTTGGGATACTTTTCTTTTGTGCACACCACGACAGAGAGGCAGGATCCCTCCAACCCTCAGACACAGTAACTGAAAATGTTTTAGTTACAAAGATTATTATACCTGGTTTTGGGACTAACAGTTGTGCAATGAATAAATCATACCTCCCAACATGACCCTCTCCAGGAGGACACAATGCTCTGCTCCTGCTCTTCCCTCTTACTGTATGATCACCATCACCTGTGCTGTACCCTAATACTGACCCAGTGCTCATACCTATGTCATACCTCCCAACATGACCACTCCAGGAGGGACACAATGCTCTGCTCCTGCACTTCCCTCTTACTGTATGATTACCATCACCTGTGCTGTACCCTAATACTGACCCAGTGCTCATACCTATGTCATACCTCCCAACATGACCCTCTCCAGGAGGACACAATGCTCTGCTCCTGCTCTTCCCTCTTACTGTATGATTACCATCACCTGTTCTGTACCCTAATACTGACCCAGTGCTCATACCTATGTCATACCTCCCAACATGACCTTCTCCAGGAGGACACAATGCTCTGCTCCTGCTCTTCCCTCTTACTGTATGATTACCATCACCTGTGCTGTACCCTAATACTGACCCAGTGCTCATACCTATGTCATACCTCACAACATGACCCTCTCCAGGAGGACACAATGCTCTGCTCCTGCTCTTCCCTCTTACTGTATGATTACCATCACCTGTGCTGTACCCTAATACTGACCCAGTGCTCATACCTATGTCATACCTCCCAACATGATCCTCTCCAGGAGGACACAATGCTCTGCTCCTGCACTTCCCTCTTACTGTATGATTACCATCACCTGTGCTGTACCCTAATACTGACCCAGTGCTCATACCTATGTCATACCTCCCAACATGACCTCTCCAGGAGGACATAATGCTCTGCTCCTGCTCTTCCCTCTTACGGTATGATTACCATCACCTGTGCAGTACCTAATACTGATCCAGTGCTCATAGCTATGTCATACCTCCCAACATGACGCTCTCCAGGAGGACACAATGCTCTGCTCCTGCACTTCCCTCTTACTGTATGATTAACATCACCTGTGCTGTACCCTAATACTGACCCAGTGCTCATACCTATGTCATGCCTCCCAACATGACCCTCTCCAGGAGGACACAATGCTCTGCTCCTCCTCTTCCCTCTTACTGTATGATTACCATCACCTGTGCTGTACCCTAATACTGACCCAGTGCTCATACCTATGTCATACCTACCAACATGACCTCTCCAGGAGGACACAATGCTCTGCTCCTGCTCTTCACTCTTACTGTATGATTGCCATCACCTGTGCTGTATCGTAATACTAACCCAGTGCTCATACCTATGTCATACCTCCCAACATGACCTTTCCAGGAGGACACAATGCTCTGCTCCTGCTCTTCCCTCTTACTGTATGATTACCATCACCTGTGCTGTACTCTAATACTGACCCAGTGCTCATACCTATGTCATACCTCCCAACATGACCTCTCCAGGAGGACACAATGCTCTGCTCCTGCTCTGCCCTCTTACTGTATGATTACCATCACCTGTGCTGTACCCTAATACTGACCCAGTGCTCATACCTATGTCATACCTCCCAACATGACCCTCTCCAGGAGGACACAATGCTCTGCTCCTCCTCTTCCCTCTTACTGTATGATTACCATCACCTGTGCTGTACCCTAATACTGACCCAGTGCTCATACCTATGTCATACCTACCAACATGACCTCTCCAGGAGGACACAATGCTCTGCTCCTGCTCTTCACTCTTACTGTATGATTGCCATCACCTGTGCTGTATCGTAATACTGACCCAGTGCTCATACCTATGTCATACCTCCCAACATGACCTTTCCAGGAGGACACAATGCTCTGCTCCTGCTCTTCCCTCTTACTGTATGATTACCATCATCTGTGCTGTACCCTAATACTGACCCCGTGCTCATACCTATGTCATACCTCCCAACATGACCTCTCCAGGAGGACACAATGCTCTGCTCCTGCTCTTCCCTCTTACTGTATGATTGTTGGCACCTGTGCAGTACCCTAATACTGACCCAGTGCTCATACCTATGTCATACCTCCCAACATGACCTCTCCAGGAGGACACAGTGCTCTGCTCCTGCTCTTCTCTCTTACTATATGATTACCATTACCTGTGCTGTACCCTAATACTGATCCAGTGCTCATACCTATGTCATAGCTCCCAACATGACCTCTCCAGGAGGACACAATGCTCTGCTCCTGCTCTTCCCTCTTACTGTATGATTATCATCACCTGTGCTGTACCCTAATACTGACCCAGTGCTCATACCTATGTCATACCTCCCAACATGACCTCTCCAGGAGGACACATTGCTCTACTCCTGCTCTTCTTTCTTACTATATGATTACCATTACCTGTGCTGTACCCTAATACTGACCCAGTGCTCATACCTATGTCATACCTCCCAACATGACCTCTCCAGGAGGACACAATGCTCTGCTCCTGCTCTTCCCTCTTACTGTATGATTACCATCACCTGTGCTGTACCCTAATACTGACCCAGTGCTCATACCTATGTCATACCTCCCAACATGACCTCTCCAGGAGGACACAATGCTCTGCTCCTGCTCTTCCCTCTTACTGTATGATTACCATCACCTGTGCTGTACCCTAATACTGACCCAGTGCTCATACCTATGTCATACCTCCCAACATGACCCTCCCCAGATGGGACACAATGCTCTGCTCCTGCTCTTCCCTCTTACTGTATGATTGCCGGCACCTTTGGTGAAACACCTGTCTCATCCATTACCTGATCAGCACAGGTGCCTGCAATCATACAGTAAGAGGGAAGTCCAGGTGCAGAGCATTGTGTCCCTCATAGAGAGGGTCATGTTGGGAGGTATGACATAGGTATGAGCACTTGGTCAGTATTAGGGTACAGCACAGGTGATGGTAATCATACAGTAAGAGGGAAGTCCAGGTGCAGAGCATTGTGTCCCTCATAGAGAGGGTCATGTTGGGAGGTATGACATAGGTATGAGCACTTGGTCAGTATTAGGGTACAGCACAGGTGATGGTAATCATACAGTAAGAGGGAAGTCCAGGAGCAGAGCATTGTGGCCCTCCTGGGATGGGGCATATTGGGTGGTATGAATAAATGGTAACATTAGCAATTCAGGTAGGAAACGCAATTACCAACAATTATAACAAAATTCAAACAAAGCTCTCTCAGCAATAATACATTATACTTATGTTTCCTTATCAACATTCACCAATGGATAATCACTAATTACCAAGTTACTGGGCCTAATACAGACCTGATCGCAGCCGTGCAAAATGTAACACATCTACGATCAGTTACTCAGACATGCGGGGCACAAGGCTAATCTGCCCCACATGTCTGCCCCCCCCCCCCCCCCCCCCGCATGTCTGGCCCAATCCCCCCCCCCCCACATGTCTGGCCCAACCCCCCCCCCCCCGCATGTCTGGCCCAACCCCCCCTCCCCCTCTCCTGCATTGCACAGCAATGATGCTTTTGTACTTGACGAGTAGCTCCCTACCTGCGCATCTCCTGAGTGCTGGCAGGGAGCTACCTATCGCTGTCTGGGTCACATTGCCCAGACAGCGCCCCCATATCAGCGGGCAAACGCTGATGGCCCGCCCCCTCCCGCCCAGCGACCGCCTCTGCCTGTCAATCAGCGATCACAGGGCAGAGATGACCATCGGCTGTCTGGCATGCGCAGTTCACACCTGATTGGCTGCTGTGTGAAAACGCCACCACTGTCAGGTCTGAATTAGGCTCAATGTCACCACCTGCAATGTTACTTATCTGAGAAAGCAGTGCTATATAGAGAATGACATTTACTATTACATCGTCTACACAAACGGCAAATACTGCAAACACAGTAAGCTACAGTACATACATATATTCCATACTATAACCTGGGAAATGTGACAGGTAACATATCGTAATTGGTTAGGATCTATTTACAGGCTACATACAATATTCTTTATTATAACATATGAACCATCATTTGAACATATTTTGTACCCACATTATTTCAATGGGTTTAATGTTCCATATATTTATTTTATAGCGAATTGTGTATACAGTATTCCCCATTGTATAACTTGGGCCTGGTGATATAATTTCCAGGTAGTGTCTGGGTGTCTGTGAGATGGTCTCTGGCTGGGCGTACAATACTCTGGCTGAGACTTTCAGGTATTACAGGTTAGAGTTACTGTAGTTCTGGTGACTCCATTTCCTGTCTCTGTGACTACAGCAGCTGCTCCTGGGACCAGCGTCAGTGCCAGTCAGGCAGGAATCCTATTGCTGAATGAGGGGTGGCCTGGCAACTCCCGCCTCCACCTATGGACAGAGGCTTAGGTCCTGGTCTCTGGAGGCTCCTCCCCTTACGCTAGCGGAGCTCAGTCCATTCTGTATGACGAAGCAGGAATACCCAACCAAGACAGCGGGTCTCTTCTCCTCACCAGGACAGTCACCTGCAGCTTAATAGCACCATTCTCTCCTGCCCACAGCTCTGGCGGGGTTACCATGGTGACCCCTCACTTGTTCAGCAGCGGCTCTGCTGTGACTGCTAAACTAGAGGGATGGGGCGACTGCTAAACTAGAGGGATGGGGCGACTGCTAAACTAGAGGGATGGGGCGCTTTCATGTGATGTCCTCCCTGTGTAGCAGGACGTCACGCACATAGGGGCTTATTCACACTGCTCCGGCCTGCTGTAATACTCATAAGGGCTGACTCACACAGACCTGTCCTGGTGTAGAACACAGACGGGATGACTCACATCACTCTGGCCTGCTGGAATACATTTAGGTGCTTGCCTTACACTGGTCCTGCATGCTCTAATACACATAGGGGCTGACTCACACTGGCCTGCCCTGCTGCAATACACATAGGGGATAACTCACACAGGCCCGGCCTGCTGTAATATACATAGGGGCTGACTCACACTGGCCTGCCCTGCTGCAATACACATAGGGGATAACTCACACAGGCCCGGCCTGCTGTAATATACATAGGGGCTGACTCACACAGGCCCGGCCTGCTGTAATATACATAGGGGCTTACTCACACAGGCCCGGCCTGCTGTAATATACATAGGTGCTGACTCACACTGGCCTAGCCTGCTGTAATATACATAGGGGCTGACTCACACAGGCCCAGCCTGCTGTAATATACATAGGGGCTGACTCACACTGGCCTGTCCTGCTGTAATATACATAGGGGATGACTCACACAGGCCCGGCCTGCTGTAATATACATAGGTGCTGACTCACACTGGCCTAGCCTGCTGTAATATACATAGGGGATGACTCACACAGGCCCGGCCTGCTGTAATATACATAGGTGCTGACTCACACTGGCCTAGCCTGCTGTAATATACATAGGGGATGACTCACACAGGCCCGGCCTGCTGTAATATACATAGGGGCTGACTCACACAGGCCCAGCCTGCTGTAATATACATAGCGGCTTACTCCCACTGCCCCCCTGGCCTGCTGTAATACACATAGAGGCTGACTCACACTGCCCCCCTGGCCTGCTGTAATACACATAGCAGCTGACTCACACTGGCCTGGCCTGCTGTAATACACATAGAGGCTGACTCACACTGCCCCCTCATGGCCTATTGTAATATACATAGGGGCTGACTCACACTGGCCCGGCCTGCTGTAATATACATAGGGGCTGACTCACACTGGCCTGCCCTGCTGTAATATACATAGGTGCTGACTCACACTGGCCTAGCCTGCTGTAATATACATAGGGGATGACTCACACAGGCCCGGCCTGCTGTAATATACATAGGTGCTGACTCACACTGGCCTAGCCTGCTGTAATATACATAGGGGATGACTCACACAGGCCCGGCCTGCTGTAATATACATAGGGGCTGACTCACACAGGCCCAGCCTGCTGTAATATACATAGCGGCTTACTCCCACTGCCCCCCTGGCCTGCTGTAATACACATAGAGGCTGACTCACACTGCCCCCCTGGCCTGCTGTAATACACATAGCAGCTGACTCACACTGGCCTGGCCTGCTGTAATACACATAGAGGCTGACTCACACTGCCCCCTCATGGCCTATTGTAATATACATAGGGGCTGACTCACACTGGCCCGGCCTGCTGTAATATACATAGGGCTGACTCACACTGCCCCCTCATGGCCTGTTGTAATATACATAGGGGCTGACTCACACTGGCCTGGCCTGCTGTAATACACATAGAGGCTGACTCACACTGCCCCCTCATGGCCTGTTGTAATATACATAGGGGCTGACTCACACTGGCCCGGCCTGCTGTAATATACATAGGGCTGACTCACACTGGCCTGGCCTGCTGTAATATACATAGGGCCTGACTCACACTGGCCCGGCCTGCTGTAATACACATAGAGGCTGACTCACACTGCCCACCTGGCCTGCTGTAATACACATAGAGGCTGACTCACACTGCCCCCCCATGACCTGTTGTAATATACATAGAGGCTGACTCACACTGGCCCGGCCTGCTGTAATATACATAGAGGCTGACTCACACTGGCCCGGCCTGCTGTAATATACATAGGGGCTGACTCACACTGGCCTGGCCTGCTGTAATACACATAGAGGATAACAGGCGCTAACTGTGAATAGTCACCGTATGTTTGGTCGTACGCACCTCTGCGCATCGGACGGCCCCTATCTGCTGCTGCTTTGATAACTGTCATCGCTATCATTGACAACCAGAGTAACGCTGCCTGTGCACATCTCTGTGTAGCCTGCACCACCAGTGACGCCCCCTCCCTGCATTTACCTTACATGAGGACCCCACATTACAGCCCAGGTACACCCCTTCACTCACAATGGGAGGTACAACTGACTCACCCACAACTCACACTGCCTGTGATACCTTCATGTAGGACGGGGGAAGGAGATGCAGGAATGAGGAAATAATGGGGGGTAATCATAGGCGTGCGCAGCACATTTCATTAGGGGGTGCACCGTTGGAGGGGTGTGTCTAGCACCTCCTTTTGGGCGTGTCTAGCACCATCTATTGACGTCAACGCAATATAAAACATCCACCCTTGTACCAATCCTAATAAAGCAGATACATTGTCAGATGTTGTGGTGTGCACCAAACAAACAACCATGATGGCACTCACTGCAATTGCACTACTCCTCCTCAGCCTGGTCTGGCTGCCCCTCTCTTTCCCCTGCAAGCTGCAGCAGCTTACTACAAGTCAGCCACTCACTGACACTGACAGTCACAGACTAGTACTGCTGCTGCTGGAAAAATGAGTGACGTGTCAATGCTGCTGCCAGCCACCTGCCAGTATTGAATTTGTCTTCCTAAGAGGAACGCTGGCTGCATGCTGATCCTCATCAGTGTCTGGAGTTGGCATAGCATAGAAGGAGAGAGGTGGGCATGTGGCGGGTGTGACGGGTGGGCGGTGGCATCCTTGATTAACCCAGGCTTCTAGTCAGTAATGCAGTCCTGACACGGTGCAGCGCAGAGGGGACAGTAATCAGCCTGCTCGGCGATCGTTGCATCAGGCATGTGAGATCGGGGTGCCAGACATTAGGGGGTGCCTGTGCGCACCAGGCAGCCCCCCTGCGCACACCTATGGGGATAATTCAGAGTTGATCGCAGCAGCAAATTTGCTAGCCGTTGGGCAAAACCATGGCCCTCATTCCGAGTTGTTCGCTCGCTAGCTGATTTTAGCAGCATTGCACACGCTAGGCCGCCGCCCTCTGGGAGTGAATCTTAGCTTAGCAGAATAGCGAACGAAAAATGAGCAGAACTGCGAATAGAAAATTCTTAGCAGTATCTGAGTAGCTCGAGACTTACTCCTACACTGCGATCAGCTCAGGCCGTTTAGTTCCTGGTTTAATGTCACAAACACGCCCTGCGTTCGGCCAGCCACTCCCCCGTTTCTCCAGACACTCCCGCGTTTTCCCTGACACGCCTGCGTTTTTTCGCCAACGCCGGGAAAACGCTGAGTTGCCGCCCAGAAACGCCCCTTTCCTGTCAATCATTTACCAAACACCAGTACGACTGAAAAGCGCCACAGACGCTACAGTAAAACAGCTACATTTTTAGTAAAATAACTAAGCGCATGCGCTCTGCATACCATGCGCATGCGCATTTAGCAACAAATCGCAGCATAATGAAAATCGCCAACGAGCGAACAACTCGGAATGACCCCCCATGTGCACTGCAGGTGTGGCAGATGTAACATATGCAGAGAGAGTTAGATTTCAGTGGGTTATATTGTTTCTGGCTGCTTTATTTTTGCACTGCAATTTAGATTTCAGTTTGAACACATCCCACCCAAATCTAACTCTCTCTGCACATGTTACATCTGCCCCCCCCCTGCAGTGCACATGGTTTTGCCCAACTGCTAACAAATTTGCTGCTGCAATCAACTTTGAATTAGGCCCACTGGGGCAGATGTATTAACCTGGAGAAGGCATAAGGAAGTGATAAACCAGTGATATGTGCAAGGTGATAAAGGCAGCAGCCAATCAGATCCTAACTGTTAATTTACATATTGGAGCTGATTGGCTGGTGCCTTTATCACCTTGCACATATCACTGGTTTATCACTTCCTTATGCCGTCTCCAGGTTATAACTTAATACATCTGCACCAATGTGTGTTACTGGAATAGCGCGTGTTACCGGTGCTGAGTGACTGTCCTGTGGGTGTGTCTCATTACCAGGTTCCTGTAATTATCACTATATAATAACTCCTGTCACTTCCATGTGACATGCAGAGAGAGCGATGGTCTGTCTGTCACACAGCGTCTTGTACAGTGAGTGCTGGGCCGTAATCTCACAGTGGACACACAGGCCTGCAGCCGGACAGTGAGTGCTGGGGTGTAATCACAGAGGGCACACAGGTCTGCAGCCGGGCAGTGAGTGCTGGGGTGTAATCACAGAGGGCACACAGGTCTGCAGCCGGGCAGTGAGTGCTGGGGTGTAATCACAGAGGACACACAGGCCTGCAGCCGGGCAGTGAGTGCTGGGGTGTAATCACAGAGGACACACAGGCCTGCAGCCGGGCAGTGAGTGCTGGGGTGTAATCACAGAGGGCACACAGGACTGCAGCCGGGCAGTGAGTGCTGGGGTGTAATCACAGAGGACACACAGGCCTGCAGCCGGGCAGTGAGTGCTGGGGTGTAATCACAGAGGACACACAGGTCTGCAGGCGGGCAGTGAGTGCTGGGCCGTAATCTCACAGAGGACACACAGGCCTGCAGCCGGGCAGTGAGTGCTGGGGCGTAATCTCACAGAGGACACACAGGCCTGCAGCCGGGCAGTGAGTGCTGGGGTGTAATCTGCAGGGGCGGAGGAAACCCGTATTTCACAGAGGACACACAGGCCTGCAGCCGGGCAGTGAGTGCTGGGGTGTAATCTGCAGGGGCGGAGTAAACCTGTATTTCACAGAGGACACACAGGTCTGCAGCCGGGCAGTGAGTGCTGGGGTGTAATCTGCAGGGGCGGAGTAAACCTGTATTTCACAGAGGACACACAGGCCTGCAGCCGGGCAGTGAGTGCTGGGGTGTAATCTGCAGGGGCGGAGTAAACCTGTATTTCACAGAGGACACACAGGTCTGCAGCCGGGCAGTGAGTGCTGGGGTGTAATCTGCAGGGGCGGAGTAAACCTGTATTTCACAGAGGACACACAGGCCTGCAGCCGGGCAGTGAGTGCTGGGGTGTAATCACAGAGGACACACAGGCCTGCAGCCGGGCAGTGAGTGCTGGGGTGTAATCACAGAGGACACACAGGTCTGCAGCCGGGCAGTGAGTGCTGGGGTGTAATCACAGAGGAGACACAGGCCTGCAGCCGGGCAGTGAGTGCTGGGGTGTAATCTCACAGAGGGCACACAGGCCTGCAGCCAGGCAGTGAGTGCTGGGGTGTAATCACAGAGGACACACAGGGCTGCAGCCGGGCAGTGAGTGCTGGGGTGTAATCACAGAGGACACACAGGCCTGCAGCCGGGCAGTGAGTGCTGGGGTGTAATCACAGAGAACACACAGGCCTGCAGCCGGGCAGTGAGTGCTGGGGTGTAATCACAGAGGACACACAGGCCTGCAGCCGGGCAGTGAGTGCTGGGGTGTAATCACAGAGGACACACAGGGCTGCAGCCGGGCAGTGAGTGCTGGGGTGTAATCACAGAGGGCACACAGGCCTGCAGCCGGGCAGTGAGTGCTGGGGTGTAATCACAGAGGACACACAGGACTGCAGCCGGGCAGTGAGTGCTGGGGTGTTATCACAGAGGACACACAGGACTGCAGCCGGGCAGTGAGTGCTGGGGTGTAATCACAGAGGACACACAGGGCTGCAGCCGGGCAGTGAGTGCTGGGGTGTAATCACAGAGGACACACAGGCCTGCAGCCGGGCAGTGAGTGCTGGGGTGTAATCACAGAGGACACACAGGTCTGCAGCCGGGCAGTGAGTGCTGGGGTGTAATCACAGAAGACACACAGGCCTGCAGCCGGGCAGTGAGTGTCGGTCATTATATGACAGGAACAGTCCCATCACATCACATTACAGGGTCCAAGTACATCTTATTATTCATATCCCATACAGGAGTCTCTCCGTCCTCTCTCACCTGTGCACCCCCGGCACCCACTGCCATCACCTGCACCATTGCAGAGTAATACAGTTGTAATAAATGTAATTGTTACTAGATAAAATGTTTATTCGCTGATATATATATAATATAAATAAATGTGCGTTAAGCAAACAAGATATACAAAGGGACACACTGTAAGAACAGAATTCATTGTACATATATATTTCTTTTTCATATTCCAATTTATTAAAGATGTAAAATTGAGATTCCATTTTATTGGTTTATTTACCATTTAGTTATTTTCCATATAACACTTTTGCTTCTTAAAACCTTTTATTGATTTTGTTGACAAATGGCTGCAACTACTGTACGTCAGGAATATCTTCATGTCATCTCGCTGTAATCTGTAGAAATTCAGACGTTGTGGACATTTGGTAACATCAGACCGACCATTACTATCTGCTGGCGCCATCATTCTGGGAGACATATTTGTGTTTAAAACATGTACAAATATTTTCTTCAATGGGACGATAAAGGGATAAAACACATCATTATATATCATTATGTACCACAAGGGGGAGCTCATGACCAGCGACAGGGAAATGTACAATACAGCGGACAGACATGATTTAGGTTACAGGAGATTTGCCTGAATTGCAATACTGCTTTATAAAGGTTTCTTTGTCAGCTGCCATGTTATTTGTAGGTGCGGTGCGCTTCAGTGCGGACTAAACTGCGGTCTTTGGGGCGCAGGTTGCGTTAATCCGTGTCGTTTATTGCAATACTGCTTTGTCCTCCAGGGGCTCTCGAAAGCTAAAAGAGAGAATATAATGTGAGTTATATCTGCACTTTCACTCCGATGTACTGTACAACAAATGGGGGGAGACGTATCAAGCCTCGGAGACTGATTCCGCTTCTGTCATTCAGAGACTGTGCGAGATAACTGACAGTTAGAGACTGATTGGTTACTTTGGCCAATGTCTCCACTGTCAGTCACCAAGGCTCGATACATCCCCCCCATAGAGCTTTAAAAGTCATATTCCTGAAATGAAGTTAATGTTCCTGGTAAGATTTAATGGAGGAACAAACCTTTCTATTCATGGCAAATTTGTGTAGGAAGAAAAGATAATTCATAACGTCAGACATTACTTGTAGTCTGTCACCACTGGAAATGACATTCAGGACCAGTCAGGGCCACATTCAGGCTTCATCTTATTCTCCCAATGACATGCATTATTACATGTGATCAGGGCAGTGCTAATGTCTCACTATCACTAAGGGGGTCATCCAGAGTCGATCGCTGCTGTGCGTTTTCGCACAGCGTGCAATCAGATTTGAACTGCGCAAGCGTATGCACCACACTGCGCAGGCACAATGGACCGCTGCAACGAGGATCAGCACCCTGCGGCAGGTTGATGCGAAAAAAGGGATCGCACCAGCGAATGCAAGGAGATTGTCAGGAAGAGGGCGTTTGTGGGTGGCAACTGACCGTTTTCTGAGAGTGTCCGGAAAAATGCAGGCGTGTCCGAGCGTTTGCAGGGAGGGTTTCTGACATCAAATCTGGTCCCGAACAGCCTGATGTGATCGCAGCGGCTGAGTAAGTCCTGGGCTTCTCTAATTTCTATGACCGCACACTAATTGCGGCACGATCACAATTAGTGCGGGTCACAGATGGGGGTGCTGCTGTTAGGATGCTGGGCGGCCTTGCCCTGCGATGGGCGGCGCCCAGCATGCGAGGCAAAGGATTGCAAATTCTGCTAAAAAGCAATCCTTACTGAATTGGGTCGATTGCTGGTTGTAACGTGCGAGAAGGTCGCACATCCAATGTGAGGCTCGCACTAGTGCACAGACCCCGTGGTGCACTCTAGTTGGGAGAGGCGTCTGGGAAAGCGCACTGGCCATCTGGGTGCACCGCTGCCGACCAATGGGATTTGCGCAGGTTCATCCTGCACGCTTATTATTCCCAAAGCAGCAGAAGAGAAACATGAACATGGCGTTTCTTATGATATTGGGCCTAATTCAGACCTGATCGCAAAAGCAAAATCTTTCTCTAATGGATAAAACCATATGCACTGCAGGTGGGGCAGATGTAACATGTGCAGAGAGTTAGATTTGGGTGGGTTATATTGTTTATGTGCAGTGTAAATACTGGCTGCTTTATTTTTACACTGCAATTTAGATTCCAGTTTGAACTAACCCAAATCTAACTCTCTCTCTGCACATGTTACATCTGCACCACCTGCAGTGCACATGGTGTTGCCCATTAAAAAAATTTTTTTTGCTGCTGTGATCAGGTCTGAATTAGGCCCATTGTTACTTTAGACCTAAAGTTACTTCTGATGCGTTTGGTCTGACTAGTCGGCACTCAGACGGTCGACATCCAGAATATTGACAGGTTCTGTCAGCTGTCAAAATGTTGACATGTCAACATTCCCTTATGTTGACACGGTTAAATTGCAGACATGCTCCCAATGTCGACACCAGAATGTCATCATATGGTTTTTGCTTATTTTAGCCTAACTCTCACCATAAACCCAAACCTATCACTTACCCTAAAAGTAAACAAAAAAATATGTCGACGTTCTGGTGTCAACATGTTAAATGCAGACATACTGAATGTGTCGACATTTTAACCACTTAACGGTATGTTGACATATTTGTTGTTGACTTAACGTCCATGTTGACATTCTGGCGGCCAACATTCAGAACCAGTTGACATTGTGGTGTCGACATTCTGAAGTTGACCAGTCGACCGGATACCACTTCTAACCCCTAGGCAGGCATTCCCAACCTCGGCCCTCAAGCACACTGACAGTGCAGGTTTCACTGATATCCAGGTTTCAGCACAGACGGTTAAAACATAATAAGTGAGGTACTAATTAAGTCACCTGGGCTCAAAACCTGGATATCATTAATACCTGGACTGTTAGTGTGGCTTGAGGACCGAGGTTGGGAATGCCTGATCTACAGTATTGCACTGATTCAGCAGATGTACCAAGTATGTGTGGTCATCCCAGGGCTGCCTTCAGAAATTGTGAGGCCTGGGACTGACAGAAAAGACAAAGCCCCCCACCCCCTCGCCTTACGTTCCCCCTGAAGCCCCCACTTTATTACCATTCTGGGTACCAGTTTCTGGTCCTGGGGGAAGGCCACAGGACATCAGATGGTGCACCTAAGCATGACCACGGAGAGCCGGGACCACAGTAGTAGCAGCAGGTCAGGGAAGGAGTCAGGAGCAGGCAGCCATAGAGAGACAGCACTGTCGGTATTTCATATTTGGAGCCAGCCACGAGCCAATCAGAGCTTGCGGACCCGCATCCGTTCCTGATTGGCTGCCAGTCCACTAGCTCCAATTGGCTCACAGACAGCTTGAAATGCCGCTGACGCTGTCCCTCCATGCAGTCTGCAGTCAGGGCCCAGGGCTGGAGTCCCAGCAGTCACCCCTCATGGCGCGGCCCTGGGTCAACATGCCCCCACTTATGGTCTAGCTCAGTGGTTCCCAAACTTTTTGAGTCACAGCGTCCTGGATTATAAGAATTTTTATCACGGCAACCCAGGGCCTAAACTTCAGAAATCAGTATCAACTTAGTAAATTGTGTTTATACGTCCCTCTTAGGGTCAGTTATGGGGTGAGGGACAGGATCCGCTTCTGTTTCTCCACATATGCTATGATTGGCAGCCGCCTGCTCTGGTTTTGTCTATGACAGTGACCATAAATAAATTGAATTGGTCCTGGACCACCAACCGCAGTCTCTTACCTGGCAGGTTATCTCATCTGCGTCTGTCTCAGCCAACACAATGGTGCACTCCTGAACCTTCTGCAAAACCCAATACATAATAATTAGTAACAGTGGCCTAACGCTCCAACGCCGCATTCACAGGACATGTGACAGCGTATAGATACACATCATAATGCTGTAAGGAAATGTGACCGCTCTCCTCACATTAATCACACTCAGCTCTGTCACTTTACACATGCCACGTTCAGGACACGGCCATCTTAGTGCTTCTGCACCAGCCATTTTCCTCGACTCCAACCACGCTTTGTATAGCCAGGAGCACCGGTTTCGGCCGTGCGTGGCACCTGCTCTCCCTGGTGAGATTCCTGCTTGGAAATACCGCACCACTTTCCATGAGTGCAGACAAGCTGCCAACCAGCGCCATAGCAGGGTATTAGTGTCATGACATCATGAAAAGAGGGAGCTGATCACTGGGAGCGCCCCACGCACTCTACTGGCCAAATACAGGTGCCACCGGGGCTTCGATAGCGCCACGTCCTCCGCCCTGCTCCCTGAGTTTTGGCATCACTTGCACCCCCTAGCTACGGACCTGGTGCCAGCTTGTGGGAACGTGAGATAATTCCTTCAAATCAGGACTGTGCCAACTAAATCAGGAGAGCTGTGCGGGATTTACTGCTTCACAACTATCACAAGACACTAGTGCGATGCGTGGAAGTACAAGAAACAGGGGGTGGAGCTTAGATTAATAGCGGGTGGCAGGGGACCCTTTTAAAAAGGGGGACCCGGGGTACTTACCCCCAGGGCCACCCCCCTTAATCCAGCTCTGATTGCAGTAATGTGACAGCAAGCGCAAATTTGCGAATGCAGCGATGGGCGCCTTTTACCTTTCTTGGCTTCTTGGCGGCTCCTCGGAAGTGCGATTTTTACCAGTAGCAGTTTTGAGACTATCGCTATTTCAGTCTCAGTAGCGATCCTTACTGAATGAGGACCACAGTTCATTAGAATATTTACATTTTATTTACCTTCTAAATACTTACCCCACGTTTTTGATAATCACATTTTAGTAAATCTCTTTTTGCATGTCTGGGGCAGACCGTCTCTCTAATTCCGAATTTCAAAGTCCGAGAATTCCCCTCCTCCTGAAAATAAAGGATTTGGAAAATGTAGAAAGCTGAGATCTTATAGATAATGACACTTTATCCACTTATTGATGCTGAGAAGAGGTCAGTGAATTTCTTTTGTCTCAGATCCAACGACATTTCATGATACTGTATGCAGCTAAAGCCACTAAATACTCAGTATACCGGGCTGGAACTTGTGAGTGGGGGGCCCAGGGGCAAAAATAAAATTTGGGTCCCCCCTCCTCCAACCCAAGCCAAGTTCACAATATGCCACACAGTAGTGAGTGACAGGGAGAGGCAGAGGGTGACAGCGTAAGGCAGGGGGATGCAGTGGGTGACAGGGAGAGACAGTGGGTGACAGGGAGAGGCAGAGGGTGACAGCGTAAGGCTGGGGGAGGCAGTGGGTGACAGGTGGAGGCAGTGGGTGACAGGGAGAGACAATGGGTGACAGGGAGAGGCAGTGGGTGACAGCGTAAGGCAGGGGAGGCAGTGGGTGACAGATGGAGGCAGTGGGTGACAGGTGGAGGCAGTGGGTGACAGTGAGAAACAGTGGGTGACAGGCAGAGGCTGACAGCATAAGGCAGCGGAGGCAGCGGGTGACAGGTGGAGGCAGTGGGTCACAGGGAGAGGCAGTGGGTGACAGCGTAAGGCAGGGGGAGGCAGTGGGTAACAGTTGGAGGCTGTGGGTGACAGGGATACAAGCACAATGTCCTATGTGGTGGGGAGAACAGGGGCATGTATCTTGGTGGGGGCAGGAACACAGTGGCCTTTGCTCTGCTTGTGGCAGGGATCACCGTCCATAGTGCTTTCCTCAGTTTGACACTCGGTCAGGCAGACTCTGACAGTGCCAGTTATACCAGATGTGAGCTGCCTATAATCACACAGACAGCAGTGACTCAGAAACATGTACAGCTGTCTGGTAACTAGAGGCAGTAAGTGGCTGTGATATCAGTGCTGGTAGGTGGCAGGACTCCTCTATCAGTCCCGCACACACAAGGTCTGCCCCGCCTACCTAAGGTATGGGGCAGGTCCCTCAGGCAGTGGGACCCACCCTGCTCTCTGCATTGTGCCAGTCATCCAACAATGCTCAAAATGGTCTGGGGGGGTGCCAGGGGATAACTCATTGCTGGTCTGGGGGATGGGGGGGCAGCAATGGGTTCCTTTGTCCTCTGGTGCCCCGGTGCAGTAC
The DNA here is from genome assembly GCF_028390025.1 of Pseudophryne corroboree. Lineage (NCBI taxonomy): Eukaryota > Metazoa > Chordata > Amphibia > Anura > Myobatrachidae > Pseudophryne > Pseudophryne corroboree. The sequence goes on from NC_086448.1 coordinate 833,379,022, forward strand.
ACTGGTAGATCCGCCTCTGTACAGGGCACACTTTTATAAACTGCTGTTCTGATTTCACTTACATCCAGTGACAATACCCGCCATTGCACAAATATTTACCACATGCTTCCATACAGTGACTGGCTGTCAGCCCCCTGATTGGTGTATAGCTCCAACCATCCACCAATCAGCACGCTGTCGGCCATTCACTGTGTGACTACATGGAGTGTGGGGCCCCTCGCTCTGTGCATAGGGCAGCCGGCTGAGAGGCAGGCAGAGAAAGAGGGTACAGGTCATTGGGCCGACCACAGTTAGGTTGACAGTCATTAGGTCGAACACTATAGGTCAACATGCAGTAGGTCGACAGGGTTGCTAGGTCAACATGGTCTACAGGTTGACATGAAAAAAGGTCAACATGAGTTAAAGAAAAAAAATTGGTGTCGTTTTCTTTGTAGAGTGACCGGGAACCCCAATTAGTGCACCGCGTCCCCTCGCTCTGCTACCGCTGCGCTCTGCACAGGTTACCGTTCCCAACTGTAGTACACGTGGATCGTAAAGTATGAAAAAGTGGGAAAAATGTAAAAAAAAATGGAAAAACTCATGTCGACCATTTTTCATGTCGACCTAGCACTTGTCGACCTATAGACCACGTTGACCTAGCAACCTTGTCGACCTACTGCATGTCGACCAATAATGGTCGACCTAATGACTGTGGACCAAACGATAGTATCCCGGGAAAGATGCTGCCCGGCCGCTGTATACATAGAGCATCTGGGCAACATTCCCTGCCTGCTCCCAAGAAGCTCCGGAGGCACCATCCCAGAGGCATCCCAGCCATTCCCTGCTCCAAGGTGTGTGGGGCCCTAGGCAGCTGCTCAGAGTGCCCATACATTAATGCAGTACTGGATGACTGTGTAAACAAAACCCGATTAAATAATTAATACCCTATTAATTATGATATTACAGAGAAGAATGGGGCAGATGTATTAACCTGGAGAAGGCATAAGGAAGTGATAAACCAGTGATATGTGCAGGATGTTAAAGGAACCAGCCAATCAGATCCTAACTGTTAATTTACATATAGGAGCTGATTGGCTGGTGCCTTTATCACCTTGCAAATATCACTGATTTAGCACTTCCTTATCACTTCTCCAGGTTAATACATCTGCCCCTATATTCTTTATGATGAAACACGCTGATTAGCTTCCAGTTTATATGAGAACATCACATTTATTTGCTATTATTGGATTGGATACAGTTTTTAGAACGATATTTACATTTTTGAGCTGTTACTGATTCTATACATTGATGTATTATTAGTACTGACATTCCGGCGGTACTACGCTTCTTCTTAGCGTTGTATATCATAAAATCAGCATTATGTGAATAAAATATAATTTCACGTATATCTATGGTATTCATTTTTGAGGATTATATATAACTGTAAGGGACTGAGAAGACGTGCAGTTTCATTACTATACATTGTATGTGTATTTGCTGCTGGAGATTGGTTCTTACTTTCCATTTCCTCTACTCGAGAATAGACTCGATGAACGATAATAAAAAAACACTTTATACCCTGACGCATTTCACAATGTACCTATACGGAGAGAGAAGATAAGATTGTGGTTTGGGAGCTGTATGTAATATTTTCTCTATCTTCCTGCTAAGTAGTGTATTACACAGGGCCGGTTCTAGACTTTTTGCCCCCCCCCCCAAGTGCACGTAAAAAAAATAAGGGCGTGGCTTCAACGGGAAGGGGCATGGCCACAGTTATGCCCCTTGTAGCTGTGCCCCCAGCCGATTTGAGCCCCCAGTAGATTTGCTCCCTGTAGTTGTGCCCCTGTAGCTGTGCCCCCAGTAGATTTGCTCCCTGTAGCTGTGCCCCCTATAGAGCTGTGCCCCCAGTACAGTTGTGCCCCCTGTAGCTGTGCCCCCTGTACAGTTGTGCCCCCTGTAGAGTTGTCCCCCCTGCAGCTGTGCCCCCTGTAGCTGTGCCCCCTGTAGCTGTGCCCCCTGTAGCTGTGCCCCCTGTAGCTGTGCCCCCTGTAGAGTTGTGCCCCCTGTAGCTGTGCCCCCTCTAGAGTTGTGCCCCCTGTAGCTGTGCCCCCTGTAGCAGTGCCCCCAGTAGTTTTGCCCCCTGTAGATGTGCCCCTGTGGCTGTGCCCCCAGTAGTTTTGCCCGCTGTAGATGTGCCCCTGTGGCTGTGCCCCCTGTAGATGTGCCCCCTGTAGATGTGCCCCTGTAGCTGTGCCCCTGTAGATGTGCCCCTGTGGCTGTGCCCCCAGTAGTTTTGCCCCCTGTAGATGTGCCCCTGTGGCTGTGCCCCCAGTAGATGTGCCCCCAGTAGATGTGCCCCTGTGGCTGTGCCCCCAGTAGTTTTGCCCCCTGTAGATGTGCCCCTGTGGCTGTGCCCCCAGTAGATGTGCCCCCTGTAGATGTGCCCCTAGTAGCGCCGTTAAAAAAAAAACAATATTAAAAAAAAAAATACCAGCCCCGCTCCTGCTTCCATAACGCTGCTGCTGTCTCTGCCGCCGCTCCTCGGATCTATGGGTGAGACGTCATGACGTCTCTCCCATAACGCCGCACAGGCACTAGAGGTCAGTTAGGACCTGTAGCGTCTGCGGCTGCTCCCACAATGCCGTGCTGTGCACGATGACGTCAGGCGCACCGCGCTGTAGCATGTGGGATGGTCAGGCGGTGCAGTCGCGGCAGCGCCCTTATGGCTGTGGCACCCTGGTCAAAAATCCTGTTTGCCCACGGCAAGAGCCGCTCCTGGTATTACCATGCTATATAATAGACTGGAAGGCTAATGTGTGCTGACTATAAGGTAGTGAATGATCTGATCACTGCTAGATCTAAAAGACATTACTCACTTCTCATCCTTCTAGATCTCTCTGCTGCATGTGACACTGTGACCACTTCTCATACACTACAATCCCTAGGTCTTCAGGACACAGCCCTCTCCTGGTTCCTAATCCCACCTATCTAATCGCTCCTTCAGTGTCCGCTTCTCTGACTCCACCTCCTCTTCTCTACCTCTATCAGTTGGAGTACCGCAAGGCTCAGTCTATACCACATCTCTGTTTAAGCTAATCAGATCTTTCAGATTTCAGTATCATGTACATAGATAATACTCAGATCTACCTATCATCCCCTGATTTGTCACCATCTGTATTGGGCCGTGTCACTGAATGCCTCTCTGCCATTAATCTTGGATGTCATCCCGCCACCTCAAACTTAATATTTCCAAAACAGAATTCATTATATTTCCACCGGCCAATAGTAGTTTCCAACCTGATATCTCTATCACTGTTGAGAACTCAACAATCATCCCTACCCCACAAGCTCGCTGCCTAGGTGTCATCCCTGACTCTGAACTGTCCTTTATTCCCACATTCTATCTGTCTCAAGATCATGTTACATACATCTAAGAAACATATCCAAAATACAACCATATCTTACACAAGACACTGCAAACACTCTGATCCACGCTCTCATTATCTCCCACATTAATATTGCAATAGTCTACTTACTGATCTTACTAAGAAAAACGTCTCTCATCTGCACGGATCAGTCGCTCACACAGAACTTTCTTTGGGCTGCATCCCCCCTATGGAATGCCCTACCACGCACAATAAGACTCTCCCCTGGTCTCCAAACCTTCAAGCGTTCCCTGAAAACTCACCTCTTTAGGCAAGCCTATCAAATTCCAGAACTGCCCACATAACTTTCATAAACCTTCCTATCAAATTGCATCCACTCTGCACAGTCCACACATATCCTCACATCTTCTCATTCTTCACTTTCCCTTCCTCTCGAACCCGTTTCATCATTGCTGTATGACCATATCATACAGCCCACCAAGAACCTTTGCAATCTGGAGGACAACTATGTAATAAATAGCACCTATCCTTGTGTATCATTGCCTATTTCCCTATAGATTGTAAGCTTGCGAGCAGGGCCCTCCTACCTCTATGACTGTTTGTTATTACCCAGTTTGTTATATCATTGTTATTTCCAATTGTAAAGCGTAACGGAATTTGCTGCGCTATATAAGAAACTTAATAAATAAATAAATTGCCCCTGCCCATGTTTTGCTAGGTCCTGGCAATGCAGTGTTCTACCCCTGGTTCCCAGGAATGTATGAGCCTGATAATACTGACCTGTCCTACAGAGGTAGCTGGGTTTAGTGGCTTGTAAAGCACTGAATATATTGCAATTTCTTTAGCACAGATAGATTACACAGAACCGGAACCCATACTGTACCTTCAGGAGTGTAGGGGGGACATAATCCAGGGGTTTATATAGATACAGGACATTTTCCTTACGGTTGAAGCGTTTCACGGCCTCTATTATCTAGAGATGAGCGGGTTCGGTTTCTCTGAATCCGAACCCGCCCGAACTTCATGTTTTTTTACACGGGTCCGAGCGACTCGGATCTTCCCGCCTTGCTCGGTTAACCCGAGCGCGCCCGAACGTCATCATCACGCTGTCGGATTCTCGCGAGGCTCGGATTCTATCGCAAGACTCGGATTCTATATAAGGAGCCGCGCGTCGCCGCCATTTTCACACGTGCATTGAGATTGATAGGGAGAGGACGTGGCTGGCGTCCTCTCCGTTTAGAAATTAAAATAGATAGGAGAGTGTTACTTACTGGAGCTTAGGAGGAGTTATACTAGTGACTGATGACCAGTGACCTGACCACCAGTGCAGTTTTATAATTTATTATTATTTAATAATCCGTTCTGTTCTTGTTCTCTGCCTGAAAAAAACGATACACAGTGACTCAGTCACACTCACATACCATATCTGTGCTCAGCCCAGTGTGCTGCATCATCTATGTATAATATCTGACTGTGCTCACACAGCTTAATTGTGGGGGAGACTGGGGAGCAGTTATAGGTTATAGCAGGAGCCAGGAGTACATATTAAACAGTGCACACTTTTGCTGCCAGAGTGCCACTGCCAGTGTGACTGACCACTGACCACTGTGACCAGTGACCTGACCACACTGACCACCAGTATAGTATATTGTGATTGTCTGCCTGAAAAAGTACACTCGTCGTGTGACTTGTGTGGTGTTTTTTTATTCTATAAAAAACTCATTCTACTGACAGACAGTGTCCAGCAGGTCCGTCATTATATAATATATACCTGTCCGGCTGCAGTAGTGATATATATATATTGTTTATATCATTATTTATCATCCAGTCTATACTAGCAGCAGACACAGTACGGTAGTTCACGGCTGTAGCTACCTCTGTGTCGGCACTCGGCAGTCCATCCATAATTGTATACCACCTACCCGTGGTTTTTTTTTTCTTTCTTCTTTATACATACTACATCTCATTATCATCCAGTCTATATTAGCAGCAGACACAGTACAGTACGGTAGTCCACGGCTGTAGCTACCTCTGTGTCGGCACTCGGCAGTCCATCCATAATTGTATACCACCTACCCGTGGTTTTTTTTCTTTCTTCTTTATACATACTACATCTCATTATCATCCAGTCTATATTAGCAGCAGACACAGTACAGTACGGTAGTCCACGGCTGTAGCTACCTCTGTGTAGGCACTCGGCAGTCCATCCATAATTGTATACCACCTACCCGTGTTTTTTTTTTCCCTTTCTTCTTTATACATACTACATCTCATTATCATCCAGTCTATATTAGCAGCAGACACAGTACAGTACGGTAGTCCACGGCTGTAGCTACCTCTGTGTCGGCACTCGGCAGTCCATCCATAATTGTATACCACCTACCCGTGGTTTTTTTTTCTTTCTTCTTTATACATACTACATCTCATTATCAACCAGTCTATATTAGCAGCAGACACAGTACGGTAGTCCACGGCTGTAGCTACCTCTGTGTCGGCACTCGGCAGTCCATCCATAATTGTATACCACCTACCCGTGGTTTTTTTTTTCTTTCTTCTTTATACATACTACATCTCATTATCATCCAGTCTATATTAGCAGCAGACACAGTACGGTAGTCCACGGCTGTAGCTACCTCTGTGTCGGCACTCGGCAGTACATCCATAATTGTATACCACCTACCCGTGGTTTTTTTTTCTTTCTTCTTTATACATACTACATCTCATTATCATCCAGTCTATATTAGCAGCAGACACAGTACAGTACGGTAGTCCACGGCTGTAGCTACCTCTGTGTCGGCACTCGGCAGTCCATCCATAATTGTATACCACCTACCCGTGTTTTTTTTTTCTTTCTTCTTTATACATACTACATCTCATTATCAACCAGTCTATTTAGCAGCAGACACAGTACGGTAGTCCACGGCTGTAGCTACCTCTGTGTCGGCACTCGGCAGTCCATCCATAATTGTATACCACCTACCCGTGTTTTTTTTTTCTTTCTTCTTTATACATACTACATCTCATTATCAACCAGTCTATATTAGCAGCTGACACAGTACGGTAGTCCACGGCTGTAGCTACCTCTGTGTCGGCACTCGGCAGTCCATCCATAATTGTATACCACCTACCCGTGGTTTTTTTTTTCTTTCTTCTTTATACATACTACATCTCATTATCAACCAGTCTATATTAGCAGCAGACACAGTACGGTAGTCCACGGCTGTAGCTACCTCTGTGTCGGCACTCGGCAGTCCATCCATAATTGTATACCACCTACCCGTGGTTTTTTTTTCTTTCTTCTTTATACATACTACATCTCATTATCAACCAGTCTATATTAGCAGCAGACACAGTACGGTAGTCCACGGCTTTAGCTACCTCTGTGTCGGCACTCCGCAGTCCATCCATAATTGTATACCACCTACCCGTGGTTTTTTTTTCTTTCTTCTTTATACATACTACATCTCATTATCATCCAGTCTATATTAGTAGCAGACATAGTACGGTAGTCCACGGCTGTAGCTACCTCTGTGTCGGCACTCGGCAGTCCATCCATAATTGTATACCACCTACCCGTGTTTTTTTATTTATTTCTTCTTTATACATACTACATCTCATTATCATCCAGTCTATATTAGCAGCAGACACAGTACAGTACGGTAGTCCACGGCTGTAGCTACCTCTGTGTCGGCACTCGGCAGTCCATCCATAATTGTATACCACCTACCCGTGGTTTTTTTTTTTCTTTCTTCTTTATACATACTGCATCTCATTATCATCCAGTCTATATTAGCAGCAGACACAGTACAGTACGGTAGTCCACGGCTGTAGCTACCTCTGTGTCGGCACTCGGCAGTCCATCCATAATTGTATACCACCTACCCGTGGTTTTTTTTTTCTTTCTTCTTATACATACTACATCTCATTATCATCCAGTCTATATTAGCAGCAGACACAGTACAGTACGGTAGTCCACGGCTGTAGCTACCTCTGTGTCGGCACTCGGCAGTCCATCCATAATTGTATACTAGTATCCATCCATCTCCATTGTTTACCTGAGGTGCCTTTTAGTTGTGCCTATTAAAATATGGAGAACAAAAATGTTGAGGTTCCAAAATTAGGGAAAGATCAAGATCCACTTCCACCTCGTGCTGAAGCTGCTGCCACTAGTCATGGCCGAGACGATGAAATGCCAGCAACGTCGTCTGCCAAGGCCGATGCCCAATGGCATAGTACAGAGCATGTCAAATCCAAAACACCAAATATCAGTAAAAAAAGGACTCCAAAACCTAAAATAAAATTGTCGGAGGAGAAGCGTTAACTTGCCAATATGCCATTTACCACACGGAGTGGCAAGGAACGGCTGAGGCCCTGGCCTATGTTCATGGCTAGTGGTTCAGCTTCACATGAGGATGGAAGCACTCAGCCTCTCGCTAGAAAAATAAAAAGACTCAAGCTGGCAAAAGCAGTAGCACCGCAAAGAACTGTGCGTTCTTCGAAATCCCAAATCCACAAGGAGAGTCCAATTGTGTCGGTTGCGATGCCTGACCTTCCCAAAACTGGACGTGAAGAGCATGCGCCTTCCACCATTTGCACGCCCCCTGCAAGTGCTGGAAGGAGCACCCGCAGTCCAGTTCCTGATAGTCAGATTGAAGATGTCAGTGTTGAAGTACACCAGGATGAGGAGGATATGGGTGTTGCTGGCGCTGGGGAGGAAATTGACCAGGAGGATTCTGATGGTGAGGTGGTTTGTTTAAGTCAGGCACCCGGGGAGACACCTGTTGTCCGTGGGAGGAATATGGCCACTGACATGCCTGGTGAAAATACCAAAAAAATCAGCTCTTCGGTGTGGAAGTATTTCAACAGAAATGCGGACAACAGGTGTCAAGCCGTGTGTTGCCTTTGTCAAGCTGTAATAAGTAGGGGTAAGGACGTTAACCACCTCGGAACATCCTCCCTTATACGTCACCTGCAGCGCATTCATAATAAGTCAGTGACAAGTTCAAAAACTTTGGCCGACAGCGGAAGCAGTCCACTGACCAGTAAATCCCTTCCTCTTGTAACCAAGCTCACGCAAACCACCCCACCAACTCCCTCAGTGTCAATTTCCTCCTTCCCCAGGAATGCCAATAGTCCTGCAGGCCATGTCACTGGCAATTCTGATGATTCCTCTCCTGCCTGGGATTCCTCCGATGCATCCTTGCGTGTAACGCCTACTGCTGCTGGCGCTGCTGTTGTTGCTGCTGGGCGTCGATGGTCATCCCAGAGGGGAAGTCGTAAGCCCACTTGTACTACTTCCAGTAAGCAATTGACTGTTCAACAGTCCTTTGCGAGGAAGATGAAATATCACAGCAGTCATCCTGCTGCAAAGCGGATAACTGAGGCCTTGACAACTATGTTGGTGTTAGACGTTCGTCCGGTATCCGCTGTTAGTTCACAGGGAACTAGACAATTTATTGAGGCAGTGTGCCCCCGTTACCAAATACCATCTAGGTTACACTTCTCTAGGCACGCGATACCGAGAATGTACACGGACGTCAGAAAAAGACTCACCAGTGTCCTAAAAAATGCAGTTGTACCCAATGTCCACTTAACATGTGGACAAGTGGAGCAGGGCAGGGTCAGGACTATATGACTGTGACAGCCCACTGGGTAGATGTATGGACTCCCGCCGCAAGAACAGCAGCGGCGGCACCAGTAGCAGCATCTCGCAAACGCCAACTCTTTCCTAGGCAGGCTACGCTTTGTATCACCGGTTTCCAGAATACGCACACAGCTGAAAACCTCTTACGGCAACTGAGGAAGATCATCGCGGAATGGCTTACCCCAATTGGACTCTCCTGTGGATTTGTGGCATCGGACAACGCCAGCAATATTGTGTGTGCATTAAATATGGGCAAATTCCAGCACGTCCCATGTTTTGCACATACCTTGAATTTGGTGGTGCAGAATTTTTTAAAAAACGACAGGGGCGTGCAAGAGATGCTGTCGGTGGCCAGAAGAATTGCGGGACACTTTCGGCGTACAGGCACCACGTACAGAAGACTGGAGCACCACCAAAAACTACTGAACCTGCCCTGCCATCATCTGAAGCAAGAAGTGGTAACGAGGTGGAATTCAACCCTCTATATGCTTCAGAGGTTGGAGGAGCAGCAAAAGGCCATTCAAGCCTATACAATTGAGCACGATATAGGAGGTGGAATGCACCTGTCTCAAGCGCAGTGGAGAATGATTTCAACGTTGTGCAAGGTTCTGATGCCCTTTGAACTTGCCACACGTGAAGTCAGTTCAGACACTGCCAGCCTGAGTCAGGTCATTCCCCTCATCAGGCTTTTGCAGAAGAAGCTGGAGACATTGAAGGAGGAGCTAACACGGAGCGATTCCGCTAGGCATGTGGGACTTGTGGATGGAGCCCTTAATTCGCTTAACAAGGATTCACGGGTGGTCAATCTGTTGAAATCAGAGCACTACATTTTGGCCACCGTGCTCGATCCTAGATTTAAAGCCTACCTTGGATCTCTCTTTCCGGCAGACACAAGTCTGCTGGGGTTGAAAGACCTGCTGGTGAGAAAATTGTCAAGTCAAGCGGAACGCGACCTGTCAACATCTCCTCCTTCACATTCTCCCGCAACTGGGGGTGCGAGGAAAAGGCTCAGAATTCCGAGCCCACCCGCTGGCGGTGATGCAGGGCAGTCTGGAGCGACTGCTGATGCTGACATCTGGTCCGGACTGAAGGACCTGACAACGATTACGGACATGTCGTCTACTGTCACTGCATATGATTCTCTCAACATTGAAAGAATGGTGGAGGATTATATGAGTGACCGCATCCAAGTAGGCACGTCACACAGTCCGTACTTATACTGGCAGGAAAAAGAGGCAATTTGGAGGCCCTTGCACAAACTGGCTTTATTCTACCTAAGTTGCCCTCCCACAAGTGTGTACTCCGAAAGAGTGTTTAGTGCCGCCGCTCACCTTGTCAGCAATCGGCGTACGAGGTTACATCCAGAAAATGTGGAGAAGATGATGTTCATTAAAATGAATTATAATCAATTCCTCCGCGGAGACATTGACCAGCAGCAATTGCCTCCACAAAGTACACAGGGAGCGGAGATGGTGGATTCCAGTGGGGACGAATTGATAATCTGTGAGGAGGGGGATGTACACGGTGATATATCGGAGGATGATGATGAGGTGGACATCTTGCCTCTGTAGAGCCAGTTTGTGCAAGGAGAGATTAATTGCTTCTTTTTTGGTGGGGGTCCAAACCAACCCGTCATATCAGTCACAGTCGTGTGGAAGACCCTGTCACTGAAATGATGGGTTGGTTAAAGTGTGCATGTCCTGTTTATACAACATAAGGGTGGGTGGGAGGGCCCAAGGACAATTCCATCTTGCACCTCTTTTTTCTTTAATTTTTCATTGCGTCATGTGCTGTTTGGGGAGGGTTTTTTGGAAGGGCCATCCTGCGTGACACTGCAGTGCCACTCCTAGATGGGCCCGGTGTTTGTGTCGGCCACTAGGGTCGCTTATCTTACTCACACAGCTACCTCATTGCGCCTCTTTTTTTCTTTGCGTCATGTGCTGTTTGGGGAGGTTTTTTTGGAAGGGCCATCCTGCGTGACACTGCAGTGCCACTCCTAGATGGGCCCGGTGTTTGTGTCGGCCACTAGGGTCGCTTATCTTACTCACACAGCTACCTCATTGCGCCTCTTTTTTTCTTTGCGTCATGTGCTGTTTGGGGAGGTTTTTTTGGAAGGGCCATCCTGCGTGACACTGCAGTGCCACTCCTAGATGGGCCCGGTGTTTGTGTTGGCCACTAGGGTCGCTTATCTTTCTCACACAGCTACCTCATTGCGCCTCTTTTTTTCTTTGCGTCATGTGCTGTTTGGGGAGGTTTTTTTGGAAGGGACATCCTGCGTGACACTGCAGTGCCACTCCTAGATGGGCCCGGTGTTTGTGTCGGCCACTAGGGTCGCTTATCTTACTCACACAGCTACCTCATTGCGCCTCTTTTTTTCTTTGCGTCATGTGCTGTTTGGGGAGGGTTTTTTGGAAGGGACATCCTGCGTGACACTGCAGTGCCACTCCTAGATGGGCCCGGTGTTTGTGTCGGCCACTAGGGTCGCTTATCTTACTCACACAGCTACCTCATTGCGCCTCTTTTTTTCTTTGCGTCATGTGCTGTTTGGGGAGGGTTTTTTGGAAGGGACATCCTGCGTGACACTGCAGTGCCACTCCTAGATGGGCCCGGTGTTTGTGTCGGCCACTAGGGTCGCTTATCTTACTCACACAGCTACCTCATTGCGCCTCTTTTTTTCTTTGCGTCATGTGCTGTTTGGGGAGGGTTTTTTGGAAGGGACATCCTGCGTGACACTGCAGTGCCACTCCTAGATGGGCCCGGTGTTTGTGTCGGCCACTAGGGTCGCTTATCTTACTCACACAGCTACCTCATTGCGCCTCTTTTTTCTTTGCGTCATGTGCTGTTTGGGGAGGGTTTTTTGGAAGGGACATCCTGCGTGACACTGCAGTGCCACTCCTAGATGGGCCCGGTGTTTGTGTCGGCCACTAGGGTCGCTTATCTTACTCACACAGCTACCTCATTGCGCCTCTTTTTTTCTTTGCGTCATGTGCTGTTTGGGGAGGGTTTTTTGGAAGGGACATCCTGCGTGACACTGCAGTGCCACTCCTAGATGGGCCCGGTGTTTGTGTCGGCCACTAGGGTCGCTTATCTTACTCACACAGCTACCTCATTGCGCCTCTTTTTTTCTTTGCGTCATGTGCTGTTTGGGGAGGGTTTTTTGGAAGGGACATCCTGCGTGACACTGCAGTGCCACTCCTAGATGGGCTCGGTGTTTGTGTCGGCCACTAGGGTCGCTTATCTTACTCACACAGCTACCTCATTGCGCCTCTTTTTTTCTTTGCGTCATGTGCTGTTTGGGGAGGGTTTTTTGGAAGGGACATCCTGCGTGACACTGCAGTGCCACTCCTAGATGGGCCAGGTGTTTGTGTCGGCCACTAGGGTCGCTTAGCTTAGTCATCCAGCGACCTCGGTGCAAATTTTAGGACTAAAAATAATATTGTGAGGTGTGAGGTATTCAGAATAGACTGAAAATGAGTGGAAATGATGGTTTTTGAGGTTAATAATACTTTGGGATCAAAATGACCCCCAAATTCTATGATTTAAGCTGTTTTTTCGGTTTTTTGGAAAAAAACACCAGAATCCAAAACACACCCGAATCCGACAAAAAAAATTCGGTTAGGTTTTGCCAAAACGCGGTCGAACCCAAAACACGGCCGCGGAACCGAACCCAAAACCAAAACACAAAACCCGAAAAATTTCCGGCGCTCATCTCTACAGTATTATCCTCGTGTCATCCTGGATGTCACGTCCTGGAGCCTGAGAGAGACAGCTGTCTAATGTGACTGCAGAGAGTAAGAGCAGAGACAGCCCCCAGCTCCTCATCTTGTGCTGTGTTAGAGGAATCCTCAGGTCTCTGGCTCTGTTCTCCACCTTTATACCGTGTACAGTTCCTCCTCCTGTAAGCCCATGTGTTGCAGGATGTGATATCATGTAGACACTGATCTATAGATAATGACTTCCATTTAATTGCTGCCAACACAAAAGTCGTTTCTAGGAAACTTAGTTCTCTTCAAGTTAAAATGAAAAATAAAACTAGAGATGGAAAGTTGTGACCACAATACCGACTTCTGCCTTCTGTGATTATGACGATGTCTGTCATTGTGGATGAGTAATGGCGGACAGTGCTGATCACAATGCGCTGGTGCTGCGCTGAATGTAATGTGCATCCAGATCTTAAGACTGGCCGCCAAGACTAATGCCAGGGTACAGCGAGGGGTAAATGAGGAGAGGGAAACTTCCACCAGGGGCCTTTGGAGTCTGTAGCGTCCAGACTAAATAGGAGGACACGGAGTAGGAGCCATGGGGTGTGGCGTCTGAGTCAGGCTCTTTTAGCGCTGGGATGGGCATTCATGTAGCTCTCAGTGTTTCACAAATATTTCTGTCTTCATTTACCTAATATGGTTTCTAATGCTAGAAGTGGAACCTGAGACTCCAGGTGCAGACTCGGAACTTACCTGCTCACTCGCTCGCTGTCTGGTCGTCCCCACAATGTGCTGTAGCCAGGGGTGGATTTAGGGGTGAGGGCTCCTCTAGGCACAACAGTAAGTGCCGCACCCCCTTGCTTAATTTTATTATTTTCATTGATTGGATAGAAGCCCTGATTTAATGATAGCCTATTTAATAAAATAATTAAAAAGCTACTTACTGACTTTTTTTTAGTAATTATGTATACATATTTACTTAGTGGGACAGCTTACAGTGGCAATATGTGTATGTACTACCCATTTACACTCCATTCAAGATGGCATATGATGCAGCACAGTGGAAATAATTTGCAGTTACTGGAACATTTCGGGCTGACAATACCAACACAAGCATCCAAGTACCACCCCCCAACAAGTACCACCCCCCAACAAGTACCACCGCCCAAAAAAAGCCACCCCCCAACAAGTACCACCCCCCAACAAAAGCAGCCCCCCAACAAGTACCACCCCCCAACAAAAGCCACCCCCCAAGAAGTACCACCCCTCAACAAGTACCATCCCCCAACAAGTACCACACCCCAACAAGTGCCGCCCCTAGGCACGTGCCTCACATTCCTAAAGGGAAATTCACCACTGGCTGGAGCCCCATCGTCTGCATTCTCCTTCTCAATGTTCTCGCCAGCGGCTGTGTGTGGATGGAGTGGTGGGCTCCAGCGTTCCCCATGGCCAGAATCCCACCAGCACCAGAGTATGGACACCGCCATGTTGCTCATGGTCAACTGACCATGGCTCCGCTAATGCCATCTGGGAATCTGAGCACCTGACCTTCCCATGGCAATAGGAAAATGTTGGGACCTTTAAAAGGACTGCCTGGGATTACCAGTGCAATGTTTTCCATAGACTAGTCTCTGTGCTCCTTAGAGTTTAATCCCTGAGTCTACTGTGAAGCAAGGTGTTCTGGCTCCTGTTCCAGTCCAGTACAGAATGAGACCAGTACCAATCCAGTTTATCTCAAGCCCTGTTTAAGCTCGGTTCAGAGTAACTCCAGATCCAGTCTGGTTTGTCACGCTCGGCAAAGATTGGGGTTCCGATAACCGAGCTTGTGCTGGGAGGACAGCTGACTGTGTAGGAAGTAGGTGAGGTGGTTGAATGTAGTTCTTTCTCATGAGGTGGAGGCCTAGTAGGTGTAGAGTTGGCTGGTGAGTAGAAGAAAGAGTGAGGACTCTGTAGGAGGTTAACTATATCTTTAATGAAGAAACAACTGTACACCGATACTTGAAGAATTGAAAGACACGGGAAAAGAACTGGAGTCAATGATTAAACGATTTGAGGAATGGAGCTGAAGATCACCGGTATTTGAGGCACTGAAAAACTGTGGTTTAAGATTGTAGACAAGGCTGAAGGAGGCTGGGTTTTGAAGAACTGAAAGACCATGGCTTGTGACTGGTAGACGAGATTGAAGGAGACTGGTTTTGAAGAACTGAAAGACCATGGCTTGTGACTGGTAGACGAGATTGAAGGAGACTGGTTTTGAAGAACTGAAAGACTGTGGCTTGAGCTTGGAGAGCGAGGCTGAAGAACTCAGATTTTGAAGAAACGAAGACTGTGGCTTGTGTTTGGAAAGCGAGGCTGAAGAACTTAGATTCTGAAGAAACAAAAACTGTGTGGTTTGGGCTAGCGAGATGCCCGCAGGGACCACCGTTTAGCACCTGAAGCCCCTTAATGACCTGGAGACGTGAGCGCCTCCACGAGTGGCGACGGGTTAAGTGACAAGACTTCAGCAGCGATAGGCCATGAACTGAGGATAGCAACCAAAACCGGGGAACCAGGAGCAGCCTGGGAGTACAGAGCTGGAGCACCTTTCACAGGAAAGCAACTTGAAGTACTGGCACTCTCTCCCTGAGCCAGCTCCCTTTTATAAGGGAAGACTGCACCGGATTGGCTGGAAGCAGAGTGTGAATTCAATTGGCAGATCTCTGGTCTCCAACATGGCCACCCCCAGCACTGGGGACATTCTCAGCTGCAGCACTTTAGCTAACACAGCTCCGGCCCTGACTTCCTGAAACAGAGTCACTGCCTGAGGGCTCTGATGCAGCGACTACCCACTGCAGTGCCCAGCTCACCAGGCCCCGACCTCCAGAAGCCGTACACGTGCCCAAGGACCAGCTGCAAGTATCTCCCCGCCGCCGAAGCCGCACCAACCACCGGGATGGCAATCCCCGGGAGACCGCACCGGAGGTAAGGCTCCAGATACTGACAGACCTCCAGTCAATAAGATATTGGAGGCGACCATATCTTCTACGGCAGTCAAGGATCTTGTGAACCTCAAATTCTTCTCCTTGAGCAGCTTGAACCTTGGGAGGCTTAGGAAGTGCAGCCCAAAAACAATTAAGTATGAGAGGATTCAGTAAGGAGATGTGGAAAGCATTAGGGATCTTCAAATAAGGAGGCAACGTGACCTTGTATGATACTGGATTCAATACTCTTTCTATAGGATATGGTCCAATGATTCTGGGGGCAAATTTCCTAGAGGGAACTTTGAGTCTTAAGTTCCGAGTGGAAATCCAGACTTGATCTCCCACTTTGAGGCTAGGAACTGCCTTTCGTCTCCGATCTGCAAAGAGTTTGTATTTATTGGATGTTTTGAGCAAAGCCTCATGAACTTGTTTCCATGACTTAGAAAATTGTCAAAGAGTTAACTCCACAGCAGGGACTTCGAGAGCACGTGGGTGGAATCCATAATTCACATAAAACGGTGTGGAATTGGTAGCGGAATGATACAGATTGTTGTGAGCAAATTCAGCGAATGGGAGATAGTCCAGCCAATCATCCTTAGAAGAAGACACGAAGATTCGCATGAAGGTCTCTAAGTCTTGGTTCACTCTCTCAGTCTGGCCGTCCGATTGGGGATGGTATGCAGAAGAAAAATTCAACTTTATCCCAAGGGCCGAGCACAACGCTTTCCAAAATTTAGCCACGAACTGAGACCCACGATTGGAAACAATCTCTTGTGGAAGGCCATGTAACTGGAAGATGTCTGATATGAACAGTTTCGACAGCTGTGACGCAGATGGTAACCCTGAGAGTGGGACAAAGTGTGCCATTTTGGAGAACCGGTCCACAATGACCCAAATGGTGTTTCGTCCTCTAGAGACTGGCAAATCAGTTATGAAGTCCATGGAGATCTGTGTCCAAGGTTTCTGTGTGACTGGTAGGGGATGAAGCAGATCAGGTGGCGATCCTTTTGGGCTTTTATGTTGAGCGCACTTTGGACAGGCAGCTATGAATTCCCAAACATCTGTCTTCAGATGAGGCCACCAGTAGGAGTGTTGAATGAATTTAAGAGTCTTGAGGCTACCCGCATGTCCCATACAAGCTGAGGTATGAGCCCACGTGAGCAGTCTTTTTCGAAGTTCCGGTGCAACAAAGGTTCTTCCAGGAGGAGGAAGTGGAGCAGTATGGGTTGCAGCAAAGAGGCAGGATCCAGGATGAATTGTCTGTCCGGAAGATCTGTGGACTCATCTGAATTTAATGAGCGAGAAAGTGCATCTGCTTTCCAATTGAGCGAACCCGGATGATAACTGAGCTTGAAAGAAAAACGGGAGAAGAAGAGTGCCCATCTGACTTGCCGTGGGTTTAAACATCGAGCAGTCTGAAGATATAAAAGATTTTTGTGGTCTGTGGTTACAGAGATTGGGTGCTGAGCTCCTTCTAGCAAGTACCTCCACTCCTCAAAGGCAAGTTTTATAGCCAGCAATTCTTGTTCCCCAATAACTTAGTTTTGTTCCACCGGAGAGAATCTTCGGGAAAAATAAGCACAGGGATGAGCTTTCTGGTCCTCGAAGAACTGGGATAAGACGGCTCACACTCCTACTGAAGAAGCATCCACCTCCACCTGAAAGGGAAGACTAAGATCGCGTTGTCGAAGGATAGAAGCAGAGAAGAAGGCCTCTTTAAGAAACAAAAAAGATTTTAGTGCCTCAGGTGGCCAAGCTGCCGGGTTAGCCCCTTTTCTCGTTAGTGCTGTAATAGGAGCAATGATGGAAGAGTAATCTTTAATGAATTTTCTATAGAAATTGGCGAAGCCCAAAAAACGCTGGATTTCCTTCAGAGTGACAGGAAGGGTCCAATCTCTGATTGCCTGGACTTTGGCAGGGTCCATCTGTAATTCCCTCCCGGAAATGATGTACAGTAACATAAAAAGGAGATGGCGGTAACCTCTAACGTGCAATTCTCCAGTTTACAAAAGGGTTGATTCTCTCTTAGACGTTTCAAGACTTCTTTGACCTGTTCTCGATGGACATTCAGATATTTGGAAAATATCACGATATCGTCCAGATACACAACCAGGCACTTATAGAGGAGATACTGAAATAACTCATTGACATAATTCTGGAAGACTGCTGGAGCATTGCACATGCCAAAGGGCATCACCAGATATTCGTAATGCCCGTTGCGGGTATTGAACGCAGTCTTCCACTCGTCTCCTGCGCGAATGCGTATAAGGTTATAAGCTCCGCGTAGGTCCAATTTGGTGAAAATGGTAGCTCCCTTTACTCGGTCGAACAGTTCGGGGATCAGGGGCAAGGGGTATCTGTTCTTGATTGTAACTTCATTAAGGCCCCCGGTAGTCGATACAAGGCCACAGGCCCCCATCTTTCTTTTTAATGAAACCCCCCCCCCCCCCGCCCCAGCTGGAGAAGAAGAGGGACGAAGAAATCATTTGGCCAAATTCTCCTGTATGTACTCTGACATCGCTTGGGTTTCCGGGAGGGATAATGGGTAAGTTCAGCCTCTGGAGGTGTTTTACCAGGCAGTAAATCAATAGGACAGTCCCAACTGCGAGGAAGAGGCAGAGTATCTGCCCCCTGCTTACTGAAGACGTCTGAGAAAGGTTTATAGGCGTCTGGAAGGCTGGAAGTATGTAGAGAACTAAGTGGCTTGACAGTAGACAGGCAAGTTTGGGTACACGTCTTCCCCCAGGCGAGCACATCCACAGTTTTTGTAACCACGGGAATCCAAGGATTATTTTTTGAGAGGCTTTGGGAATTAACAGAAAGGAGATGGCTTCAGAATGGAGAATTCCATCTTTCATCTTCAGTGGAACAGTACGGAGGGTGATGATCCCTTCGGGAATGTAACTTCCATCTACCGCGGTGATAGAGATAGCTCGCTCTAGACGAACGGTCGGTATTTTGGAATGTTGAAATAAGGCGGAAGTAATGAAACTTTCAGCCGCTCCTGAATCCAAAAGTGCTGTAACATGAAGAGAAGAGGAAGGAAGCTCCAGACAAATAAACAACAAAGACTCTTTTCTGGTAGGTTGTTCGGGGGAATACTCCTAGCTTAACCTGTGGTTTTGGTCGCTCAAACCTTGTACGTTCAAGACAACGTTCTTTATATCTCAAATCCAATTTATTACACAAAGAGATTAACTTGTCAAGTTTAGTTGGCACGTCTTGAGTGGCCAGGTCATCCTTAACCTGTCAGAGAGACCATTCCAAAAGGTAGCAATGAGAGCTTCCTCTTTCCAGCTCAGTTCAGAAGAAAGAGTACGGAATTGGATCACGTACTGGGCTACGGAGCGGGTTCCTTGACGCAGTCGCAGGATCTCCAGGGAAGCAGACGTGGTCCAGCCTGGCTCATCAAAGATCCTATGAAAAACTGCCATTAAATCTGGGTAGTTTGAGAGTAAGGGATCACATCTCTCCCACAATGGCGAAGCCCAGTCCAGAGCTTGCCCGGTTAAGAGGGATATGATGTATGCAATCCTTGATCGATCAGATGGAAAATTGGCTGACTGTAACTCGAACTGAATCTCACATTGGTTAAGAAAGCCACGGCATTGCTTTGGACTGCCATCGAATTTTCTGAGTGGTAACGCGGAACCGGCATGGATACTGGAGGATTGGAAGCTGGAGGGTTAGGAGCTGGAGCTGGAGTCTGTGATGTGGATATGGCGACATGAAGAGAATCTAAACAGGATGACATATTCTGCATGAATTGAACAATCTGTGCCTGCAAGGCCTCCTGTTTGTTTAATCGAGACAGGATGTCAGCAGAGGCATTGCCCCGGTAGCCTGCTCATTCGTCGGATCCGTGGGGCCAGTGCTTACTGTCACGCTCTGCAAAGATTGGGGTTCCGACAACCGAGCTTGAGCTGGGAGGACAGCTGACTGTGTAGGAAGTAGGTGAGGTGGTTGAATGTAGTTCTTCCTCATGAGGTGGAGGCCTAGTAAGTGTAGAGTTGGCTGGTGAGCAGAAGAAAGAGTGAGGACTCTGTAGGAGGTTAACTGTATCTTTAATGAAGAAACAACTGTACACCGATACTTGAAGAATTGAAAGACACGGGAAAAGAACTGGAGTCAATGATTAAACGATTTGAGGAATGGAGCTGAAGATCACCGGTATGTGAGGCACTGAAAAACTGTGGTTTAAGATTGGTAGACAAGGCTGAAGGAGGCTGGGTTTTCAAGAACTAAAAGACCATGGCTTGTGACTGGTAGACGAGATTGAAGGAGACTGGTTTTGAAGAACTGAATGACTGTGGCTTGAGCTTGGATAGCGAGGCTGAAGAACTCAGATTCTGAAGAAACGAAGACTGTGGCTTGGGCTGGGAAAGCGAGGCTGAAGAACTCAGGTTCTGAAGAAACGAAGACTGCCATTTAGCACCCGAAGCCCCTTAATGACCAGGAGCCCGTGAGCGCCTCCACGAGTGGAGATGGGTTAAGCGACAAGACTTCAGCAGCGATAGGTCACGAACTGAGGATAGCCACCAAAACCGGTGAACCAGGAGCAGCCTGGGAGCACAGAGCTGGAGCACCTTTCACAGGAAAGCAACTTAAAGTGCAGGCACTCTCTCCCTGAGCCAGCCCCCTTTTTATAATGGAAGACTGCACCGGATTGGCTGGAAGCAGAGTGTGAATTCAATTGGCAGATCTCTGGTCTCCAACATGGCCGCCCCCAGCACTGGGGACATTCTCAGCTGCAGCACTTTAGCTAACACAGCTCCGGCCCTGACTTTCTGAAACAGAGTCACTGCCAGAGGGCTCTGATGCAGCGACTACCCACCACAGCGCCCAGCTCACCAGGACCCGGCTTGGGACCTCCGGAAGCCGCACATGTGCCCAAGGAACCGCTGCAAGCAGCTCCCCGCTGTCGCAGCCGCGCCAACCACCGGGATGGCAACCCTGGGAGACCGCACCGGAGGTAAGGCTCCGGATACTGACATGGTTCACCTCAAGCCTGGGTCCAGCCTGGTTCAGAATAATTCTGGATCCAGTCCAGTTCAGCATATCTGTGTCAGAGTTTCTGTAGAGACTAAGGGAAAGCAGGTAAGCCATTGTGTCATGCCCAGTGGCGGACAGTAGCCAGCATTTCACATGAGTGGCAGCCAAGATGGAAAAATAGACATCATAAGCCAAGTGTTTCAAAATTCAAACATCAACATCTAAATACATTATTTGTATCCAATTTACATCAATAATTGCTCCTGAGATTACATTAATACCCACAGACACACACAATATTAAAGCAGTATAAAGCATTATGGCTAGAACACAGTAATCACCATACAGTAAACAGAGCATCCAAGTGACTGCCATACAGTACATATAGCATTGCAGTAACCACCATACATTACACACCGCATCCCAGTGACTGCCATACAGTACATGCAGCATCACAGTGACTGCCATACAGGACATATAGCATTGCAGTAACCACCATACATTACACACCGCATCCCAGTGACAGCCAGACAGTACATGCAGCATCACAGTGACTGCCATACAGGACATATAGCATTGCAGTAACCACCATACATTACACACCGCATCCCAGTGACAGCCATACAGGACATCACAGCATCACAGTGACAGCCATACAGTACATATAACATCACAGTGACCGCTATACAATACACAAAGCATCAGAATGACAGCCATATGATACACACAGCATATGAATAACTGCCAAATAGTACACACAGCATCAGAGTGACATCATACAGTACACACAGCATCACAGTGACCACCATACAGTACACACTGCATCCCAGTGACAGCCAGACAGTACATGTAACATCAGAGTGACATCATACAGTACACACAGCATCACAGTGACCACCATACAGTACACACTGCATCCCAGTGACAGCCATACAGTACATGCAGCATCACAGTGACTGCCATACAGGACATATAGCATTGCAGTAACCACCATACATTACACACCGCATCCCAGTGACTGCCATACAGTACATGCAGCATCACAGTGACTGCCATACAGTACATATAGCATTGCAGTAACCACCATACATTACATACCACATCCCAGTGACTGCCATACAGTACATGCAGCATCACAGTGACTGCCATACAGTACATATAGCATTGCAGTAACCACCATACATTACACACCGCATCCCAGTGACAGCCATACAGGACATATAGCATCACAGTGACTGCCATACAGTACATATAGCATTGCAGTAACCACCATACATTACATACCACATCCCAGTGACTGCCATACAGTACATGCAGCATCACAGTGACTGCCATACAGTACATATAGCATTGCAGTAACCACCATACATTACACATCGCATCCCAGTGACAGCCATACAGTACATGCAGCATCACAGTGACTGCCATACAGTACATATAGCATTGCAGTAACCACCATACATTACACACCGCATCCCAGTGACAGCCAGACAGTACATGCAGCATCACAGTGACTGCCATACAGTACATATAGCATTGCAGTAACCACCATACATTACACACCGCATCCCAGTGACTGCCATACAGTACACACTGCATCCCAGTGACAGCCATACAGGACATCACAGCATCACAGTGACCTGTGTGTATTTGGGCCTCTGCTGTTTACTGTTTTACTTATCCAAAATATTCACGTTTATTTAAAACCTGACACATGAAATGCTTAGTAACAATGAGGTCATATACGCTTATATTAACAATTAAAGGCACAAAAAGGGCCTAATTCAGACCTGTTCGCTTACTAGGGTTTTTTTGCAGTCCTGCGTTCGTATAGTCACCGCCCATAGGGGAGTATATTTTTGCTGTGCAAGTGTGCGATCGCATGTGTAGCCGAGCTGTACAAACAGATCTTGTGCAGTCTCTGCGCAGCCCAGGAATTACTCAGCCGCTGCGATCACATCAGCCTGTCCGGTCCCGGAATTGACGTCAGGAACCATCCCTGCAAATACATGGACATGCCTGTGTTTTTCCAACCATTCCCAGAAAACGGTCAGTTGACACCCACAAACGCCTTCTTTCTGTCAACCTCCTTGCGAACGCCCGTGCGAATGGATTCTTCGCACAAACCCATTGCTGCATACGCATGCGCAGTTTAGACCTGATCGCAGGCTGTACGAAAACGCAGTCTAGCGATCAGGTCTGAATTAGGCCCTCAGATCTGATCGCAGCAGCAAATTTGTTAGCTAATGGACAAAACCATGTGCACTGCAGGTGGGGCAGATGTAACATGTGCAGAGAGAGTTAGATTTGGGTGGGGTGTGTCCCAACTGAAATCTAAATTGCAGTGTAAAAATAAAGCAGCCAGTATTTACCCTGCACAGAAACAATATAACCCACCCACATCTAACTCTCTCTGCACATGTTACATCTGCCCCCCTGCAGTGCACATGGGGGGTAATTCCAAGTTGATCGCAGCAGGATTTTTGATAGCAACTAGGCAAAACCATGTGCACTGCAGGGGAGGCAGATATAACATGTGCAGAGAGAGTTAGATTTGGGTGGGGTGTGTTCAATCTGCAATCTAATTTGCAGTGTAAAAATAAAGCAGCCAGTATTTACCCTGCACAGAACAATATAACCCACCCAAATCTAACTCTCTCTGCACATGTTATATCTGCCATCCCTGCAGTGCACATGGTTTTGCCCAATTGCTATCAAAAATCCTGCTGCGATCAACTTGGAATTACCCCCATGGTTTTGCCCATTAGCTAACAGATTTGCTGCTGCGATTAGATCTGAGATAGGCACAAAGACCCAGGTGTGAGATGTCAGCAGAGGCGCCAAGAGGGGGGGCAGTAATATTAGTAGAAAAAATATTTGAAAGTTTTACAAAAAGTGTGAAATAAAATGATATCTGGTTTATGGGGCTGTAATGTTGTCATATTTCCCAAGCTCCTGACTGCATTACAGTGTGATACCCCATAGCAGCCCCGCCCCACCAGCCCAGGGGGCACCGCGCCCCAAACTCATCCCTAAAACAAGGTTGACATGGTCAAAAGGTCAACAGGTTCAAAAGGTCGACGCCTAAATGATCAACACATGAGAAGGCCGACATGAGCTTTTCATGTTTCTTGTTTGGTGTATAATTTTACCTTGCAGCACGTGGAACCTCGCCATGCTCCGGCACAGGTGCCTCACACCACTGCTGCACTCAGCACATGTTACCGTTCCCATCTGTAGTCCACGGGGATAGTAATGTAAGAAGAAGCGCGGTAGGTGGAGCTGGCCAGCAATGGTGGAAACATCTGAATCAGGTCATAAGGTGTAATATTTGTGGCTGATGACGGGAATGGAGGGAACGCAGCTGGTGTCTCCGATCCCTCCATTCCTGATACCTGATACTCTCCTCCTACATACATTCAGGGGAAACGTAATATTTCCAGCTAACCCCCAAAAACTGGTGTTTTCAGGAAAATAGACGCAAATATTGTTTGGCAAATGGGCCCCATTGAGAGATAAACCCACAGAGGGTGCAACAGGGGTTACGTATGTTTTAAGGTGCGGAAAACATTGTCTGTATTTCAAGCCCTGTTCAGTAAAAATATTAATGAGGCACCAACACTTATCCAATGTGCGCAGGTTTTCCTCCTAGATTACGTTTTAAATATTTAGTATCTGACGTTCTGCGAGATGCCGGCTTTTCTTAGTCACTCATTTTCTTTGGAAGACTTCCTCATGTGCGGCCGCCTCACATTGTATCTGTGTGTGAGACACTTTCTGTGAACACGAGGATGACGCAACGTGATCTGCTGAACGTTACAATTGTTTGAACTTCCAAATTCACTGAGCTCCGTCCCCACAGATTATTATATATTCCGAGGGGTTTCTGAGGGTTTAGCAAAGGGCCACGGGGCTTATTCCTGTCAGAGACAACCAGGCTGAAAGTAATCCAATACATTATATGTTTCAGTTTATCCTGCAGCTAACAGCCAGGTATAATGGCGCTACTGACACTGCTGTGTAATACTGCGCTATGCCAGGTATTATGTCTGACACTGCTGTGTAATACTGCGCTATGCCAGGTGTTATGTCTGACACTGCTGTGTAATACTGCGCTATGCCAGGTCTTATGTCTGACACTGCTGTGTAATACTGCGCTATGCCAGGTGTTATGTCTGACACTGCTGTGTAATACTGCACTATCCCAGGTGTTATGTCTGACACTGCTGTGTAATACTGCGCTATGCCAGGTGTTATGTCTGACACTGCTGTGTAATACTGTGCTATGCCAGGTGTTATGTCTGACACTGCTGTGTAATACTGCACTATGCCAGGTATTATATCTGACACTGCTGTGTAATACTGCGCTATGCTCAATTAGCTTAGTGATATCATTCAGGTGCTCGAAAGGAAGGGGTATTTCTGAGCAAGAAAAAAAGCAATTGTTTCCCCAGCACACTGAATGGATAACAGTAACCAGATATAAATCCCACATGATAATAGAATTCAGAGATCTTCGTTACACATATTTGCGCAAATGTGTGGTTAAGCCCCAAAGCCGCATCAAGGCCTCTCTGTATATTTGGGGTCCCTAGCGCTATATCTAGGTGCAGGGTGTGGCACCCCAAAACACCAGAATGAGCCAGAAAGCACAGCGTGACATACCAGTGTAAAAAACTATAGTGTTAATAAATTAGTATTTAGGAAGCCGAAGCTATAGAGAGGGTGATACAAACATGAAATGTAATTAAAATAGAGAAATAGTGTTAGAAAATTAATAAGTGAAAAGTGTTAATAGAATGTAAAGGTATGCCACACTAAAGCCATCCAGCTCAGCCAGTCCAGAGGCACCACACCTCACACCTCCATTACCCCAATCTGGGTCTAATATTAACCAGCAAGGAGTCACATGATAATGGCTCCTTACTAAAATATGTCTAAGCTAAGAGCTACTTACCTTGGAGCAACCCCATAATGCTCCATGTGGCATGTCAGGGCCTGCACCTCCTCCTAATGCAGAAACCTCTCTGCCTCTCACAACAGACATATAGATTGGTAAATGCTCAATTAGCTTAGTGATATCATTCAGGTGCTCGAAAGGAAGGGGTATTTCTGAGCAAGGAAAAAAGCAATTGTTTCCCCAGCACACTGAATGGATAACAGTAACCAGATATAAATCCCACATGATAATAGAATTCAGAGATCTTCGTTACACATATTTGCGCAAATGTGTGGTTAAGCCCCAAAGCCGCATCAAGGCCTCTCTGTATATTTGGGGTCCCTAGCGCTATATCTAGGTGCAGGGTGTGGCACCCCAAAACACCAGAATGAGCCAGAAAGCACAGCGTGACATACCAGTGTAAAAAACTATAGTGTTAATAAATTAGTATTTAGGAAGCCGAAGCTATAGAGAGGGTGATACAAACATGAAATGTAATTAAAATGGAGAAATAGTGTTAGAAAATTAATAAGTGAAAAGTGTTAATAGAATGTAAAGGTATGCCACACTAAAGCCATCCAGCTCAGCCAGTCCAGAGGCACCACACCTCACACCTCCATTACCCCAATCTGGGTCTAATATTAACCAGCAAGGAGTCACATGATAATGGCTCCTTACTAAAATATGTCTAAGCTAAGAGCTACTTACCTTGGAGCAACCCCATAATGCTCCATGTGGCATGTCAGGGCCTGCACCTCCTCCTAATGCAGAAACCTCTCTGCCTCTCACAACAGACATATAGATTGGTAAATGCTCAATTAGCTTAGTGATATCATTCAGGTGCTCGAAAGGAAGGGGTATTTCTGAGCAAGAAAAAAAGCAATTGTTTCCCCAGCACACTGAATGGATAACAGTAACCAGATATAAATCCCACATGATAATAGAATTCAGAGATCTTCGTTACACATATTTGCGCAAATGTGTGGTTAAGCCCCAAAGCCGCATCAAGGCCTCTCTGTATATTTGGGGTCCCTAGCGCTATATCTAGGTGCAGGGTGTGGCACCCCAAAACACCAGAATGAGCCAGAAAGCACAGCGTGACATACCAGTGTAAAAAACTATAGTGTTAATAAATTAGTATTTAGGAAGCCGAAGCTATAGAGAGGGTGATACCAGAGCCGGCCCTAACCAATATGATGCCCTAGGCAAGATTTTGGCTGGTGCCCCCTAGCACCACCGCTAGTTCCGCCTCTGACCTTGCACCCCTTTCCCAGCACCATCACCCCCCACCCATAGCAGTCCTTTTTTTTTGTTTTCCTACCCCCTGTAATTTAAATAAGAACAGTGTGCACATTTGGCCTTACACATATGCCGCACATTATTAGTGCCCTTATACACATAATGACACACATAGTGCCCCCTACACATATGTTACACATTATTAATGCCCTTATACACATAATGACACATGTAGTTCCCAGCGTGAGTCAACTGGCAGCTCTGCTAACGTCGGGTGCCTATTTTTTATGAAAATGCATCTTATTTGCATTGCTATGTGGCTAGGATACACAAGCAGCTTCTGCTGATTAAAATGATATGCGGCATGCCTATATACTGTGTGATACTGTGGCTGTATCTGCGTACGAAATGCTACACACAGAATATAGGCATGCCGCATATCATTTTAATCAGCAGAAGCTGCTGATGCCCCTAGACATACCAGATGCCCTAGGCAATTGCCTAGTTTGCCTATACCTAGGGCCGGCTCTGGGTGATACAAACATGAAATGTAATTAAAATAGAGAAATAGTGTTAGAAAATTAATAAGTGAAAAGTGTTAATAGAATGTAAAGGTATGCCACACTAAAGCCATCCAGCTCAGCCAGTCCAGAGGCACCACACCTCACACCTCCATTACCCCAATCTGGGTCTAATATTAACCAGCAAGGAGTCACATGATAATGGCTCCTTACTAAAATATGTCTAAGCTAAGAGCTACTTACCTTGGAGCAACCCCATAATGCTCCATGTGGCAACCCCATAATGCTCCATGTGGCATGTCAGGGCCTGCACCTCCTCCTAATGCAGAAATATTCTGCATTAGGAGGAGGTGCAGGCCCTGACATGCCACATGGAGCATTATGGGGTTGCTCCAAGGTAAGTAGCTCTTAGCTTAGACATATTTTAGTAAGGAGCCATTATCATGTGACTCCTTGCTGGTTAATATTAGACCCAGATTGGGGTAATGGAGGTGTGAGGTGTGGTGCCTCTGGACTGGCTGAGCTGGATGGCTTTAGTGTGGCATACCTTTACATTCTATTAACACTTTTCACTTATTAATTTTCTAACACTATTTCTCTATTTTAATTACATTTCATGTTTGTATCACCCTCTCTATAGCTTCGGCTTCCTAAATACTAATTTATTAACACTATAGTTTTTTACACTGGTATGTCACGCTGTGCTTTCTGGCTCATTCTGGTGTTTTGGGGTGCCACACCCTGCACCTAGATATAGCGCTAGGGACCCCAAATATACAGAGAGGCCTTGATGCGGCTTTGGGGCTTAACCACACATTTGCGCAAATATGTGTAACGAAGATCTCTGAATTCTATTATCATGTGGGATTTATATCTGGTTACTGTTATCCATTCAGTGTGCTGGGGAAACAATTGCTTTTTTTCTTGCTCAGAAATACCCCTTCCTTTCGAGCACCTGAATGATATCACTAAGCTAATTGAGCATTTACCAATCTATATGTCTGTTGTGAGAGGCAGAGAGGTTTCTGCATTAGGAGGAGGTGCAGGCCCTGACATGCCACATGGAGCATTATGGGGTTGCTCCAAGGTAAGTAGCTCTTAGCTTAGACATATTTTAGTAAGGAGCCATTATCATGTGACTCCTTGCTGGTTAATATTAGACCCAGATTGGGGTAATGGAGGTGTGAGGTGTGGTGCCTCTGGACTGGCTGAGCTGGATGGCTTTAGTGTGGCATACCTTTACATTCTATTAACACTTTTCACTTATTAATTTTCTAACACTATTTCTCCATTTTAATTACATTTCATGTTTGTATCACCCTCTCTATAGCTTCGGCTTCCTAAATACTAATTTATTAACACTATAGTTTTTTACACTGGTATGTCACGCTGTGCTTTCTGGCTCATTCTGGTGTTTTGGGGTGCCACACCCTGCACCTAGATATAGCGCTAGGGACCCCAAATATACAGAGAGGCCTTGATGCGGCTTTGGGGCTTAACCACACATTTGCGCAAATATGTGTAACGAAGATCTCTGAATTCTATTATCATGTGGGATTTATATCTGGTTACTGTTATCCATTCAGTGTGCTGGGGAAACAATTGCTTTTTTTCTTGCTCAGAAATACCCCTTCCTTTCGAGCACCTGAATGATATCACTAAGCTAATTGAGCATTTACCAATCTATATGTCTGTTGTGAGAGGCAGAGAGGTTTCTGCATTAGGAGGAGGTGCAGGCCCTGACATGCCACATGGAGCATTATGGGGTTGCTCCAAGGTAAGTAGCTCTTAGCTTAGACATATTTTAGTAAGGAGCCATTATCATGTGACTCCTTGCTGGTTAATATTAGACCCAGATTGGGGTAATGGAGGTGTGAGGTGTGGTGCCTCTGGACTGGCTGAGCTGGATGGCTTTAGTGTGGCATACCTTTACATTCTATTAACACTTTTCACTTATTAATTTTCTAACACTATTTCTCCATTTTAATTACATTTCATGTTTGTATCACCCTCTCTATAGCTTCGGCTTCCTAAATACTAATTTATTAACACTATAGTTTTTTACACTGGTATGTCACGCTGTGCTTTCTGGCTCATTCTGGTGTTTTGGGGTGCCACACCCTGCACCTAGATATAGCGCTAGGGACCCCAAATATACAGAGAGGCCTTGATGCGGCTTTGGGGCTTAACCACACATTTGCGCAAATATGTGTAACGAAGATCTCTGAATTCTATTATCATGTGGGATTTATATCTGGTTACTGTTATCCATTCAGTGTGCTGGGGAAACAATTGCTTTTTTCCTTGCTCAGAAATACCCCTTCCTTTCGAGCACCTGAATGATATCACTAAGCTAATTGAGCATTTACCAATCTATGGGGTATATGCAATTGCGGTCGAATTCGCGGCAATTATCGCCGTTTTTTAATTCGACCAAATTCGCCAGGTGAATTCCGGAAGGTGGCTTCCGGAATTCACCATATTCAATGAAAAACGGATTCGCCAGAATCGCGGGCGAAAATCGGCCGATTTGGCGGATTTTGCCGCGATTTTAAAAAACGGGAAAAAACGGGAAAAACCCGGAAAAAAAATGGCGTGGGGTCCCCCCTCCAAAGCATAACCAGCCTCGGGCTCTTCGAGCTGGTCCTGGTTCTAAAAATGCAGGGGAAAAATTGGCCAGGGATCCCCCGTATTTTTAAAACCAGCACCGGGCTCTGCGCCTGGTGCTGGTGCCAAAAATACGGGGGACAAAAAGAGTAGGGGTCCCCCGTATTTTTAACACCAGCATCGGGCTCCACTAGCTGGACAGATAATGCCACAGCCGGGGGTCACTTTTATGCCGTGCCCTGCGGCCGTGGCATTAAATATCCAACTAGTCACCCCTGGCCGGGGTACCCTGGGGGAGTGGGGACCCCTACAATCAAGGGGTCCCCCCCCAGCCACCCAAGGGCCAGGGGTGAAGCCCGAGGCTGTCCCCCCCCATCCAATGGGCTGCGGATGGGAGGGCTGATAGCCTTTTGTGATAATAGAAAGATATTGTTTTTTCCATTAGTACTACAAGTCCCAGCAAGCCTCCCCCGCAAGCTGGTACTTGGAGAACCACAAGTACCAGCATGCGGGAGAAAAACGGGCCCGCTGGTACCTGTTGTACTACTGGGAAAAAAATACCCAAATAAAAACAGGACACAGACACCTTGACAGTAAAACTTTATTACACACTACCGACACACACATACTTACCTATGTTGACACGCCGACTGCCACGGTCTCCGTCGATCCGAGGGTACCTGTGAAAAAATGATACTCACCTTCCAGCGTCCAGAGAGATAAATCCACGTACTTGTTTAAAATAAGAAAACGCACACCCGCTCCATACCGGACTAGAAAGGGGTCCAATGTTTTCACATCAGACCCCTTTCTCCCGAATGCCGGGACATCACGTGACTCCTGTCACTGATGTCCCTTCAGCCAATCAGGAAGCGCTACTGCCGTGGCGCTCACCTGATTGGCTGAGCGCTGTCTGTACTGTGACAGCGCCTCGCAAAGCCGCTCCATTACTTTCAATGGTGGGAACTTTGCGGGTAGCGGTGGGGTCACCCGCCGGTCAGCCGCTGACCGGCGGGTGACCTTACCGCTAGCCGCTAAGTTCCCACCATTGAA
The DNA here is from genome assembly GCF_028390025.1 of Pseudophryne corroboree. Taxonomy (NCBI): domain Eukaryota; kingdom Metazoa; phylum Chordata; class Amphibia; order Anura; family Myobatrachidae; genus Pseudophryne; species Pseudophryne corroboree. Next base: position 833,410,043 of record NC_086448.1, read on the forward strand.
TATAATGGAGGGAGCTGTGCGATGCGCTGTCACAGTGCAGACAGCGCTCAGCCAATCAGGTGAGCGCAACGAAGTTGCGCTTCCTGATTGGCTTAGAGACCTGTCTGTGACAGCTGTCACTGACAGGTCTCATTCGTGGAAAGGTGTCCCATGTGTCAGCATGGGACCCCTTTCAGTCCGGCATGGAGCGGGTGTTCGCTTTGTTTTTTTGCCAAGTACGTGGATTTATCTCTGGACCATGGCTGAGGTGAGTATATTGAACTTTTCTTTTCAGGTATCCGTGGATTCTACATGGAGAAGAGGACCGATGTCGGCGTGTGAACATAGGTAAGTATGTGTGTGTCGACGTATGAAATAAAGTTTTACTGTCGACGGTGTGTGTGTCCTGTTTTTATTTGGGTATTTTTTTCCCAGTAGTACTACAGGTACCAGCGGGCCCGTTTTTCTCCCGCATGCTGGTACTTGTGGTTCTCCAAGTACCAGCTTGCGGGGGAGGCTTGCTGGGACTTGTAGTACTACTGGAAAAAACAATATCTTTTAATTTTCACAAAGGCTATCAGCCCCCCCATCCGCAGCCCATTGGATGGGGGGGGACAGCCTCGGGCTTCACCCCTGGCCCTTGGGTGGCTGGGGGGGGGGACCCCTTGATTGAAGGGGTCCCCACTCCCCCAGGGTACCCCGGCCAGGGGTGACTAGTTGGATATTTAATGCCACGGCCGCAGGGCACGGCATAAAAGTGACCCCCGGCTGTGGCATTATCTGTCCAGCTAGTGGAGCCCGATGCTGGTGTTAAAAATACGGGGGACCCCTACTCTTTTTGTCCCCCGTATTTTTGGCACCAGCACCAGGCGCAGAGCCCGGTGCTGGTTTTAAAAATAAGGGGGATCCCCTGTCAATTTTTTCCCCGCATTTTTAGAACCAGGACCAGCTCGAAGAGCCCGAGGCTGGTTATGCTTTGGAGGGGGGACCCCACGCCATTTTTTTTTATGATTTTACCGTTCCAGCATTAAAAAAAAATAAAAAAAAAATAATATTTTAAAAAATATATAAATAATAGTTGTGCCTCCAAAAAAAAAAAAAAAAAAGTACCTAATCCCTTCTAATATAAATAGATCTTCTATTCCCAGAAAAAAAACCACAAAAAAAAACATGTTTAAATTTTTTTTTATTTGTTTTCACCCTCCAAAGTGTGGCGGATTGAAAATGACGAATTTGCTGTCTAAAAGCCCTGCTGTCGAATTTCCAAACTTGAATTGAATATGCTTTGGTCGAATTGCAGCACTTGTATCATTGCAGAAAAGTCGAATTTGCAAAAATTCGAATTTCAAAAAGTCGAATTTTGAAAGTCCGTTTTTTGGTCGGAAAGCACTGAATTGCATAGGCGATTTTTTTTTTTGGTCGAAAATGACCCGAAATTCGACAATTTCGGGAATTCGACCGCAATTGCATATACCCTTATATGTCTGTTGTGAGAGGCAGAGAGGTTTCTGCATTAGGAGGAGGTGCAGGCCCTGACATGCCACATGGAGCATTATGGGGTTGCTCCAAGGTAAGTAGCTCTTAGCTTAGACATATTTTAGTAAGGAGCCATTTTAGAGATGAGCGCCTGAAATTTTTCGGGTTTTGTGTTTTGGTTTTGGGTTCGGTTCCGCGGCCGTGTTTTGGGTTCGACCGCGTTTTGGCAAAACCTCACCGAATTTTTTTTGTCGGATTCGGGTGTGTTTTGGATTCGGGTGTTTTTTTCAAAAAACCCTAAAAAACAGCTTCAATCATAGAATTTGAGGGTCATTTTGATCCCATATTATTATTAACCTCAAAAACCATAATTTCCACTCATTTTCAGTCTATTCTGAATACCTCACACCTCACAATATTATTTTTAGTCCTAAAATTTGCACCGAGGTCGCTGGATGACTAAGCTAAGCGACCCTAGTGGCCGACACAAACACCTGGCCCATCTAGGAGTGGCACTGCAGTGTCACGCAGGATGGCCCTTCCAAAAAACACTCCCCAAACAGCACATGACGCAAAGAAAAAAAGAGGTGCAATGAGGTAGCTGTGTGACTAAGCTCAGCGACCCAAGTGCCCGACACAAACACCTGGCCCATCTAGGAGTGGCACTGCAGTGTCACGCAGGATGTCCCTTCCAAAAAACCCTCCCCAAACAGCACATGACGCAAAGAAAAAAAGAGGCGCAATGAGGTAGCTGTGTGAGTAAGATTAGCGACCCTAGTGGCCGACACAAACACCGGGCCCATCTAGGAGTGGCACTGCAGTGTCACGCAGGATGTCCCTTCCAAAAAACCCTCCCCAAACAGCACATGACGCAAAGAAAAATAAAAGAAAAAAGAGGTGCAAGATGGAATTGTCCTTGGGCCCTCCCACCCACCCTTATGTTGTATAAACAGGACATGCACACTTTAACCAACCCATCATTTCAGTGACAGGGTCTGCCACACGACTGTGACTGATATGACGGGTTGGTTTGGACCCCCACCAAAAAAGAAGCAATTAATCTCTCCTTGCACAAACTGGCTCTACAGAGGCAAGATGTCCACCTCATCATCATCCTCCGATATATCACCGTGTACATCCCCCTCCTCACAGATTATCAATTCGTCCCCACTGGAATCCACCATCTCAGCTCCCTGTGTGCTTTGTGGAGGCAATTGCTGCTGGTCAATGTCTCCGCGGAGGAATTGATTATAATTCATTTTAATGAACATCATCTTCTCCACATTTTCTGGATGTAACCTCGTACGCCGATTGCTGACAAGGTGAGCGGCGGCACTAAACACTCTTTCGGAGTACACACTTGTGGGAGGGCAACTTAGGTAGAATAAAGCCAGTTTGTGCAAGGGCCTCCAAATTGCCTCTTTTTCCTGCCAGTATAAGTACGGACTGTGTGACGTGCCTACTTGGATGCGGTCACTCATATAATCCTCCACCATTCTTTTAATGTTGAGAGAATCATATGCAGTGACAGTAGACGACATGTCCGTAATCGTTGTCAGGTCCTTCAGTCCGGACCAGATGTCAGCATCAGCAGTCGCTCCAGACTGCCCTGCATCACCGCCAGCGGGTGGGCTCGGAATTCTGAGCCTTTTCCTCGCACCCCCAGTTGCGGGAGAATGTGAAGGAGGAGATGTTGACAGGTCGCGTTCCGCTTGACTTGACAATTTTGTCACCAGCAGGTCTTTGCACCCCAGCAGACTTGTGTCTGCCGGAAAGAGAGATCCAAGGTAGGTTTTAAATCTAGGATCGAGCACGGTGGCCAAAATGTAGTGCTCTGATTTCAACAGATTGACCACCCGTGAATCCTTGTTAAGCGAATTAAGGGCTGCATCCACAAGTCCCACATGCCTAGCGGAATCGCTCCCTTTTAGCTCCTTCTTCAATGCCTCCAGCTTCTTCTGCAAAAGCCTGATGAGGGGAATGACCTGACTCAGGCTGGCAGTGTCTGAACTGACTTCACGTGTGGCAAGTTCAAAGGGCATCAGAACCTTGCACAACGTTGAAATCATTCTCCACTGCACTTGAGACAGGTGCATTCCACCTCCTATATCGTGCTCAATTGTATAGGCTTGAATGGCCTTTTGCTGCTCCTCCAACCTCTGAAGCATATAGAGGGTTGAATTCCACCTCGTTACCACTTCTTGCTTCAGATGATGGCAGGGCAGGTTCAGTAGTTTTTGGTGGTGCTCCAGTCTTCTGTACGTGGTGCCTGTACGCCGAAAGTGTCCCGCAATTCTTCTGGCCACCGACAGCATCTCTTGCACGCCCCTGTCGTTTTTAATAAAATTCTGCACCACCAAATTCAAGGTATGTGCAAAACATGGGACGTGCTGGAATTTGCCCATATTTAATGCACACACAATATTGCTGGCGTTGTCCGATGCCACAAATCCACAGGAGAGTCCAATTGGGGTAAGCCATTCTGCGATGATCTTCCTCAGTTGCCGTAAGAGGTTTTCAGCTGTGTGCGTATTCTGGAAAGCGGTGATACAAAGCGTAGCCTGCCTAGGAAAGAGTTGGCGTTTGCGAGATGCTGCTACTGGTGCCGCCGCTGCTGTTCTTGCGGCGGGAGTCCATACATCTACCCAGTGGGCTGTCACAGTCATATAGTCCTGACCCTGCCCTGCTCCACTTGTCCACATGTCCGTGGTTAAGTGGACATTGGGTACAACTGCATTTTTTAGGACACTGGTGAGTCTTTTTCTGACGTCCGTGTACATTCTCGGTATCGCCTGCCTACAGAAGTGGAACCTAGATGGTATTTGGTAACGGGGGCACACTGCCTCAATAAATTGTCTAGTTCCCTGTGAACTAACGGCGGATACCGGACGCACGTCTAACACCAACATAGTTGTCAAGGACTCAGTTATCCGCTTTGCAACAGGATGACTGCTGTGATATTTCATCTTCCTCGCAAAGGACTGTTGGACAGTCAATTGCTTACTGGAAGTAGTACAAGTGGGCTTACGACTTCCCCTCTGGGATGACCATCGACTCCCAGCAGCAACAACAGCAGCGCCAGCAGCAGTAGGCGTTACACGCAAGGATGCATCGGAGGAATCCCAGGCAGGAGAGGACTCGTCAGAATTGCCAGTGACATGGCCTGCAGGACTATTGGCATTCCTGGGGAAGGAGGAAATTGACACTGAGGGAGTTGGTGGGGTGGTTTGCGTGAGCTTGGTTACAAGAGGAAGGGATTTACTGGTCAGTGGACTGCTTCCGCTGTCGGCCCAAGTTTTTGAACTTGTCACTGACTTATTATGAATGCGCTGCAGGTGACGTATAAGGGAGGATGTTCCGAGGTGGTTAACGTCCTTACCCCTACTTATTACAGCTTGACAAAGGGAACACACGGCTTGACACCTGTTGTCCGCATTTCTGGTGAAATACTTCCACACCGAAGAGCTGATTTTTTTGGTATTTTCACCAGGCATGTCAACGGCCCTATTCCTCCCACGGACAACAGGTGTCTCCCCGGGTGCCTGACTTAAACAAACCACCTCACCATCAGAATCCTCCTGGTCAATTTCCTCCCCAGCGCCAGCAACACCCATATCCTCCTCATCCTGGTGTACTTCAACACTGACATCTTCAATCTGACTATCAGGAACTGGACTGCGGGTGCTCCTTCCAGCACTTGCAGGGGGCGTGCAAATGGTGGAAGGCGCATGCTCTTCACGTCCAGTGTTGGGAAGGTCAGGCATCGCAACCGACAAAATTGGACTCTCCTTGTGGATTTGGGATTTCGAAGAACGCACAGTTCTTTGCGGTGCTACTGCTTTTGCCAGCTTGAGTCTTTTCATTTTTCTAGCGAGAGGCTGAGTGCCTCCATCCTCATGTGAAGCTGAACCACTAGCCATGAACATAGGCCAGGGCCTCAGCCGTTCCTTGCCACTCCGTGTGGTAAATGGCATATTGGCAAGTTTACGCTTCTCCTCCGACAATTTTATTTTAGGTTTTGGAGTCCTTTTTTTACTGATATTTGGTGTTTTGGATTTGACATGCTCTGTACTATGACATTGGGCATCGGCCTTGGCAGACGACGTTGCTGGCATTTCATCGTCTCGGCCATGACTAGTGGCAGCAGCTTCAGCACGAGGTGGAAGTGGATCTTGATCTTTCCCTAATTTTGGAACCTCAACATTTTTGTTCTCCATATTTTAATAGGCACAACTAAAAGGCACCTCAGGTAAACAATGGAGATGGATGGATACTAGTATACAATTATGGATGGACTGCCGAGTGCCGACACAGAGGTAGCTACAGCCGTGGACTACCGTACTGTACTGTGTCTGCTGCTAATATAGACTGGTTGATAAAGAGATGTAGTAGTAGTATGTATGTATAAAGAAGAAAGAAAAAAAAACCACGGGTAGGTGGTATACAATTATGGACGGACTGCCGAGTGCCGACACAGAGGTAGCTACAGCCGTGGACTACCGTACTGTACTGTGTCTGCTGCTAATATAGACTGGTTGATAAAGAGATGTAGTAGTAGTATGTATGTATAAAGAAGAAAGAAAAAAAAACCACGGGTAGGTGGTATACAATTATGGACGGACTGCCCAGTGCCGACACAGAGGTAGCTACAGCCGTGGACTACCGTACTGTACTGTGTCTGCTGCTAATATAGACTGGTTGATAAAGAGATGTAGTAGTAGTATGTATGTATAAAGAAGAAAGAAAAAAAAACCACGGGTAGGTGGTATACAATTATGGACGGACTGCCGAGTGCCGACACAGAGGTAGCTACAGCCGTGGACTACCGTACTGTACTGTGTCTGCTGCTAATATAGACTGGTTGATAAAGAGATGTAGTAGTAGTATGTATGTATAAAGAAGAAAGAAAAAAAAACCACGGGTAGGTGGTATACAATTATGGACGGACTGCCCAGTGCCGACACAGAGGTAGCTACAGCCGTGGACTACCGTACTGTACTGTGTCTGCTGCTAATATAGACTGGTTGATAAAGAGATGTAGTAGTAGTATGTATGTATAAAGAAGAAAGAAAAAAAAACCACGGGTAGGTGGTATACAATTATGGACGGACTGCCGAGTGCCGACACAGAGGTAGCTACAGCCGTGGACTACCGTACTGTACTGTGTCTGCTGCTAATATAGACTGGTTGATAAAGAGATGTAGTAGTAGTATGTATGTATAAAGAAGAAAGAAAAAAAAACCACGGGTAGGTGGTATACAATTATGGACGGACTGCCCAGTGCCGACACAGAGGTAGCTACAGCCGTGGACTACCGTACTGTACTGTGTCTGCTGCTAATATAGACTGGTTGATAAAGAGATGTAGTAGTAGTATGTATGTATAAAGAAGAAAGAAAAAAAAACCACGGGTAGGTGGTATACAATTATGGACGGACTGCCGAGTGCCGACACAGAGGTAGCTACAGCCGTGGACTACCGTACTGTACTGTGTCTGCTGCTAATATAGACTGGTTGATAAAGAGATGTAGTAGTAGTATGTATGTATAAAGAAGAAAGAAAAAAAAACCACGGGTAGGTGGTATACAATTATGGACGGACTGCCCAGTGCCGACACAGAGGTAGCTACAGCCGTGGACTACCGTACTGTACTGTGTCTGCTGCTAATATAGACTGGTTGATAAAGAGATGTAGTAGTAGTATGTATGTATAAAGAAGAAAGAAAAAAAAAACACGGGTAGGTGGTATACAATTATGGACGGACTGCCCAGTGCCGACACAGAGGTAGCTACAGCCGTGGACTACCGTACTGTACTGTGTCTGCTGCTAATATAGACTGGTTGATAAAGAGATGTAGTAGTAGTAGTATGTATGTATAAAGAAGAAAGAAAAAAAAACCACGGGTAGGTGGTATGGACGGACTGCCGAGTGCCGACACAGAGGTAGCTACAGCCGTGGACTACCGTACTGTACTGTGTCTGCTGCTAATATAGACTGGTTGATAAAGAGATGTAGTAGTAGTATGTATGTATAAAGAAGAAAGAAAAAAAAAACACGGGTAGGTGGTATACAATTATGGACGGACTGCCGAGTGCCGACACAGAGGTAGCTACAGCCGTGAACTACCGTACTGTGTCTGCTGCGACTGGATGATAAATAATGATATAAAAAATATATATATATCACTACTGCAGCCGGACAGGTATATATTATATAATGACGGACCTGCTGGACACTGTCTGTCAGCAGAATGAGTTTTTTATAGAATAAAAAAAAAACACCACACAAGTGAAGTCACACGACGAGTGTTTAACTTTTTCAGGCAATCACAATATAGTATACTATACTACTAACTATACTGGTGGTCAGTGTGGTCAGGTGGTCACTGGTCAGTCACACTGGCAGTGGCACTCCTGCAGCAAAAGTGTGCACTATTTAATTTTAATAATAATATGTACTCCTGGCTCCTGCTATAACCTATAACTGGCACTGCAGTGCTCCCCAGTCTCCCCCACAATTATAAGATGTGTGAGCTGAGCACAGTCAGATACGAGTGTTTAACTTTTTCAGGCAGTCACAATATAGTATACTATACTACTAACTATACTGGTGGTCAGTGTGGTCAGGTCACTGGTCAGTCACACTGGCAGTGGCACTCCTGCAGCAAAAGTGTGCACTGTTTAATTTTAATAATAATATGTACTCCTGGCTCCTGCTATAACCTATAACTGGCACTGCAGTGCTCCCCAGTCTCCCCCACAATTATAAGATGTGTGAGCTGAGCACAGTCAGATATATACATAGATGATGCAGCACACTGGGCTGAGCAGTGCACACAGATATGGTATGTGACTGAGTCACTGTGTATCGTTTTTTTCAGGCAGAGAACGGATATATTAAATAAAACTGCACTGTCTGGTGGTCACTGTGGTCAGTCACTAGTAAACTCTGCACTCTCTACAGTTCTACAGTACTCCTAAGCTCCAGTAAATCAGGTCAATCTCTCTCTCTCTCTCTTCTAATCTAAATGGAGAGGACGCCAGCCACGTCCTCTCCCTATCAATCTCAATGCACGTGTGAAAATGGCGGCGACGCGCGGCTCCTTATATAGAATCCGAGTCTCGCGAGAATCCGACAGCGTCATGATGACCTTCGGGCGCGCTCGGGTTAACCGAGCAAGGCGGGAAGATCCGAGTCGCTCGGACCCGTGAAAAAAAACATGAAGTTCGTGCGGGTTCGGATTCAGAGAAACCGAACCCGCTCATCTCTAATTATCATGTGACTCCTTGCTGGTTAATATTAGACCCAGATTGGGGTAATGGAGGTGTGAGGTGTGGTGCCTCTGGACTGGCTGAGCTGGATGGCTTTAGTGTGGCATACCTTTACATTCTATTAACACTTTTCACTTATTAATTTTCTAACACTATTTCTCCATTTTAATTACATTTCATGTTTGTATCACCCTCTCTATAGCTTCGGCTTCCTAAATACTAATTTATTAACACTATAGTTTTTTACACTGGTATGTCACGCTGTGCTTTCTGGCTCATTCTGGTGTTTTGGGGTGCCACACCCTGCACCTAGATATAGCACTAGGGACCCCAAATATACAGAGAGGCCTTGATGCGGCTTTGGGGCTTAACCACACATTTGCGCAAATATGTGTAACGAAGATCTCTGAATTCTATTATCATGTGGGATTTATATCTGGTTACTGTTATCCATTCAGTGTGCTGGGGAAACAATTGCTTTTTTTCTTGCTCAGAAATACCCCTTCCTTTCGAGCACCTGAATGATATCACTAAGCTAATTGAGCATTTACCAATCTATATGTCTGTTGTGAGAGGCAGAGAGGTTTCTGCATTAGGAGGAGGTGCAGGCCCTGACATGCCACATGGAGCATTATGGGGTTGCTCCAAGGTAAGTAGCTCTTAGCTTAGACATATTTTAGTAAGGAGCCATTATCATGTGACTCCTTGCTGGTTAATATTAGACCCAGATTGGGGTAATGGAGGTGTGAGGTGTGGTGCCTCTGGACTGGCTGAGCTGGATGGCTTTAGTGTGGCATACCTTTACATTCTATTAACACTTTTCACTTATTAATTTTCTAACACTATGTCTCTATTTAATTACATTTCATGTTTGTATCACCCTCTCTATAGCTTCGGCTTCCTAAATACTAATTTATTAACACTATAGTTTTTTACACTGGTATGTCACGCTGTGCTTTCTGGCTCATTCTGGTGTTTTGGGGTGCCACACCCTGCACCTAGATATAGCGCTAGGGACCCCAAATATACAGAGAGGCCTTGATGCGGCTTTGGGGCTTAACCACACATTTGCGCAAATATGTGTAACGAAGATCTCTGAATTCTATTATCATGTGGGATTTATATCTGGTTACTGTTATCCATTCAGTGTGCTGGGGAAACAATTGCTTTTTTAATACTGCACTATGCCAGGTGTTATGTCTGACACTGCTGTGTAATACTGCGCTATGCCAGGTGTTATGTCTGACACTGCTGTGTAATACTGCGCTATGCCAGGTGTTATGTCTGACACTGCTGTGTAATACTGCGCTATGCCAGGTGTTATGTCTGACACTGCTGTGTAATACTGCGCTATGCCAGGTGTTATGTCTGACACTGCTGTGTAATACTGCGCTATGCCAGGTGTTATGTCTGACACTGCTGTGTAATACTGCGCTATGCCAGGTGTTATGTCTGACACTGCTGTGTAATACTGCGCTATGCCAGGTGTTATGTCTGACACTGCTGTGTAATACTGCGCTATGCCAGGTGTTATGTCTGACACTGCTGTGTAATACTGCGCATTGCCAGGTGTTATGTCTGACACTGCTGTGTAATACTGCGCTATGCCAGGTGTTATGTCTGACACTGCTGTGTAATACTGCGCTATGCCAGGTGTTATGTCTGACACTGCTGTGTAATACTGCGCTATGCCAGGTGTTATGTCTGACACTGCTGTGTAATACTACGCTATGCCAGGTGTTATGTCTGACACTGCTGTGTAATACTGCGCTATGCCAGGTGTTATGTCTGACACTGCTGTGTAATACTGCACTATGCCAGGTGTTATGTCTGACACTGCTGTGTAATACTGCGCTATGCCAGGTGTTATGTCTGACACTGCTGTGTAATACTGCGCTATACCAGGTGTTATGTATGACACTGCTGTGTAATACTGCGCTATGCCAGGTGTTATGTCTGACACTGCTGTGTAATACTGCACTATGCCAGGTGTTATGTCTGACACTGCTGTGTAATACTGCGCTATGCCAGGTGTTATGTCTGACACTGCTGTGTAATACTGCGCTATGGCAGGTGTTATGTCAGACATTGCTGTGTAATACTGCACTATGCCAGTTGTTATGTCTGACACTGCTGTCTAATACTGCGCTATGCCAGGTGTTATGTCTGACACTGCTGTGTAATACTGCGCTATGCCAGGTATTATGTCTGACACTGCTGTGTAATACTGCTCTATGCCAGGTGTTATGTCTGACACTGCTGTGTAATACTGCGCTATGCCAGGTATTATGTCTGACACTGCTGTGTAATACTGCGCTATGCCAGGTGTTATGTCTGACACTGTTGTGTAATACTGCGCTATGCCAGGTATTATGTCTGACACTGCTGTGTAATACTGCTCTATGCCAGGTGTTATGTCTGACACTGCTGTGTAATACTGCGCTATGCCAGGTATTATGTCTGACACTGCTGTGTAATACTGCGCTATGCCAGGTGTTATGTCTGACACTGTTGTGTAATACTGCGCTATGCCAGGTATTATGTCTGACACTGCTGTGTAATACTGCGCTATGCCAGGTGTTATGTCTGACACTGCTGTGCAATACTGCGCTATGCCAGGTGTTATGTCTGACACAGTGTATCGCGTCACAGCGCATGTCTGTCATTGTATGGACATACAATTCCCAGCAGCCTCTGCAGCTGCGCGTGAGGTCAGGAGCAGGTACCGGTTCTACACCTTGTGGCGCCCAGTTCGAAAATTTCCACTGGCGCCCCCCCCGCGGTAAAACAGAGTTGTGGCGTCATAGGGGATGGTTGTGGCCACAGTTATGCCCCCAGCAGCTGTGCCCCCAGATTTGCCCCAAGTAGTTGTGGCCCCCAGTTGATTTTCCCCCTGTAGCTGTGCCCCCAGTAGTTGTGCCCCATGTACTTGTGCCCCCCTTATTGATTTGCCCCCAGTAGCTGTGCCCCCAGCAACTGTGCCCCCAGTAGTTGTGCCCCCAGCAGCTGTGCCCCCAGCAGCTGTGCCCCCAGTAGCTGTGCCCCCTGTAGCTGTGCCCCTAGTAGTTGTGCCCCTAGTAGTTGTGCCCCCTGTAGTAGTGCCCCCTGTAGTAGTGCCCCCTGTAGCTGTGCCTCCTGTAGATGTGCCCCTTGTAGCTATGCCCCCTGTATGTGCCCCCAGTAGTAGTGCCCCTTGTAGCTATGCCCCCTGTATGTGCCCCCAGTAGTAGTGCCCCTTGTAGCTGTGCCCCCAGTACGTGCCCCCTGTAGTAGTGCCCCTTGTAGCTGTGCCCCCTGTATGTGCCCCCAGTAGTATTGCCCCCAGTATGTGCCCTCTGTATGTGCCCCCAGTAAGTAGTGCCCCCAGTATGTGTATGTGTAGTAGCACCACTTTGAAACCCTAAAAGAAAAATCACAATACTTACCAGCCTCGCTCCCGCTTCCGGACCGCTGCTGCCGCTGCTGCTGCTGCTGTCTCCAGGCGCCGGCTCCTCTCTATGGGAGAGACGTCATGACGTCTCTTCGATAGCAGCGACTCACTGACACACGGCGCTCACTGCAGCCAGGGAGCGGGGAGCAGAGAGGGAGGGTGGATTGCAAGCAGCTCTTGCCACGGTGGCGCCCTCAGGGTAGCAGAACCCCGGGCAAAAAGCCTGCTTGCCCGTGGCAAGAGCCGCTGCTGGTCAGGAGCAGGTCACATGACCAGCGTCAGGCAAGTGACTGGTGAGAGGGCGCAACAGTTGGGCAGTGCAGCCGCAGCTCCGGCCACATAGTACAGGGGAGAACCGCTTAGCACATATAAACATACATGTTATGATGTATTTTATATATGTGCTGGCTTGTTCCTCCAGGAACCGGCAGCGCTGTGTGTATTAGGCGCTGTGCGGCACCCGGGACTCAGCATAATGCATCACACTCCTTGTATACCCATCCCCAGACTCCTGGGAAGCTAGCCAATGGGAGTCTGGGGGCGGGCTTAGGAGTGTGATGCCTTATTCAGAGTCCCGGATGCCGCATGGTGCCTGATACACACAAGTAATTACATTTTCCTATGCAGGGACAAATAGCTCCATCCGTAAGGTGTCTGTCTCCAATGTGATAAGTCTTGGGTTCAAAGCCTGGGTATGGCAAATGCAAAATATATGTCTAAAATATAGAGAATGTGACTTTTAAGGTGCAGGGACTAGGGGGGGAGTCAGCCAGGGAAGAGATATCTGCGCCTATTAATTAACCACAGAACAAACATTGTCGGCTAACAATTAACTGATTAAAATAGTTAATTGAATGGTGTCGCCAACAAACTGTAAATCAGTAGCAAATACAGGTTAGCACACATGGAACGGGAGACAATAGAGGAGCGGTGCCCCCTTCAGCAGGAGCCCGGCGGCAGCTGACTCTATTACCCCCGGGAGTTCTGCCTGTGGTTCCACCTGTCTCAGGAGAGAGAGAGAGACATTGGGAAGCACCTGTACACTGGTTTATGTTGGCTCAGTGCCCACATCCAGTACACATGGGGTGTAAGTGTAACCACTACTCAATGGCAAGAATCCAGCAGCAATTGCAGCTTTCGTGAGGATGTACCTAATGCTCTGGAAAAGCCTCGGCATCACCCTGATGGGCAATAGAAACTCCTTGTACCACCAGTAAAGCTTACACCAGCTATTGCTATGTACTCCAGCCAAATATTACTCCGGAAACATTACCGAAATAAGAAAGGACGTCGTGTGCACCAACGAGCTCAAGTTTAAACTCTTGAAACATAAACTGTATTAAATCCAAGAATATTCACATAAAGGTGTATTTGTTGTACAGCCCTATACACAGATATATAAGGTAGTTGAAATAAGTGAGCCTGCCCCGTTCCTAGCTAGGACCACCCCAATACATAATAGAATTAGTAGGGGACTTACCTCTGTGCAAGGGGTCACCAGTGTTACCAACCTGTAACGTCACTGGAGGATTAGAGGAATTAGTGGGCTGTCCTGTCCCCGTTGCTAGGAGGCTGGGGCAGCAGGGAGGGTGAGGGTAACCAAGGGGGGGGGGGGGGGGCTAGGGCAGCAGGGAGGGGTAGGGTAACAGTAGGGGGGGCTAGGGCAGCAGGGAGTGGGAGGGTAACAGCAAGGGGGGGGGGTCAGGGCAGCAGGGAGAGGTAGGGTAACAGTAGGGTGGGAGCTAGGGCAGCAGGGAGGAGCAGGGTAACAGCAAGGGGGGGATTTTGGGCAGTGGGACTCAAGGCAGGAGCAGCGGGGATGGTAGATCCGAGCAGCAGGAGTGTGGTTCATAGGGTTGGCCACACTTAGGTCATCAGTGTCTAGATCGACCACTATTGGTCAACAGTGACTAAGTCGACACACAAAATAGATCGACACCAGCATAAGGTCGACATGACAAAATGTCGACATGGATTTTTTTTATTTTTTTTTGGGGGGGGTGTTTTTTTCATAGAGTGACCGGGAACCCCAATTAGTGCACCGTGTTCGCTCACCATGCTTCGGGCAAGGTTACCATTCCCAATTGTATTCCACATGGATCGTAAAGTATGAAAAAGTTCAAAAATGAAAAACAAATTGGGAAAAACTCATGTCGACCTTTTGTCATGTCGACCTAGTACATGCTGACCTAGTGACCATGTCGACATAATGCATGTCGACCAATAATGGTTGACCTAATGACTGTCGGCCTAAGTGTGGTCGTCCTAGAGACCGGATACTGAGCAGCAGGGAGCAGGAGCCAGGCAGCAGCCTGCACTATGGGATCAGCCTGTGGTGTAACTTTTATTTTTATATATATATATATATATATATATATATAAGTCTAACCATTGACGAAACGCGTTAGAACTGCTGTACCTGAACCTCTCATATGGACTGTAAACCTTATATTTATTTATTTCTTGTACGTTTGCATTGCTACCATTTCCACGGATATTTATGAAAGATTTCGATGTACCTGTTTTCCTATATGGACAGATAAGCTCGATTGAATTTCTTATCCTGTACGCTTGCATTTCTACCATTAGTTTTTTATGTGTTGTATTAAAATTTGTAAAAACCTTTTAATTATCCCTGGCTGTGAATTTTAAATGATGGGATCTGCCCATCCTTATAAGGTTTTTTATATACAACTGGTTCTGTGCTAAACAATGGTATGATAATTGCATGAAAACGGTACGCGCTATGTTATATTTCCTTTATCTCTTTTATGTTCCATCGTTGGTCTCATGACTGAAGGAAATTATACGCTCCAGATAAGTAGTGTTCATCTCCTATCCACACTGGGTATACACTGTATACAATTACCTAGACACTTGAAGGCACCCTTTTCTCTACTTTCACACACACACATATATACATATATATATATATATATATATATATAGTAGAGCATCAGTCCGGCACTCATGAAAACTAATGTATTAATCACGCCGGTGCCTTCACAGAAACATTCACATAATTCACATACCTGTGCGGCACTCAGCAATCAGAAAACGGAAGCGAACAACCAGGTGGTAACAACGTTTCAGTGCTCTTTATTCAGCACTATCTTCAGGATACATTAAACAAACAAAGATACAATCTTACCTTATGTACACTTGCACCCATGTGAAGAGGCCGTGATCAGGCGTCCCGCCGGAAGCCCCGACTTGCGTCCACTCAAAATGACGTCACCCCCAAGGGGGCGATGCCGTGCACCATCACCATAGCAACATCTAAACAAAAAATGACATGTATAGCAGCAGCTAATCAGATAATCCAATTAAAGAGACAACATTAGTAACAATATCATATTACTGATAGAAACATATCATAGAGCATAAAAACACATACTAAAAGCATGCCAGGCTGAAGTTTTCATTGAGACCACGAGGACTCAAAACTGATAAGCGGTGGATCCATTGTGCTTCTCTCTGCAGAAGCAGACGGTTCCTATCACCTCCCCTACGTGGTTTAGGTACAAAATCGATCATTCTGTACCGGAGCGATGCTAAACTATGTTTCTGTTCTGCAAAGTGGCGAGCTACTGGGTGATCCAATTTACCTTTCCCTGCCAAAGCTGCTCGAATCGTGGAACGATGCATGGTCATACGTTCCTTGAATGTACATTGTGTCTTCCCAATGTAAGACAATCCGCAAGGGCATAAAATTTGGTAGATCACATATGAAGACTCACAAGTAAGATGATAATTGATGGTATAATTCTTGCCAGAGTGAGGGTGAGAAAAAGAATCACCCACTAGCATGAAATTGCATGTGGTGCAACCACAGCGGAAACATCCATGTTTTTTATTTGATAGAAAATGTGTGCCTGATGTTTTATCGTATTCAGTAATATCTGTACGCACTAGGAGGTCCCGAAGGTTACGTCCCCTAGTGAAACATGGCATAACATCCATGTTGTTAAATGGATGTTATTCTTACTTGTGAGTTTT
Source organism: Pseudophryne corroboree (assembly GCF_028390025.1). Classification (NCBI taxonomy): domain Eukaryota; kingdom Metazoa; phylum Chordata; class Amphibia; order Anura; family Myobatrachidae; genus Pseudophryne; species Pseudophryne corroboree. The sequence goes on from NC_086448.1 coordinate 833,426,197, forward strand.
CATATGTGATCTACCAAATTTTATGCCCTTGCGGATTGTCTTACATTGGGAAGACACAATGTACATTCAAGGAACGTATGACCATGCATCGTTCCACGATTCGAGCAGCTTTGGCAGGGAAAGGTAAATTGGATCACCCAGTAGCTCGCCACTTTGCAGAACAGAAACATAGTTTAGCATCGCTCCGGTACAGAATGATCGATTTTGTACCTAAACCACGTAGGGGAGGTGATAGGAACCGTCTGCTTCTGCAGAGAGAAGCACAATGGATCCACCGCTTATCAGTTTTGAGTCCTCGTGGTCTCAATGAAAACTTCAGCCTGGCATGCTTTTAGTATGTGTTTTTATGCTCTATGATATGTTTCTATCAGTAATATGATATTGTTACTAATGTTGTCTCTTTAATTGGATTATCTGATTAGCTGCTGCTATACATGTCATTTTTTGTTTAGATGTTGCTATGGTGATGGTGCACGGCATCGCCCCCTTGGGGGTGACGTCATTTTGAGTGGACGCGAGTCGGGGCTTCCGGCGGGACGCCTGACCACGGCCTCTTCACATGGGTGCAAGTGTACATAAGGTAAGATTGTATCTTTGTTTGTTTAATGTATCCTGAAGATAGTGCTGAATAAAGAGCACTGAAACGTTGTTACCACATGGTTGTTCGCTTCCGTTTTCTGATTGCTGAGTGCCGCACTGGTATGTGAATTATATATATATATATATATATATGTGTGCGTGTACAGGCTGATCACAGACACCAGCTCAGACATCAGATGACAGGTCAAAAAGAGCAGGAGCCGGCATGGGCATCTCTAGAGAGGAGGGGACCCGTGTGCAGACTCCGTGTGTGGGCCCTACCTCTCCCGCAGCCGGCGCGCCGCTGCTAGCGCTCTGAGCGCTGTAGACTCTTGCACTGTACCAGAGTCTCTAGTGGTCAGTGCGCTAGCAGCGGCGTAACAGCTATGGGAGAGGAGGGGCCCACACACAGTCAGCGATGGACTCCGGAAAGTAAGTATAGGAGAAATGGGTGCGGTGTGGGCCCCCCCCGGGACTCAGGGGCCCGTGTGCACCACACACACTGCACCCATTATAGAAACACCAATGGGAGCCGGGAACCGGAGGGGACCTGTGGATAACGCTATCTGAAGATAGTGTTATTATCAGTAGGGCTTCCTCCAGTATTATTTTACAATTATTTTTTTTGTACATGATGCCAGATCACATTTCCTATTACATGTATGGGAAATGTGATCTGCTTACTAAAAAATGTGATCAGTAGTGTACAGTAGTACAGCCCTTCAGTATACTTCAGTCAATCTAACACAGTGTGAAAAAGGTGTGAATTCAGAAAACTCCCCTTTTCACATTATTTTTGTAAAAAATAAAGTTAATACATATACCCCTAAGTAGATTGTTCTGCATGATGTCTCTTTATATTGTGGGTGCGTCCCTTAGTATAACTGATCCTGCAGCTATAATCTGAGTGACAGCTCCCCCTCCCCCTGTGTGCAGAATGTGACTGTACGGGTATCTGAGTGTCAGACACTTTCACTTTCATTTCTCTCTCCTGCTGCAGCGATGGCGTCTGCTGATCTGAGACAGGAGCTGGACTGTTCCATCTGCCTGAGCATTTATACAGATCCCGTATCACTGAGATGTGGCCACAACTTCTGCCGGGTCTGTATTGATCGTGTGCTGGATACACAGGAGGGGGCTGGAGTATATAGCTGTCCTGACTGCAGAGCAGAGTGTCAGGAGCGTCCTGCACTGCAGAGGAACATAACGCTGTGTAACATAGTGGGGAGTTTCCTGTCTACTCGCCCAGATCAGGAGAAGACTGGGATCCTCTGCACTTACTGTATTCACTCTCCTGTACCTGCTGCTAAATCCTGTCTGCTGTGTGAGGCTTCTCTGTGTGATAATCACCTGAGAGTACACAGCAAGTCACCAGAGCACGTCTTATGTGATCCCACCACTGCCCTGGGGAACAGGAAATGCTCCGTCCATAAGAAGATCCTGGAGTATTACTGCACTGAGGACTCTGTCTGTATCTGTGGGTCCTGCAGTTTGGCCGGAGAACACCGGGGACACCTGGTGGAGATGTTGGATGAGGCCTCTGAGAAGAAGAAGGAGAAGCTGAGGAATGCTCTGCAGAAACTGACCACAAAGAGAGCGGAGACTGAGAAAAGAGTGCAGAGTCTGCAGGAGTGCAGGAAAGAAGATCAGGGAAAAGCAGCTGGTGTAATAGAGACAGTCACTGCCCTGTTTAGAGACATCAGGAGACAGCTGGAGGACCTGGAGAAGAGAGTCCTGAGTGAGATCTCCAGGCAGGAACAGCGCGTTTCACTCTCAGTCTCTGATCTGATCCAGCAGCTGGAAATAAAGAAGGACGAGCTGTCCGGGAAGATGCGTCACATTGAGGAGCTGTGTAACATGGGTGATCCAGTGACTGTCTTACAGGAACCAGACACAGGGGACTTGTGTGACACTGAGGACACAGAGAGACATGATAACCAGGTCCGTGGTGCAGGAGATCTGGATGTGGGTCTCATCTCAGGGACATTACACACATTATCTGATATAATAACAGGTATAAATACAGGGATCTATGTGCAGGAGGCTACAGACATATTACTGGATGTAACCACAGCTGGTGATTATATACAGATATCAGGTGACAGGAAAACTGCATCCTGGACACCAAGTCAGAATCACCCAGTAACACCAGAGAGATTTCAGTGGTATCAGGTAATAAGCAGCAGGAGATTCTCCTCAGGGCGACATTACTGGGAGGTGGATGTCAGTAAGTCAGTGGTGTGGATGGTGGGGATGTGTTATCCCAGTATAGACAGGAGAGGGAGTCAGTCATACATTGGATATAATAACAAGTCCTGGTGTTTGGAAAGGTGTAATAATCAGTACTTAGTGTTACATGACAGTAAGTGGATCTCAATACCTGACAATACCCCCTGTGACAGAGTGAGGGTTTATCTGGATTATGGGGCAGGACAGATGTCCTTTTATTCTCTGTGTGACCCCATCAGACACTTACACACCTACACTGCCGCCCTCACTGAGCCCCTCCATGCTGCTTTCCTTGTATGGGATGGATGTATAACTATATGTGGGGGAGTCAGGAGCCGGGAGAAATTACCATAAGAAATCTACCCAGATACTGGTGACATCACAGGGAGAGAAATCTGACAGGTGAAAGATTCTGAGTGGGTGGAGCTACAGGTACATCTGAGCCCCTGTGTAACAAGATGACCATTGTGTCTTCGGGATGGCCATCGTGTGTTCACCATCGATGGTTGCCATTGATGGTGAAACTCTGAGTGGCCATTGATGGCCATCAACTATGCTATGGGAGACCATCGATGGTTTCACTCATCGATGGTCATTCCTGTTATTTCAGTGAATGATCCACGGGCTAATCACAGCCTAGGGCAGGGCTTCACGGGTGTTGGGGGCGGAGCTATGCTCCGAGTCCTGGCATTTGTTTACGCTATGACATTGATGGAGGGAAACTATCTGGTTCTCTCCCATCGATTGGCAAAAGCATTCGACATCGGCCATAAACTATCGATGATTAGGAATCATCGGTGGTCGATGGCCATACCTAGTGTGTCTGAAATGTGTTCCCATGTTGGTAGGGATGGCATCAGTGGGTTTCCTATTGTACGCTCCCAGGTGCAGTACAGCTACATGTCTATTGTACACTACCAGGTGCAGTACAGCTTGTACACATGTCTATTGTATACTACCAGGTGCAGTACAGCTTGTACACATGTCTATTGTACACTACCAGGTGCAGTACAGCTTGTACACACATCTATTGTATACTCCCAGGTGCAGTACAGCTTGTACACACATCTATTGTATACTCCCAGGTGCAGTACAGCTTGTACACATGTCTATTGTATACTCCCAGGTGCAGTACAGCTGTACACACGTCTATTGTACACTCCCAGGTGCAGTACAGCTGTACACATGTCTATTGTATACTCCCAGGTGCAGTACAGCTTGTACACACGTCTATTGTACACTCCCAGGTGCAGTACAGCTTGTACACATGTCTATTGTATACTCCCAGGCAGGGGCGGATCCAGAACAAAATGACAGGGGGGGCACCACAATAGGGGAAGGAAGGGGGGGGGTTCGGCACATGCTCCTGTGAAGAGTGTGGCATTGTAACAAGGGGTTTGGCCTCACAGAGAATGCCATACCCATGCGTCACGCCCTCGTTTTCATCACGCTGGGGGCATGGAGTACTAGGGCAGTGGGTGACAGGATGAGAGTGCGGGGACGGTAAGTGAGCAGGGACAGGCCTGGTAGGGGACAAGGCGATGTGCGGGGACAGGGTGAGTGTGCGGGGATAGGGCAAGTGTGCGGGGACAGGCCTGGTACGGGACAGGGTGAGTGTGCGGGGACAGGGCAAGTGTGCGGGGACAGGCCTGGTAGGGGACAGGGCAAGTGTGTTTTTAGTTACAGCGTCCCTTTCTGTAATTATTTTTTTTATAGTCCCCATTTTTGTTGGAGTGGTCCAGTGTGTTTTTAATATAGTGCCCTCTGTCAGGGGCGTCAGAATGATTTCACACTGGGGGGGCAAGTTTGAATTTCATTCTGGCGCCCCTGCTGTTGTGCCGATCTCCTCTCCTTCAAACACCCCCCCCCCTCCCTCCCCTCCCTCCCCTCCGCTTCCGCTGTGGTGCTGGTCGCTCTCCTTCAGTGCGGGGGGGCGCTTACCTCTGCATCCCCGTGGGCGGTGTCCCCTCTTCTGTAATACCCAGCTGTCTCCTCAATGGTGATACATTACTGGGAGAAGGCGTGGCCCACAGCCATGCCTCCTCCAGTAATACATCACCAATTGAGAGACAGACGGCTAGTACAGAAAGGGGCGACGCATCATGTTTGTGTGTGGGGGGGGTCAAGCTGCCCCCCCCCCCCGTTCCTACGCCTATGCCCTCTGTCCCCCGTCCTGTTTCCAGCATCTACCTGTCCCCTTACGTCCACCCACCTCACAGCAGCAAAGCCTGCTTTCTTCTCCCAGATCCCCTGTCAGGCTGTGGCAGTGTCGCATCCTAATTACAGCAGATGTGCGACGTTGCCGGGAGCCGGGACTGGCGCTGCTGTAAGGGACACGGAGGCAATGCACGCTAACACAGCTGACTACGCACCCTGTTACTGTATGGTATCAGTGGCAAACGCAGGATTTTCATGGGGGGGGGGGGGTCCGTACGTGCACAAGGTGTGTGTATGTATATATATATATATATATATATATATAAATATATATACGCACACAGAACATCTGTACATCGACATACACACACATACTGTACACAGCATACATGCGTACACAGTTTACATGCACACATCATACACACACACACAGTATACATGCACACAGTATACATACATACATACATACATACTAACACGGTATACATGCAAACATACATACATAGTATGCATGCACATACATAGTATACATGCACACAGCATATTATACATACACACACTGTACATACATATACACAGTATATATGCACACAGCATGCACACACACTATACATGCACACAGCATACTGTACACACACACACACACACACACACACACACACACACACACACAGCATATATGCACACACAGTACACATGCATACAGCATATATACATAGTTACACACACATTCTATACATTTACATAGCAATACACACACTCATTAATAGTAAACTGAACCCCCTCCTCACCTTACATTACTGTGGGAGCCGAAGACAGCAGCCACTGCCTCACGTAGCTCTGTCTCATGGTCCCTTGAACTGCCTGAGAGGAGCTGCGCTTCCGCTGCAGCTCCCCCTACAGGCAGCCACCAGCGGCAGCAGCCAGGTTCACACTGTCACTCGGACAGTGTAAGGAGCTTAAAAAGCTTCTCGTCCGTAAAAAAAAAAAAAAATGACAGGGGGGGCACGTGCCTGGGTGCCCCCCCCCCTGGATCCGCCACTGCTCCCAGGTGCAGTACAGCTTGTACACATGTCTATTGTATACTCCCAGGTGCAGTAAGAGCTACATGTCTATTGTACACTCCCTGGTGCAGTACAGCTGTACACATGTCTATTGTACACTCCTAGGTGCAGTACAGCTAGTACACACGTCTATTGTATACTCCCAGGTGCAGTACAGCTTGTACACATGTCTATTGTACACTCCCAGGTGCAGTACAGCTTGTACACATGTCTATTGTATTCTCCCAGGTGCAGTACAGCTTGTACACATGTCTATTGTATACTCCCAGGTGCAGTACAGCTTGTACACATGTCTATTGTACACTTCCAGGTGCAGTACAGCTTGTACACACGTCTATTGTATACTCCCAGGTGCAGTACAGCTTGTACACATGTCTATTGTACACTCCCAGGTGCAGTACAGCTGTACACACGTCTATTCAGAGCCGGATTAAGGCCCCGGGAGGCCTGGGGCACTAAAGAGCAGGGGGCCCCCATGGACTAAAAAAATAAAATATATATATATATATATATATATATATATCCACATCGCTCTAAGAATCCCTCCTCCTTCAGTTCAGCGTGCGGCGCGCCAATGACTGAGTCGCGGGCTTGCTGAGCCGGACAGCAATTGAACAGCTGAGCCGTCGCTCAACTGCCCTGACTACAGCTGTTAGAGCACTCTTCTTAGAGCTGTAGTCAGGGCAGCTGAGCGACAGCTCAGCTGTCCAATTGCTGTCCGGCTCAGCAAGCCTACGGCTCAGTCATTGGCGCGCCGCACGCTGAACTGAAGGAGGAGGGGGGACAGGGCAGCCAGAGGTGGATTTAGATCTCAGGGGGCCCTAAGCAAGACACCTATTTGGGGCCCTTTTCCTCAATCTATAGCACTATAGTTACGTTTCTGATTTATGCCCCTTACATTACTTGTCAGCGGTGTGTGTGTTGATCTCTTCAGCTATTACTATGTAATAATATAGTGCAGTTGTAAAGCACAATATAATATGCTGGCGCTGTATAAGTAATGGGATGCGGGACCTCCTAACAGGTGAAGGGGTACATTTTCAAGATGTTTTATTTATTTTATTTTTTATTAAGGTTTAAGATTATCATCTCTTAATTAATTTAGTCTATTTTTAACCTTTTTCACATTGTTGCAACTGAATGGCCAAATCTGTGTTACACATCTGCAAAACTAACCAGCAAAATGTATCCTTTTCTGTGTCACTGGGGCAGCTGAATAGCACCTAGAGGTATTTGAATATGCAGAGCTGGGCTGTTATCTCACTAACAGGCTTCATCCTCTCTTATCAGCCCTGTTTAGCCGTAGCTAACTCTTAAAGTGACGGTAGCCTTTTATCCCCCCCCCTCCCCTGCTCAAATGTAGCAGGCAGGCCCCTGTCCAGTCAGTGTATGCTGTCATACCCCCTGTCACACATTCCCACTCACCCCTCACTGTCACACATTCCCACTCACCCCTTACTGTCACACATTCCCACTCACCCCTCACTGTCACACATTCCCACTCACCCCTCACTGTCACACAAACCCACTCACCCCTCACTGTCACACATTCCCACTCACCCCTCACTGTCACACATTCCCACTCACCCCTCACTGTCACACATTCCCACTCACCCCTCACTGTCACACAAACCCACTCACCCCTCACTGTCACACATTCCCACTCACCCCTCACTGTCACACATTCCCACTCACCCCTCACTGTCACACATTCCCACTCACCCCTCACTGTCACACATTCCCACTCACCCCTCACTGTCACACATTCCCACTCACCCCTCACTGTCACACATTCCCACTCCTCACTGTCACACATTCCCACTCACCCCTCACTGTCACACATTCCCACTCCTCACTGTCACACATTCCCACTCACCCCTCACTGTCACACATTCCCACTCCTCACTGTCACACATTCCCACTCACCCCTCACTGTCACACATTCCCACTCACCCCTCACTGTCACACATTCCCACTCACCCCTCACTGTCACACATTCCCACTCACCCCTCACTGTCACACATTCCCACTCACCCCTCACTGTCACACATTCCCACTCACCCCTCACTGTCACACATTCCCACTCCTCACTGTCACACATTCCCACTCACCCCTCACTGTCACACATTCCCACTTCTCACTGTCACATATTCCCACTCCTCACTGTCACACATTCCCACTCACCCCTCACTGTCACACATTCCCACTCACCCCTCACTGTCACTCATTCCCACTCACCCCTCACTGTCACACATTCCCACTCACCCCTCACTGTCACACATTCCCACTCACCCCTCACTGTCACACATTCCCACTCACCCCTCACTGTCACACATTCCCACTCCTCACTGTCACACATTCCCACTCACCCCTTACTGTCACACATTCCCACTCACCCCTCACTGTCACACATTCCCACTCCTCACTGTCACACATTCCCACTCACCCCTCACTGTCACACATTCCCACTCACCCCTCACTGTCACACATTCCCACTCACCCCTCACTGTCACACATTCCCACTCCTCACTGTCACACATTCCCACTCACCCCTCACTGTCACACATTCCCACTCACCCCTCACTGTCACACATTCCCACCCCTCACTGTCGCACATTCCCACTCACCCCTCACTGTCGCACATTCCCACTCACCCCTCACTGTCGCACATTCCCACTCACCCCTCACTGTCGCACATTCCCACTCACCCCTCACTGTCGCACATTCCCACTCACCCCTCACTGTCGCACATTCCCACTCACCCCTCACTGTCGCACATTCCCACTCACCCCTCACTGTCACACATTCCCACTCACCCCTCACTGTCACACATTCCCACTCACCCCTTACTGTCACACATTCCCACTCACCCCTTACTGTCACACATTCCCACTCACCCCTCACTGTCACACAAACCCACTCACCCCTCACTGTCACACATTCCCACTCACGCCTTACTGTCACACATTCCCACTCACCCCTCACTGTCACACATTCCCACTCACCCCTCACTGTCACACATTCCCACTCACCCCTCACTGTCACACATTCCCACTCACCCCTCACTGTCACACATTCCCACTCACCCCTTACTGTCACAAATTCCCACTCACCCCTTACTGTCACACATTCCCACTCACCCCTCACTGTCACACATTCCCACTCACCCCTCACTGTCACACATTCCCACTCACCCCTCACTGTCACACATTCCCATTCACCCCTTACTGTCACACATTCCCACTCACCCCCACTCACCCCTCACTGTCACACATTCCCACTCACCCCTCACTGTCACACATTCCCACTCACCCCTTACTGTCACAAATTCCCACTCACCCCTCACTGTCACACATTCCCACTCCTCACTGTCACACATTCCCACTCACCCCTCACTGTCACACATTCCCACTCCTCACTGTCACACATTCCCACTCACCCCTCACTGTCACACATTCCCACTCCTCACTGTCACACATTCCCACTCACCCCTCACTGTCACACATTCCCACTCACCCCTCACTGTCACACATTCCCACTCACCCCTCACTGTCACACATTCCCACTCACCCCTCACTGTCACACATTCCCACTCCTCACTGTCACACATTCCCACTCACCCCTCACTGTCACACATTCCCACTCCTCACTGTCACACATTCCCACTCACCCCTCACTGTCACACATTCCCACTCACCCCTCACTGTCACTCATTCCCACTCACCCCTCACTGTCACACATTCCCACTCACCCCTCACTGTCACACATTCCCACTCACCCCTCACTGTCACACATTCCCACTCACCCCTCACTGTCACACATTCCCACTCCTCACTGTCACACATTCCCACTCACCCCTTACTGTCACACATTCCCACTCACCCCTCACTGTCACACATTCCCACTCCTCACTGTCACACATTCCCACTCACCCCTCACTGTCACACATTCCCACTCACCCCTCACTGTCACACATTCCCACTCACCCCTCACTGTCACACATTCCCACTCACCCCTCACTGTCACACATTCCCACTCACCCCTCACTGTCACACATTCCCACTCACCCCTCACTGTCACACATTCCCACTCACCCCTCACTGTCACACATTCCCACTCACCCCTCACTGTCACACATTTCCACTCACCCCTTACTGTCACACATTCCCACTCACCCCTCACTGTCACACATTCCCACTCCTCACTGTCACACATTCCCACTCACCCCTTACTGTCACACATTCCCACTCACCCCTCACTGTCACACATTCCCACTCCTCACTGTCACACATTCCCACTCACCCCTCACTGTCACACAAACCCACTCACCCCTCACTGTCACACATTCCCACTCACCCCTCACTGTCACACATTCCCACTCACCCCTCACTGTCACACATTCCCACTCACCCCTCACTGTCACACATTCCCACTCACCCCTCACTGTCACACATTCCCACTCACCCCTCACTGTCACACATTCCCACTCACCCCTCACTGTCGCACATTCCCACTCACCCCTCACTGTCGCACATTCCCACTCACCCCTCACTGTCGCACATTCCCACTCACCCCTCACTGTCGCACATTCCCACTCACCCCTCACTGTCGCACATTCCCACTCACCCCTCACTGTCGCACATTCCCACTCACCCCTCACTGTCGCACATTCCCACTCACCCCTCACTGTCGCACATTCCCACTCACCCCTCACTGTCACACATTCCCACTCACCCCTCACTGTCACACATTCCCACTCACCCCTCACTGTCACACATTCCCACTCACCCCTTACTGTCACACATTCCCACTCACCCCTCACTGTCACACAAACCCACTCACCCCTTACTGTCACACATTCCCACTCCCCCCTTACTGTCACACATTCCCACTCACCCCTCACTGTCACACATTCCCACTCACCCCTCACTGTCACACATTCCCACTCACCCCTCACTGTCACACATTCCCACTCACCCCTCACTGTCACACATTCCCACTCACCCCTTACTGTCACAAATTCCCACTCACCCCTCACTGTCACACATTCCCACTCACCCCTCACTGTCACACATTCCCACTCACCCCTCACTGTCACACATTCCCACTCACCCCTTACTGTCACACATTCCCACTCACCCCTTACTGTCACACATTCCCACTCACCCCTCACTGTCACACATTCCCACTCACCCCTCACTGTCACACATTCCCACTCACCCCTCACTGTCACACATTCCCACTCACCCCTCACTGTCACACAAACCCACTCACTGTAGCATATTCCTATTCACACCTCATTGTAACACATACCCACTCACTCCCAGACCCCAGGATAACCAGTCACACATTAGTATCCTCCCTCCAATGCCACAAATGCCCCCTCTGCCCATCTATACTGCATCAGGGCGTCTCTCCACCTCCCTCTCACCTTTAACCAGCAGGACAGTGCGGCACCTTCACTGTGGATGTCAAAACCGCTCCCTCTGTTACAGTCTGCTTCCGGACACAAAGCCATCACCAGGTCCCACTCCCAGGCTCCCGCCTCCCAGCAGCGGCAGTTGCAGCGTGCCCCGACCGGCTCCTCTCTGACTGCGTGTGACGTCACATGAAACAGGAAGGAGTCAGGACAGGATACAGGCGACTGCTGGAGGAGCAGGTCACTGGCAGCTGTCTAAACACTGACAGCCTGCCGGGACCATGAAAACAGCCTGCGCATGCTGTGAGTCAGGCGGACCCTGGTACTCACCGGGCCCTAGGCATCCACTTTGGATGGCTTGCGGTAAATCCGCCTCTGAGGGCAGCGGGGACCCGGGGCTCGTGAGCGCAGCACCGCAGATTGGATTGAAGAGAGATCCGATCTGTGGTGTGGCAGGGGGCCCTTTTGGAAAGGGGGGCCCGGGGTACGTATCCCCGGGACCCCCCCCCCCCCCTTAATCCGGCTCTGCGTTTATTGTACACTACCAGGTGCAGTACAGCTTGTACACATGTCTATTGTATACTCCCAGGTGCAGTACAGCTGTACACATGTCTATTGTACACTCCCAGGTGCAGTACAGCTGTACACATGTCTATTGTATACTCCCAGGTGCAGTACAGCTTGTACACACATCTATTGTACACTCCCAGGTGCAGTACAGCTTGTACACATGTCTATTGTATACTCCCAGGTGCAGTACAGCTTGTACACACGTCTATTGTACACTCCCAGGTGCAGTACAGCTTGTACACACGTCTATTGTACACTCCCAGGTGCAGTACAGCTTGTACACACGTCTATTGTATACTCCCAGGTGCAGCACAGCTTGTACACATGTCTATTGTATACTCCCAGGTGCAGTACAGCTTGTACACACATCTATTGTACACTCCCAGGTGCAGTACAGCTTGTACACATGTCTATTGTACACTCCCAGGTGCAGTACAGCTTGTACACACGTCTATTGTATACTCCCAGGTGCAGTACAGCTTGTACACATGTCTATTGTATACTCCCAGGTGCAGTACAGCTTGTACACACATCTATTGTACACTCCCAGGTGCAGTACAGCTTGTACACATGTCTATTGTACACTCCCAGGTGCAGTACAGCTTGTACACATGTCTATTGTATACTCCCAGGTGCAGTACAGCTTGTACACATGTCTATTGTACACTCCCAGGTGCAGTACAGCTTGTACACATGTCTATTTTATACTCCCAGGTGCAGTACAGCTGTACACATGTCTATTGTATACTCCCAGGTGCAGTACAGCTTGTACACATGTCTATTGTACACTCCCAGGTGCAGAACAGCTTGTACACATGTCTATTGTACACTCCCAGGTACAGTACAGCTTGTACACATGTCTATTGTACGCTCCCAGGTGCAGTGCAGCTTGTACACATGTCTATTGTATGCTCCCAGGTGCAGTACAGCTTGTACACATGTCTATTGTATACTCCCAGGTACAGTACAGCTTGTACACATGTCTATTGTACACTCCCAGGTGCAGTACAACTTGTACACATGTCTATTGTACACTCCCAGGTACAGTACAGCTTGTACACACATCTATTGTATACTCCCAGGTGCAGTACAGCTGTACACATGTCTATTGTGTACTCCCAGGTGCAGTACAGCTTGTACACACGTCTATTGTATACTCCCAGGTGCAGGACAGCTGTACACATGTCTATTGTATACTCCCAGGTGCAGTACAGCTTGTACACACGTCTATTGTATACTCCCAGGTGCAGGACAGCTGTACACATGTCTATTGTGTACTCCCAGGTGCAGTACAGCTTGTACACACGTCTATTGTATACTCCCAGGTGCAGGACAGCTGTACACATGTCTATTGTACACTCCCAGGTACAGTACAGCTTGTACACACATCTATTGTATACTCCCAGGTGCAGTACAGCTGTACACATGTCTATTGTGTACTCCCAGGTGCAGTACAGCTTGTACACACGTCTATTGTATACTCCCAGGTGCAGGACAGCTGTACACATGTCTATTGTACACTCCCAGGTGCAGTACAGCTTGTACACATGTCTATTGTACACTCCCAGGTGCAGTACAGCTTGTACACTCCCAGGTACAGTACAGCTTGTACACACATCTATTGTATACTCCCAGGTGCAGTACAGCTGTACACATGTCTATTGTGTACTCCCAGGTGCAGTACAGCTTGTACACACGTCTATTGTATACTCCCAGGTGCAGGACAGCTGTACACATGTCTATTGTACACTCCCAGGTGCAGTACAGCTTGTACACATCTCTATTGTACACTCCCAGGTGCAGTACAGCTTGTACACATGTCTGTTGTACACTACCAGGTGCAGTACAGCTTGTACACATGTCTATTGTATACTCCCAGGCGCAGTACAGCTGTACACATGTCAGAATGAAGATATGTATACACAACACTGTCTATTTTTCATTTACAAGCTTATTCCTATATAAAGACATCAGTAATAAATCAGTGATGGATCCGTTGTACAATAAATGATCTTGAAGTCACTATTATTTATCCTGTAATTGTGTCACTCTCTCAGGCCGGTCTGGGTGTTGTGTGTTTGTGTATCACTGTTGGGTGTCAGATACATATAAGTCACACAATAAAGGTGCTGTTTAGTATTGGCAGTATACCATAGAGCTGGTACTTATACCATCCTGTACCCTCACCTCTCTGCCCCACAGTCACCCACACATGGTTTCCCAATGCAGGAGTCACAGTAACCTGTGTACAGGGTACCATCTGCTTTATATGGGCCCAATGTGACCCGGTTCCCCACATCTGGGGGCATAGCCTGACTAGGGTAATACAGAATCTCATATAGCTCACTTATTACTACCAGTAAGAATGAGGATGGCGGGGGATGTACAATTGCGCAGAATGTCCTGTTATACAAAAGTAACAATGACTGCCACACAGACCTGAGGTTATGAGTTCCCTTCCTGACCTGAGCACTCTCTGTGTGGAGTTTGTATTTTCTTTGTGTGTTTCCTCCCACACTCCATACACATACTGGTAGGGTAATTGGGATCTGACACAGTGGGGTATATTTACTAAGGTCCCGATTTTGACCGAGATGGTGTTTTTTCTTCAAAGTGTCATCTCGGGAATTTACTAAGCAAAAATCACGGCAGTGATGAGGGCATTCGTATTTCTTTGGAAGTTTTAGAAAAAAAATACGAATAAATACACCATCGGTCAAACGCGGCTGTTTAGGTATGAATCACGGTCATTTACTAACCATTCGTATTTGTAATGTGTACCGTGAAAATGCCTTTGCGGTCATGATAAATTACAAAACGTAAAAAAGTGCTAAAAAAAGTAGACCTGCTTTTGATAAGCGTGTTTACATGTGTATTCAATTATCCATTATTTACACCTGAATGTTTGGCCCTATAAAACAGTCCCAGGCACATTTTGAATAACTCTCACTCTGAAATGGCTGCTGTTGTGTGTGCTACTGTTTTTCTGGTTGCTGGGGGATACCTGAGACTGCTCAAGAAATCAGGCCCAGGTAAGTGAACATGTTCAGCAGGTTGTACAGGTGCCGCGGAGGTTGCGCCTGGCTCGTTTTTTTAGGGGGCGTTTAAACTTAAACGCATTGTCTGATGAATAACTTACAGTGTCACTCATTAGCACATTAAACCATACACACATTGCGTATTTTTAAATGATTTGCAGTGCTAGTGATGTGCACCGGAAATATTTCGGGTTTTGTGTTTTGGTTTTGGGTTCGGTTCCGCGGCCGTGTTTTGGGTTCGGACGCGTTTTGGCAAAACCTCACCGAAATTTTTTTGTCGGATTCGGGTGTGTTTTGGATTCGGGTGTTTTTTTCAAAAAACCCTAAAAAACAGCTTAAATCATAGAATTTGGGGGTCATTTTGATCCCATAGTATTATTAACCTCAATAACCATAATTTCCACTCATTTTCAGTCTATTCTGAACACCTCACACCTCACAATATTATTTTTAGTCCTAAAATTTGCACCGAGGTCGCTGGATGGCTAAGCTAAGCGACACAAGTGGCCGACACAAACACCTGGCCCATCTAGGAGTGGCACTGCAGTGTCAGACAGGATGGCACTTCAAAAAAATTGTCCCCAAACAGCACATGATGCAAAGAAAAAAAGAGGCGCAATGAGGTAGCTGTGTGACTAAGATAAGCGACCCAAGTGGCCGACACAAACACCTGGCCCATCTAGGAGTGGCACTGCAGTGTCAGACAGGATGGCACTTCAAAAAAATTGTCCCCAAACAGCACATGATGCAAAGAAAAAAAGAGGTGCAATGAGCTAGCTGTGTGACTAAGCTCAGCGACCCAAGTGGCCGACACAAACACCTGGCCCATCTAGGAGTGGCACTGCAGTGTCAGACAGGATGGCACTTCCAAAAAATTGTCCCCAAACAGCACATGATGCAAAGAAAAATGAAAGAAAAAAGAGGTGCAAGATGGAATTGTCCTTGGGCCCTCCCACCCACCCTTATGTTGTATAAACAGGACATGCACACTTTAACAAACCCATCATTTCAGCGACAGGGTCTGCCACACGACTGTGACTGAAATGAGTGGTTGGTTTGGGCCCCCACCAAAAAAGAAGCAATCAATCTCTCCTTGCACAAACTGGCTCTACGGAGGCAAGATGTCCACCTCATCATCATCGTCCGATTCATCACCCCTTTCACTGTGTACATCCCCCTCCTCACAGATTATTAATTCGTCCCCACTGGAATCCACCATCTCAGGTCCCCATGTACTTTCTGGAGGCAATTGCTGCTGGTGAATGTCTCCACGGAGGAATTGATTATAATTCATTTTAATGAACATCATCTTCTCCACATTTTCTGGAAGTAACCTCGTACGCCGATTGCTGACAAGGTGAGCGGCTGCACTAAACACTCTTTCGGAGTACACACTGGAGGGAGGGCAACTTAGGTAGAATAAAGCCAGTTTCTGCAAGGGCCTCCAAATTGCCTCTTTTTCCTGCCAGTATACGTACGGACTGTCTGACGTGCCTACTTGGATGCGGTCACTCATATAATCCTCCACCATTCTTTCAATGGTGAGAGAATCATATGCAGTGACAGTAGACGACATGTCAGTAATTGTTGGCAGGTCCCTCAGTCCGGACCAGATGTCAGCACTCGCTCCAGACTGCCCTGCATCACCGCCAGCGGGTGGGCTCGGAATTCTTATCCTTTTCCTCGCACCCCCAGTAGCGGGAGAATGTGAAGGAGGAGCTGTTGACGGGTCACGTTCCGCTTGACTTGACAATTTTCTCACCAGCAGGTCTTTGAACACCTGCAGACTTGTGTCTGCTGGAAAGAGAGATACAACGTAGGTTTTAAATCTAGGATCGAGCACGGTGGCCAAAATGTAGTGCTCTGATTTCAACAGATTGACCACCCGTGAATCCTGGTTAAGCGAATTAAGGGCTCCATCCACAAGTCCTACATGCCTAGCGGAATCGCTCTGTTTTAGCTCCTCCTACAATGTCTCCAGCTTCTTCTGCAAAAGCCTGATGAGGGGAATGACCTGACTCAGGCTGGCAGTGTCTGAACTGACTTCACGTGTGGCAAGTTCAAAGGGTTGCAGAACCTTGCACAACGTTGAAATCATTCTCCACTGCGCTTGAGACAGGTGCATTCCACCTCCTTTGCCTATATCGTGGGCAGATGTATAGGCTTGAATGGCCTTTTGCTGCTCCTCCATCCTCTGAAGCATATAGAGGGTTGAATTCCACCTCGTTACCACCTCTTGCTTCAGATGAATGCAGGGCAGGTTCAGGTATTTTTGGTGGTGCTCCAGTCTTCTGTACGCGGTGCCTGAACGACGAAAGTGGCCCTCAATTCTTCGGGCCACCGACAGCATCTCTTGCACGCCCCTGTCATTTTTTAAATAATTCTGCACCACCAAATTCAAGGTATGTGCAAAACATGGGACGTGCTGGAATTTGCCCAGATGTAATGCACGCACAATATTGCTGGCGTTGTCCGATGTCACAAATCCCCAGGAGAGTCCAATTGGGGTAAGCCATTCTGCGATGATCTTCCTCAGTTGCCGTAAGAGGTTTTTAGCTGTGTGCGTATTCTGGAAAGCGGTGATACAAAGCGTAGCCTGCCTAGGAACGAGTTGGCGTTTGCGAGATGCTGCTACTGGTGCCGCCGCTGCTGTTCTTGCAGCGGGAGGCAATACATCTACCCAGTGGGCTGTCACAGTCATATAGTCCTGAGTCTGCCCTGCTCCACTTGTCCACATGTCCGTGGTTAAGTGGACATTGGGTACAACTGCATTTTTTAGGACACTGGTGAGTCTTTTTCTGAGGTCTGTGTACATTTTCGGTATCGCCTGCCTAGAGAAATGGAACCTAGATGGTATTTGGTACCGGGGACACAGTACCTCAATCAAGTCTATAGTTGGCTCTGAATTAACGATGGATACCGGAACCACGTTTCTCACCGCCCAGGCTGCCAAGGCCTCAGTTATCCGCTTTGCAGCAGGATGACTGCTGTGATATTTCATCTTCCTCGCAAAGGACTGTTGGACAGTCAATTGCTTACTGGAAGTAGTACAAGTGGTCTTCCGACTTCCCCTCTGGGATGACGATTGACTCCCAGCAGCAACAACAGCAGCACCAGCAGCAGTAGGCGTTACACTCAAGGATGCATCGGAGGAATCCCAGGCAGGAGAGGACTCGTCAGAATTGCCAGTGACATGGCCTGCAGGACTATTGGCTTTCCTGGGTAAGGAGGAAATTGACACTGAGGGAGTTGGTGGTGTGGTTTGCGGGAGCTTGGTTACAAGAGGAAGGGATTTAGTGGTCAGTGGACTGCTTCCGCTGTCGCCCAAAGTTTTTGAACTTGTCACTGACTTATGATGAATGCGCTGCAGGTGACGTATAAGGGAGGATGTTCCGAGGTGGTTAACGTCCTTACCCCTACTGTTGTGGAAAAAAATCAACGTGGACAGTTGTGGTCAGATTCAGAGTTTATATTGATAATGGCAGAGCAAGATTACAATAAAGTGACAGTCAGCATGCACTTACAAGTAATTACAAGGGAGCTCCATCTGCCTCACGAACATGGCATAGATGGCCCCTAATATTGCATATTACAAAGAATTACTCCACCCAAGCTTGGACCAATCATAGCAGGCCTTGAGGCCCATTCCTCCTTATCGAACACCATCTGGTCCTGGGTGGGCACATGACGCAAATCAGCAAGACTAGGGTGACTTAGCAAAGTAAAGCAAGTTCTTGTCACGTACCTACAATCTTTGTCAGCAAAACATCTTACATAATAATGTCTGTTACGTATTACATGATATTAAAAAGTCAGAATAGATTCTATAAATTGTTAAATTTCCTTAACAATTCTCACCCTTTTGATAATTTTATTATCACACATATATAAAAACATAAACTAAAAGGTAACAATGGCAGTACTACTAATGCTAAGAAGGTGGTGTGACTGTGACTGGGGATGATATAGCCACAAACACACCTGGGCCTACCCTGACTCTGTTGCCACACCCCGCAGTCAATTGGTACCTGCAGGTCAAAGTCTTGTCCTTTAGCAGCCGCTTTTCCCGGGCGAATTAGGTCCACCCAGTACTCTGATGCCCCCAGGTTTTATTATGTGACAAAGTACCAATTGAGACAGGATGTACGCAAGAGGAAGAACTGACTAAGTACTGCCTCGCGGTTGCTATTCTGCTAAGCATTCACACACCTTTATTGAAGCATTCACACACCTATCTATCTAGCTGTAAGAATAATAACAGCAGCCAGAGGTGCACTAGGGCACAGAGACCACTCGGTCAATTCGCTGGAATCGGAATGACTGACTCGTCGAAATCACTTCTCGGGATAAACTCCCTCTGGGGTGGTGTCCAAACTGTCGAAGTGCACCTGCGGGACCCTCTTTCAGAGATGATGTCTTCCACCCAACTCTTACAACAACTGAGGGGTCTCTCAGAAGAGATGGGCAGTTGGGCTGGGCCATCAGACGGTCATCTCTGTGGCTGTTATCATTCTTCCTATTAGGCGAGCGAATCCACATTTTTCCTGAAATGAGAAATACAGCACATTAAGCATTTCCAAGCGATCAAAAGAAATACAATCAATCCTATCACTACCACTATGGGTTTTATTAAATCCGATAATAGATTGTTAAACCATACACCAATTGACCCCATCCAGGAGAAGGGATTCCATCCCTCCTTGGATATGTCTCTAGCTTGTTTCTGTAATTCCTTTACTTTATTCATGTGCGCTTCTATGGGGTCATGTGAGTCCTCAATCCAGGTACAACATTCCTCCCCTATAACAGCACAAGTTCCTCCCTCCATAGCTAACAAATAATCCAGAGCCATCCTATTTTGTAGGGTCACCTTCCTAATTTGAGCCATTTCTTCATTGATAGCATGGATGGCACTTGTGGTCTCATTAATTATCCCATCCATAATATTTGCATATTTATTTAACTTATTTGCTAATTCAATTCCCCAGCCTGTCCAGGCAGGGAACCACATCCAGGCTTTATCTGCTGCAGTAAACAATTCTCTCTTGTATCTATTCTCTCTAGGGCTTGTTTCTATCATATTGGTAAAAGAGATGTTCTCACGTTGTCTTATGGCTGGCACAACTCTTCCTATAGTGCAGTTCCCCCAAGCTCCCATAGGAAGCCATGAGTATGCCCTATTTCCACAAATATAGTATAGGCCTTGCTTCAGCACCCTAGGGATTATCTTACCATGGTTTCCCAACCAGCTCTGAAACCATACCATATTATTGTGCACTTGGGTCTTACAATCCCAATCATTCTCATCCATCTGGTTAGGACAGGCACACCTAGGGGCACAAAGAGCTTTCATATTTGCACACCAACATTGATTGTTACAGTTACCATTCACATTGTCACATAACGTTTCATTGTATTCCGTGTTAAACACTAAGGCAGCATTTTTACAATTTGTTTCTCCAACGTATACCTTAGGTAAGTTGACTAGGTGACCTTTTAGTTCGGCCACGTGGTTAATAAACATAGGCCCTATACACATAGTGGGTGGAGAGATTATACCAGCAATTTCTAAATATATTCCTAGGTCTGAAAGAGCATTGTGAGCAGTGTGATTTATGTCTATTTCAACATTATAGCTATAATCTGTGAGGTTAAGATCATTCATCGAGATAGGGATACCAATCAAAGGGATTCCTTTATGGTTAGCAGGAACATAAGATCAGATCCAACAGTCAGTGGCGTTCAGCTCCTTAGCTGTCTGCTGATGTAGAAGCCATATAGAGTTCTTTTGCTTTTCTCCTTTCACCTGCACACACTGATATAAAGCACAAACAAGCAGGCTGAAAAACAAGCGTATCTTAACAGTCCATTCAGTTCTCTTCTCCCCGGGGGGCCCCATGCTTTTAGGACCAGTTTGCATCATTGACCTGAAAGTTAATTTTCTTACAGTGCGAAGCATGTAACCAATTAGGCTTGCCCTGCACCTTGACGGAGGTCGCTGTTGTCAATAGCACCTGGTATGGGCCATCAAATCGGGGTTCCAGATGTTTTCTGACGTGTCTTTTTATTACCACCCAATCTCCAGGTTGTAGGTGGTGGGTTCCAGATGTGTCTTGTGGATCTGGTAAAGAAGAAAACACTTTGCCATGCAAATTAGTCAGTTGCTTATGAAGCTGAACAACATAGTCTGTAAGAGAAGCGTACTGTCCATGCAATTCTTGTGGAAAGAAAAGGCCTGTTAGCGGTGGCCTGCCAAACAGTATCTCAAATGGTGAAAGTCCATTGACAATGCAAAATACTTTTGTCGTATAAACAACCCTTTATGAAGCTAAGAACACTGTACGCTGTTTGCTTAAGAAGTACCGTAATGGTACGCTATTGGCGTAGCGATCGCTCAGCCGTAGGCGAGACGCTCAAGCGTCACGTTCGCTCACGGCCCAGTGATCACAGGACACGTTATTGGTTATGACTAGGGGAATGATTCGCTGTAGCGTAGCGTGCGCTCGAGACCACGAGGAGGTCACCAGCGATGCAGACGCTCACAACACTATACCTTTATGTTAAAACCTTATACCAATGAAATACACTGAATACCTTAATGTGAGTACAGGGTGTAAATGCAACCTTGTGTAACCTGACTAACTACAAAGCTGCTTGAGCGTCACCGACGCTCAAGTGAACACTTAACACTATAGAAAATGCACAGATACTGGTTTAGGTTCCAAAGCCTATTAACTGTATTATATCTAATATACTTGTAAAAGGGGATAACAGTACAAATGATACACTACAATATAACAGAGACTTCCTAACCACAGAACTAAACAATAAATACAAAAAGACAATACTACTCTGACCTAAATGAAATACAATACAATACTATAATACTATGGGAGATATAAGAGAAAAGAGGAGAGAGAGAGAGAGAGAGAGAGAGAGAGAGATGGAGAGAAATTGGCTCACAGAAAGACAATGATTACGGAGAGAAACTTACGCACAAAGGGTATGATCGCCTGCGCCTCGATATCCAGCTCCCGGCTATCAGCAGATAACCGTTGATGAGAGAGTGAGAGCTGGATGTGGTCGGCCTGCCTATTTATGCCCCACACACAATGCAATCTCATAGTCCCTACAATCCCATTGTCCATTGGCCGAAGGAATTCGGCCCTGCATCATAACAAAAGGTCATAGGGTGATTCATACAGGTGGGCTGTGACGATTTCCAACAGCTCAGGTGGGTGGGAAACTGGGTTTCCCGCCGCATACCTGAGTATGAGTAAATAATAGAAATGGACATAAACTTCTTATGTCCATAACTATTCGCACGAGCGATTAATACGCTCCAAACCAACACCGGAATATTGCTAATTAAATACTCTTCCGATGGGTACCAAACACTGCTGTATGATTCCTGTTAGACCCTTCGTACGATATAAAGAGGGATTCCTCAGCTCTGGGACATTGTATTTTAACCAAACTTTCAGAATCTATCAAAGGGACCATGATCTATAAACTACATTAATTGTGAAAATATGTAACGAATGAGTCGCACGCTACGACCACATAAACTCTACCGTAAATACGCATACCGCGCCTGCGAGTGCACGCTATTGCGGGTATGCGCCTCCACGGGAGAGCGTACGCACGCGCAGCGCGGACCAGTGTGCGGTGCAAATATGGCAACGTGCATTGAGACATTTTTCTGACTTTGACAGTCCACCCTTTGGCAGTCAATAATAACTGCCACAAAACATTTAAGGAGAAAAATGTAAGTCAGGGGTTAATTGATTTCCATGGTTGGGTAGGGGAGAAGAGTGGAGTAGGTGTGAAGAGGGTATGACCTAGTGAGAAAGTAGAAGCATGTGTGTATGAGTCCATGTTTGGAGGGTCATGTATCATCGTGCCGTACGTGTGGTAAATCAAGCTTCGAGGTATTGCGAAGTATACATTTGAATTCCTTCTTATCCTGTGGTACAGGTCTGTGGATGGGCTGTCAAACTCTACCGAGCTCATTTCGGCTGTGGTTGTAACAAAATGGGGATGCACATTTTAGTTGATGATACATGAATGGGGGAGGTATGTGGTTGCTGATATCTGTGCCTGTATTCCCTATCGTCTATGTGTGTTATTACCTGAGGGTTGTAGAGATGAAGATAAAGAACACTTATGGAAAATGCAATGATATTCTATGTCAGGGAAATGTACATCTGTTGTTGAAGTTGTGTTCGGTATCTGTTGAGAGTCGTCTTCTTTGCGCTGTATTGCTCCTTGGGCATGAGCAAATAGCTTTGTCTGAGCCATCAGATTTACAAAAAATGTTGGGCTAGCGTGAGTTTAAAAATACTAGGGAAACTGGGGATCCATGGCAAAGTTCATCAAGTGTCCATATTTAAAGTTGTCAAATCTTCTTCTTTGGTGCTTGTCTGTTGTCTGTATAGCGTGTCGTCAACTTCCTCGTCCAAGGGGGTCTTTGTATCTTGGAGAAAAGCAGAAAAACAGGTGAAAGAAACGGACCGTATAATCGCATTTTCATCACATTCTGGTTTCTATCATTGGGTCATAAATCAAATCCAGGTTAATTACGGTTTCCTCACTCCTCAAGCTCATCACTTTTGTACTTTGTTTGCACCTCATTAAAGCCTGCCCGCATCTAAATATCAATCCAATCGATATAACGACACCCAAGATACATAGTAGAAACTTTCCAACATCCATTATGACTCCTTGAGCCCATTCTCCCAAACCGGAGAACCAATTTCACGGGTTCAACCATGACACCCAACCAGTCAGCTCATTACCTACAGCAGCAAGGGTGAGATTGTGTTTTCGACGAAATTCCCACTTTAATTGCAGAATATCGTCCATCTTTTGGTCTATGACCTCTACCGGGTCCTCGGTGCTATTTGTGATATACGTGCAACACTTTATGCCGTACTGTGTTGCCAATGTAACACAATATCCGCCTGTTACTGCTGTAAGATAATTAAGAACCATCCTATGCTGAACTAGTTCTGTTTTGTAAGCTTGAAGTTCTCTTCCAGTGTATCTAAACGTGTCATCATACATTTCAGTGATATTATCTAACAAATTGGCGAGTGCGGAAATGTATTTATAATTCATCACTCCCCGAGCGGTACGAGTGAAATCTAACGCTACCAGAACCTGAATCCCGGTGGATTCATGGATAAGATCAGAGGCCGGATGCTCTAACCTTTCTGACAGTTGTCTTTTAACTCGGTGCTCGTAATGAGTGTGAGTATAAGGAGCTTGGGCACCACGGTGTATGTCCTTCATTTTGTCATGTGTAACAGTCATCACTTCAGGCAATACTTTTCCAATATAACACAATCCTTCAGAGTTTGGGGCAAGCCACTTGTACGCCTTTCTCCCGCATATGAAATATGCATCATCGGGGAGAACATATGGGACGGAGAAGGACATGACCATGTTACAAACCTTCCAGGTGAAATCTCCTGACCCTAATTCTTCCATCTGCCTAATGCACGTATCGGTTTGTACGATATGTGCACAGTATCCTGGTGATACCTCTCCAACTCTAGTAATCCTATTTCCTAAGGTATATCGATACCGGAAAGATTTTCCTCTACTGGCTATGTGGCGTACGAGCTCTGTATCTGTAGGCATTCTATCTGCTCTGTGTGAAAAGGTCATGGTAAGGTTGCTCCATGACACTTCCCAATTTCCCGGTTTTCTGGGATTGGAGATGTTAAAACATAAGAGGGACCTATCCACATGGTATTGGTGGAGCTTCAAACTAGGAGGGCTGGAGATGTTAAACCTCCGGTCCACCGGTCTCCCACCACTTAGCTCAAGTACCTCCCCTAACGTTAAAGGAAATGGTACTAGCCCTGATTTACTGTGACCCTGAGGTACTTGAGAGCATACCCAACAATCTGTTTGGTTTAACACGTTACCCACTAGAGAGTGATAGTCACTCAATGGATGCCGGTCCATATGGATATTAAAACTAGATTGGCATTTCTTTATGCATCCATCTTCAACCAGATTATCACAGAGCCTACAGATACAATTTTCTTCAGCTAACAATCCATCACAATTTCTTCTATCGGATCGTTTTCTGATACTCGCCTTTGCTTGTTGGTTTGGTTGATCTTGGAAAACTACGCCTCCATCATCATAATCGGAACCCATTCCAGAACCTCTCTCGACCTCTATGGTACTCTCGCCGGAACAGACTGCTCTGGTCAACATCATGGTTAACATCAAAATCCGGATCACAGTCTCTTGGGGCAAGTCCATCTTTGAGGAGGAAATAGAGAAGAATGAGAAGGGGGAAAAAGAAATTTTAAGGGAGAGGGGATGGGAAGTGGAGAAAACAATAAAAGGGAGAGGGGAGTCGACAGCTGCTTTCGATCTTCAAGGCTCAGGTGCCGCCTCAGTCCTCCTGGAACAGACACTCCAGTGATACAACCTCTACCGTCTGTTCCTTGTCACGGGACTTCTCGGGATCAGCAACCTTCTTGCAGTGGGATGAATGGACCCAAGTCTCTTTCTCAGCAACCTTCAATGCTGTGGTGCTGGTCAATAAGACCTGGTATGGTCCTTCCCATCTATCAATAAGACAACCTGAGCGTAGAAAATTTCGTATCATTACATAATCCCCAGGTTCAATGTCATGACAATTACTACCTGGTAAATCAGGAATCACCAACTTCAGATTATCATTTTGATTCCTCAACTGTTTACTCATGTTAATCAAGTACTTTACAGTTACTTCATTGTTACATTTCAAATCATCCTGAGGGTTAATCATGACATGCGGTTGTCGACCAAACAGAATTTCAAAAGGAGACAGATTAAGAGGGGACCTGGGAGTGGTTCTGATGCTATACAAAACAATGGGTAAAGCTTCTGGCCACGTCAATCCTGTCTCTGCCATTACTTTACTCAATTTATTTTTAATAGTGCTGTTCACTCTTTCGACCTTCGCACTCGCCTGTGGACGGTACGGAGTGTGCAGCTTGCTATCAATTCCCATCAACTTACACATTCCTTGAAAGACATCACCTGTAAAATGGGTACCCCTATCACTTTCAATGATTCTAGGGATACCATATCTACATACAAATTCCTGCACAATTTTCTTAGCTGTAAACATAGCGGTATTTGTAGCTGCTGGAAAAGCTTCGACCCAATTCGAGAAAACATCTATACAAACAAGTACATATTTCAAATTTCGACATGGGGGTAATTGAATGAAGTCAATTTGTATTACCTGGAAAGGGCCGCCGGCAGGTGGGATATGGGATGGTTCTGTAGGTATTGCTTTTCCAATATTCTTTCTCAGACAGGTAAGGCATGACATTGCTCTCTTACTCGCATGAGAGGAGAATCCTGGGGCGCACCAGTATGCTCTTACCAATTTGCACATCCCCTCCTTGCCTAGATGAGTCAGCCCGTGAGCTGCTTCAGCCAGACATGGAAGGTATGCCCTGGGGGCCACTGGTTTACCATGTCCATCCGTCCAGAGCCCTGAGGACTCCTGGCCATATCCCTTTGCCTTCCAGACTGCTCTTTCCTGTGTGGAACACAAATTCTGCATCTCACACAACTTCTGTGTGTTGATGGTATTAAATACCATCAACTGTGTGGTGTCTGTCCGTGTGGGGGTAGCAGCTGCAAGCTTTGCGGCTTCGTCTGCTCGGCTGTTACCAAGGGATACTGGGTCTTGACTATATGTATGTGCTTTACATTTGATAACAGCCACTCTGTCGGGTTCCTGTATCGCTGTTAGAAGCCTTTTTATGTGAGCTGCATGCGCTATCGGTGTACCAGCCGCCGTCATGAAATTTCTGAGCCACCATAGCGCTCCGAAATCATGGACTACCCCGAAGGCGTATCTAGAATCGGTGTAGATATTGGCAGACTTACCCTTAGCCAATTCACATGCTCTGGTTAGGGCGACCAGTTCAGCAACCTGGGCTGAGTGAGGTGGGCCTAGCGGTTCCGCTTCTATGGTGTCTTGGTCATCTACGACTGCGTATCCAGTACACAAGTCTCCCGAGTCTGACTGTCTGTGACAACTACCGTCCGTGTAGAACGTGAGTTCTGCATCTTCTAGTGGATTGTCACTGATGTCAGGCCTTGCGGTAAAATTTTGGGTCAAATATTCCATACAATCATGTGTATCTTCCTTTGCATTAAATCCTCCTTCCCCATCACTCTCACCTTCCACCCTTTGTGTCTGACCAGGCACACCTGGGAGAAATGTTGCAGGATTTAATGCACTGCATCTCCTTATGGTGATGTTTACTGGGGCCATTAATGCCAATTCCCATCTTGTAAACCTTGCTGATGAGACGTGTCTGGTTTGGGCAGAATTCAATAAGGCAGATACCGCATGCGGTGTATGGATTGTGAGATTGTGGCCTAGCACGACATCTTCGCTTTTCGTCACTAGCAATGCTATCGCCGCAACGCTACGCAAGCATGTGGGGAGGGATCGCGCTACCGTGTCTAGCTGGGCGCTGTAGTATGCAATTGGCCTGCTGGCATCACCGTGTTTTTGTGTTAGTACACCTGCTGCGCACCCAGCACTTTCTGTTCCGTATAGTTCAAAGGGTTTCCCATAGTCTGGCATACCTAGTGCTGGTGCCTGCGTTAGACACTGTTTGAGTCTCTCAAATGCTGTTTCGGATTCGTCTGTATGCGAAATCCGATCAGGTTTGTTTGAGGAGACCATTTCCTGCAAAGGTAGCGCCAATATGGAAAACCCTGGGATCCAATTACGGCAATACCCACACATTCCTAAAAACGTCCTGATCTGTTGCTGGGTTTGTGGCAGTGTCATGTCTCTAATGGCTTGGATTCTATCAGCGGTCAGGTGTCTCAGTCCTTGTGTTAGACAGTGTCCCAAATATTTTACCTTAGCTTGGCATAATTGCAACTTGTCTTTGGAAACCTTGTGACCTGTGTCTGAAAGATGAAACAGGAGCTGTTTCGTATCCTTCAGGGATGCCTCCAATGAATCAGAACACAGTAGTAGATCATCCACGTACTGTATCAACACTGATCCACTCTCCGGTTGGAAAGACTGTAAACAATCATGCAAAGCCTGAGAAAATATACTTGGACTATCTATGAAACCTTGGGGTAACCGAGTCCACGTGTATTGGACTCCTCTGTATGTGAATGCAAACAAATATTGGCTGTCAGGGTGCAGAGGTACCGAAAAGAAAGCGGAGCAGAGGTCAATAACAGTGAAAAATTTGGCAGTGGGAGGAATTTGCATTAGGATGACAGCTGGATTAGGCACTACGGGGAACTGACTCTCAACTATTTTGTTAATCCCCCTTAGATCTTGCACTAGCCTGTAACCCCTCCCCCCACTCTTTTTAACAGGGAAGATGGGACTATTTGCTGTGCTGGACGTTCTTACTAGAATGCCCTGTTGTAGCAAGCGCTCTATTACGGGAAAAACTCCTAGCTCCACCTCTGGCTTCAGAGGATACTGTGGGATTTTTGGAGCTATCCTACCATCTTTTACTTGCACAACTACTGGAGCTACGTTTGCCATTAATCCAGTGTCCTGTCCATCTTTTGTCCAAAGTGACTCTGGTATCTGAGATGTCATCTCTTCTACTTGGGATGGATTCCTATTTGTCATAATGGAATGTGACATTAATTTTGATGGGGAGTCTAACATGTCTCGTACTTCCTGAGCGTGATTCTCAGGGATGTCCAAGAATACACCTTCAGGAGTACAATAAATGACGCAACCCATTTTACATAGTAAGTCTCTACCCAGGAGATTAGTTGGTGCCGATGCAGCCAGCAAAAAGGAATGCTTGGTATGCAAAGGCCCTATTGTAATCTCGGCTGGTTTGCTAACAGGGTAGTGCTGGACTACTCCTGTTACTCCCATGGCTGGAATTGTCCTACCAGTGGTTCTCATGCCCACTGTCGAATTTATCACTGACTTGGCCGCCCCTGTGTCTACAAGAAAGTTTAAAGTTTTACCAGCCACATTGATTGCAATCTCTGGTTCGCTTCCAAGACTGGCAATCAACTTAACTGGCTGCAGATTACAGGTATGGCCACACCCCTATTGGGTATGCTGACCTCCCTGAATCCCATTGGCAGCAACTACTTGTGGGGGAGTTAGCTGGGAACTACCAGAGGCATGCCAATCTCTGTTCGGGGGATATCTTTTTGTTTCCCCTGTATGTGGCTCAAAACTCCGCCTCTGTGGACCCTGCTCCCAATGTCGTGTGTTGTGTTGTTGTCTAGGGGGTTGAAAAGATCTTTGTACATTCTTTGTTCTACATTCTCGTGCATAGTGTCCCGGTCTGTTACAAGAAAAACATGTTATTACACTTGCCTTACCCACAGGATTCGGTGGTACATACGCAGGCTGCCTTGTGGTCAGCGCCTGTATACTTACGGACATCAACTTATCACTTTGCGACTCTCTGTGCCTAGTGATGTTTCTGTCGTGATCAATAGCAGCCTCTCTCAAGCCGGACACTGACAGACCTCGCCAGCATGGTTGCGTGGTCTGAACCCTAGTCTTTAATGTTTCCTTTAAACCATCCATCAGTACAGATACTGCTACTTCTCGATGGTTTGGGTTGGTCTTAATGTCTTCTATACCAGTGTACTTTGCCATTTCTAATAGTGCCCGGAGAAAATATTCTGTTGCCGTTTCGGACTCCTTTTGCTTAATGGAAAATATTTTATTCCATTTAACAACGGCTGGGAAATACTCTTTTAGCTGTAAATTTATCCTTTTTACATTATCCTTGTTGTACACGTCTGTAAGCGGTACATCTTTATCCAATGCACAATCAGCTAAAAACTGAGTTGCATCAACATTGGAAGGTAAACAAGCTCTTAGCAGTATCTGCCAATCCTTGTTGTTGGGTTCTACAGTGTTACCTAAATCCCTGATGTATTTTTGGCTAGCAACTAAATCCTTCCTGGGGTCAGGAAATTCGGACACTATTGTTCTTAATTCCATTCGGGAAAATGGAGTGTACATGGCAATGTTCCTTATGGGAGTGGCTCCAGACACATCTGTTTTTCCATTGGGAACTGCTATTACCCTTACAGGAGCAATTCTAACAGCCTCTTCCTGTGTAGATTCTACAACTTGTGGTACAATGGTTTCAGTGTAGTGCATGGTGCCGTACTTACCCGTTGACACGACCTCACCTATCCCTCCGCTAGGGGCTTTCACTAATCTCGTGGGTGTTGCTGTGCCTACTGTGGTCTCTGCTATGGTGGCCGCAAGAGAGAGAGCTGAAATTGTTGCCGAATCTTCTTCTTGATCACACTCCTGAGGAAGGTTCAAAACAGGGTACAACTTGCACGGGTTAATACTTGCATGAGTTATTTGGTTAACATCATTAACATTTACAGTGTTACTAAGAGTTTGTGTTTTACAACCCAGTGCGTTTCTCTCCGCAATCAACTTCTCTCCTGCAATGTATGGTGGAGGAGGAGCTGTGGCAATCAACTTCCTGACTGCCCCAGATCCTGCCGCCAGAGCCAAACCTCTCTGTATCTCACCTTCCTGGTGCCATAACTGTAAACAATCATGATGCTGAATTCGTCTCTTTGATGATTTTACGAGACATATCCTCCTCCTTAAATTTTGTAACACTTCTGGACTAAAGCTACCTATTCTTGGGAATTTGTCCCTGTCTTGTACAGTCATTCTCTCCCATTCATCACATAAAACCTCTGTGTGACTACCGTATTTTTCACACATTACATATCGTGCCGACCCAACTGGTCGGTTCTCTGAATCAACCCGAACCGAGGTTGATCGCCCCCTACCTGAACAAATGGCCCCCATAATCTGCAGGCGTTGCTTATTCCTCCTTGGATCTTTATCTCAAGGTTTTCAGCGAACCCTTACAAACAAACCAAGATGTCCTTGGGCAGGCCGGCGGTGGTGGTTTATCAAGTACCCCACTTACTTCTCGCCCACGTTGGCCAGTACTGCAATCACTGTAACCAGAGCTGCGGTACCCAACCCAGGGCCCCTGTGAACCTTTATTTACTGGGGCGCGTTCCCCAGCAAGTATCGGTTGTTGGATAGTTCCTGAGTGACCAGCGAACTTCCCTTCCAAAAATAAAAAATTACACAAATCACGTCAGAATGTACAAATAGCGTTTGTGACCACTTTACTCTAATGGTATTAGGTCAGATTACTAACTACTGCACACAATTACGTGCGGTCCAATCGTTCAGTACACGAGCACTACTTGTCATGTACTGAAAGATCAATGGAATCGATGTTTCCGGCCGCGATTCCTTCAGCAAGAGCTTGTATGGCCTATATGGGTTCTGCACCAACACCCCAGGCGTTGTGCCACTGGACTTTTATAGCGGACCTCTTTGTCTATTTTACCTGTTACCTTATGACCTCCTGGTCTTGTTACCTTATGACCTCCTGGTCTTGTTACCTTATGACCTCCTGGTCTTGTTACCTTATGGTCCGCTATACTCTAATGCTCAAATATTATTTAACCAGGGATGCCTCCCTAGCCACCGTATATGTCACTTACACGTATGTCCCTTGACGAGTACCCGGCTTTCCTTTTGGTTCCACCTTAAAGTTATATAAACTTTTGTATACAAAACACACTCACTCAACACATGTACACTTTGTTTCTATATCTATTTCTGCGCAGAAATTGTCTTTAGGCCAAAAGTGTTACCAATTAGGAGCAGGATCTGTTAAACTAAATTTCAGATTTTTCCAAAAATAGATTTGCGTTATTTACCGCGTCGCGTTATCTACCGCTGTGCGTTAATTATCGCCTTTGCGTTACTTCACTTTATCACAGCTTGAGCTACGTGGGCGTAACCGGACGCTACGTTGCGTAATGAACGCTGCGTGCGTCTGCCTTTTGGATTGCGTACGCTAGTCTTTGTTAGCGACACGTGTACGCAATGCAAAGATCCACCGTAACACAATATATATACTTTTATCAATGTAAATGATCCCTGATCATCTACCGCAATCCACACTGACTGCCTTATCTCCTAGACAAATCGTGTGTTGTTCTATACTTTAACTATTACCTTTACTATGAAATAACAGCAAATCTCTTTTTAGCACTTTCTATCAACTATAAAAATTGGCAAACAGGAATAGTGATATACGAAATTGAAAAAAAAGAAATGCAGATAAAATGTATGCGTGCGTGTATACGCAAGACAGAAGAGAAATAAAACAGTTTTTTTTTTTTTTTTTTTTTAAAGACACAAGCGTTTTGTTCTTACTTCCGGTTACCGGATTCCTTCAGCACTCTTTATCTAAGCGAAGCAGACGCTTATCCCGTCAGCAACTGCGAGACAACCTCCCACCCTTTTGCTGGAGGGATAATGTCTGCTGATCTACCTAGTGCAGATATGAGAAGGATCGGACGAGCCCCCAATTGACAATGCAAAATACTTTTGTCGTATAAACAACCCTTTATGAAGCTAAGAACACTGTACGCTGTTTGCTTA
This sequence comes from Pseudophryne corroboree, assembly GCF_028390025.1. Classification (NCBI taxonomy): domain Eukaryota; kingdom Metazoa; phylum Chordata; class Amphibia; order Anura; family Myobatrachidae; genus Pseudophryne; species Pseudophryne corroboree. The sequence goes on from NC_086448.1 coordinate 833,458,759, forward strand.
AGAAGTACCGTAATGGTACGCTATTGGCGTAGCGATCGCTCAGCCGTAGGCGAGACGCTCAAGCGTCACGTTCGCTCACGGCCCAGTGATCACAGGACACGTTATTGGTTATGACTAGGGGAATGATTCGCTGTAGCGTAGCGTGCGCTCGAGACCACGAGGAGGTCACCAGCGATGCAGACGCTCACAACACTATACCTTTATGTTAAAACCTTATACCAATGAAATACACTGAATACCTTAATGTGAGTACAGGGTGTAAATGCAACCTTGTGTAACCTGACTAACTACAAAGCTGCTTGAGCGTCACCGACGCTCAAGTGAACACTTAACACTATAGAAAATGCACAGATACTGGTTTAGGTTCCAAAGCCTATTAACTGTATTATATCTAATATACTTGTAAAAGGGGATAACAGTACAAATGATACACTACAATATAACAGAGACTTCCTAACCACAGAACTAAACAATAAATACAAAAAGACAATACTACTCTGACCTAAATGAAATACAATACAATACTATAATACTATGGGAGATATAAGAGAAAAGAGGAGAGAGAGAGAGAGAGAGAGAGAGAGAGAGAGATGGAGAGAAATTGGCTCACAGAAAGACAATGATTACGGAGAGAAACTTACGCACAAAGGGTATGATCGCCTGCGCCTCGATATCCAGCTCCCGGCTATCAGCAGATAACCGTTGATGAGAGAGTGAGAGCTGGATGTGGTCGGCCTGCCTATTTATGCCCCACACACAATGCAATCTCATAGTCCCTACAATCCCATTGTCCATTGGCCGAAGGAATTCGGCCCTGCATCATAACAAAAGGTCATAGGGTGATTCATACAGGTGGGCTGTGACGATTTCCAACAGCTCAGGTGGGTGGGAAACTGGGTTTCCCGCCGCATACCTGAGTATGAGTAAATAATAGAAATGGACATAAACTTCTTATGTCCATAACTATTCGCACGAGCGATTAATACGCTCCAAACCAACACCGGAATATTGCTAATTAAATACTCTTCCGATGGGTACCAAACACTGCTGTATGATTCCTGTTAGACCCTTCGTACGATATAAAGAGGGATTCCTCAGCTCTGGGACATTGTATTTTAACCAAACTTTCAGAATCTATCAAAGGGACCATGATCTATAAACTACATTAATTGTGAAAATATGTAACGAATGAGTCGCACGCTACGACCACATAAACTCTACCGTAAATACGCATACCGCGCCTGCGAGTGCACGCTATTGCGGGTATGCGCCTCCACGGGAGAGCGTACGCACGCGCAGCGCGGACCAGTGTGCGGTGCAAATATGGCAACGTGCATTGAGACATTTTTCTGACTTTGACACCATGTAATCCCTTTGGGGTATGCCTGATTGCAAAAAGAGCTACTGGTAAAGCTTGTACCCATGTAAGTTTTGTTTGCTCACAGATCTTAGCCATTTTGTTTTTTAATACGCTATTTGCTCTCTCAACCTTCGCTGACGCCTGTGGGCGATACGGAGTGTGTAGGTGCTGGTTAATTTGTAACCCTTTCAATACCTCTGCAAATACCTGTCCTGTAAAGTGAGTCCCCCTATCTGACTCAATCGTTTCAGGTAGGCCATACCTGCACACAATTTCAGATATCAGTTTCTTTGCTGTTATTGCAGCTGTTGCCTTGGCAACAGGCCACGCCTCTATCCATGAGGAGAACATGTCTACACAAACAAGGGCATATTCATAGATACCACATTTTGGTAGTTGGATGTAGTCTATCTGCAGCCTTTGAAACGGGTAGTCAGGTTTTACAAGGTGTTTCATCTCTACCTTAGTAGTTTTGCCTGGATTGTGTTTAGCACAAATCATACATTTCTTACACCAATCTGTTGCAAATTGTGGAAAACCCGGTGCAAACCAAAATTTATTGACACTAGCAATCATTCCCCCTTTAGAAACATGTGAGGGGAGATGGGACAGATGAGCTAGAATAGGATACAGGGATGGAGGTGCACACAATCGACCATCCTCATGTTTCCAAACATCGTTTATCTGTTTGCAACCGGCCTTCTGCCACTTGCCAAGTGTTTGGGGACCTGCCTGCTTTTGCAGGGTCATGAGAGTATCCATTGACATACTCTCTGTATCTTTTGAGGACTCTTGGAGTAGCAGCAAGGCTGCCTGCCGAGCTGCTTCATCTGCTCGGTTGTTACCCATAGTGATAGGATCATTTGCTCGCTGGTGTGCCTGGCACTTGATAACGGCTATTGCTTTAGGTAACTTTACATTCTCTAAAAGGTCCTGGATTAGATCTGCATGTTTTACAACTTTCCCACTAGATGTCAGAAAGCCTCTGTGTTCCCACAGGAAACCAAAATCATGTACAATTCCGTAAACATAGCGAGAGTCTGTATATATGTTTACAGTCTTTCCCTCTGCCAGTTCACATGCCTTGATCAGGGCAATCAAATCTGCACTTTGGGCAGAATGTACACCAGGATCAAGTGTCTCAGAGTACAAAACAGAGGTGTCATCTGCTATAGCGAAACCTGCAGCAAACCCTCCCTCTGGCTTTTGTAGTCTGGACCCGTCCACATAGAGGGTCATTTCTGCATTTGGAATGGGGTCATCCAGAACAGGACTGGGAGGGGTGTAGAAGAGTTCTACCTCCTGCTCACAATCATGCTCCGGACTCTGCTCACTCCCCCTGTCATGGAGTGGCAAAAGGGTGGCTGGGTTTAGCACATTGCACCGAAGTATGGTGATGTTGGATGGTGCAAGCAGAGAAATGTCATATTTGGTTAGTCTGGCAGCAGAGAGGTGTCTGGTTGTCAGGCTATGGAGGACTGCTTGTACAGCGTGGGGAACCATGAAAAATAGACGATTTCCCAGGACAATGTCGGCAGTTTTTGCAACTAGCAGGGCTGCCGCCGCGACTGCCTTTACGCATGTGGCCCCTGCTGAAATCACTGGGTCCAGTTTGGTGCTGAAGTACCCTACTGGCTTCTGTTTCCCTCCATACTTTTGAGTAAGCACTCCCAAAGAATGTCCCTCCTGCTCATGACAGAACAGGCTGAATGGCTTAGTATAGTTTGGAAGTGCGAGTGAAGGGGCACTGAGTATAGCCACCTTCAATTGGTCCACAGCCTGTTTTCCTTCCTCAGACAACTCTATGCGTCCAGCTTGGGTGGTCAGAGCGTATAGGGGAGCAGCGAGTTGAGACATGTTCGGTATCCATTGTCTACAATACCCGATTAATCCCAAAAAGGCTCTGATTTGTTTGGCATTCTGTGGGTACGGCGCGTTCTGTATTACAGAGACTCTATCCGCAGTTATGTGTTTAGAGCCTCGTGAAATACAGTGACCTAGGAAAATGACCTTTTCCTGGCAAAATTGTAGCTTGCTGGAGGATGCTTTGCAACCTTCAACATTCAAGTGGGAAAGTAGGGAAGCAGTTGCACTGATGCACTGCTCCTTTGAGGTGGCTGTCAGCAGGAGGTCATCAACATACTGTACAATAGTGACCCCTGCTGGCGATTGCCACCTATCCCGGACTTGTTTCATCACCTGACCGAATTCAGATGGTGAAGAGACCATTCCTTGTGGCAACCGAGTCCAAGCATACTGTTGTCCCTCAAAAGTGAAGGCAAACAGGTACTGGGAGTCGGGGTGCACAGGTACACTAAAGAAGGCATCGACCAAATCTATCACACTAAACCAGGAGGCATCTGGTGGGATCTCTCCTAGAATGGTGTGAGGGTTTGGAACGAGCGGGGCATCCTCCTGAATAATTTTATTTACTGCCCGTAGGTCTTGGCATATACGGAACTGGCCTGGTTTCCCATGCTTGACCACTGGGTATAGGGGTGTATTAATTGGGGATTTTATAGGTACCAGGATCCCCTGGTCCGCAAAGGTTTTGATTTGATTTCTCACCCCATTAATTTGCTTCATACTAAGGGGGTACTGAGGAACCCTAGGCAACTTAGCACCAGGTCTAAGCTTGATGACCACTGGGTCTGCCTGTTTGATCAGACCCACTGGTCCACCTTTAACAGCCCATACCTCTTGAGGTACATCCCACAGGTCAGGAGGGATTTCCTGGCCTAGAGGATGCTGAACTGCCATCAGAGGGACCAGACTTTCTAGGGTATTATGGTCCTCCGATCCCTCAGATGTAGTCACAATTGGCCCATCCTCTGTGTACCGAATATTTGCCTTTAGCTTCACCAGTGCATCTCTTCCCAGCAAATTGCAAGGAACAGTGTCACTGAGAACAAAGGAGAGGGAGGTGCTGACTGGACCTATATTTACAGGAGTCTCCACAGTCTCCCTCAGTGTGATTGGTTTACCCTCCAGTCCTACAGCATGTATTAATCCAGAAATTTTTAAATTTGGGGCTTCGGATCTTTTGAGAACGCTACGGGCAGCTCCACTGTCCACCAGACACTCCACTGAGTAAAAAGGCATTTCAGAGAGGGTCAAATGGACAAAGGCATCACCCCCCCTGCTCTCAGAGATGACTGGTAACACTGGAAGCCCTCCCCGTCAGGCGCTACCCTGCCCCCCTTTTTTTGGAGCTGGGCAATTTCTTGCAATGTGGCCATGTTTCCCACAATTGTAGCACTTCACATTTCTGGGCTCCCAATTGTTTCTCCCTCTAAATTTACCCCTCTGGGGGTTACCAGGTATGTCAACTACCATCACCCTCTGGACCTTTTTCTCCTGCACCTCCTGTATATTTCTCTGGATTGAGCTGGCTAGACTCATTAGTGCCGGGACTGATTTGTCACGCCAGTCGGCATGGGCCGAAACCAGCTTATCATGTATTTCTTTATTGAGTCCCGAGACTAATGTGGCAGTCAGCATCTTTCCCATACCTTGGTCTTCTAAATCTCCTCCTGCTTCTTCTACTGACAGTCTAAATCTCTCAAAGTAATCCTCCACTGGTTCTTTAACCTTTTGCTGAATATTTGTCACTCGGACCCAGGATTGTGGGGGAAAGACTTCCCCAATTTTTTCCCTTATGTGTGTAACATATCCTAATGCCCTCTGGGGGGTGTTCTGACGTTCTAATGGGTCCGATGGTAGGGTGAGTTTGGTACAAATAGCGGCAGTATCGATCTGACCAGCTACTGATTTTATTATCTGTAGCAGGTCTCTCCATGTGGGACTGTAGCTGACCGTAATATTATGCAGTTCATTTGCAAACCCATATGGATTATTTCGTGGCTTAGGGATAGATGAAAGGAATCCTCTCATCTCCCCAGGTGTCCACAGGACATGTTGTGTAACTCTCCGATCCGCCTGTCCATTTGTACCAGGAATGAATTGCTCTCTAACCGGGTAGGCTGAGGCTTGGGGCAAGTGATATTCCTCAGCCATTTCATCTATCTCGCCTTGGGTTATTCTGGGAGTGATGAGAAGCTCACCTTCCACTCCACACAAAACCCTTCCTCCCCTTGGATCAGATATATTTTGCCAAGAGGTGTGGATAGAGTGAGGAGGTGTGTACTCCGGGGCATTTGCCCGGACCTGGGGCTCTATATATCTGGGTGGTGGAGGAACACTTGTGGAATATCCAGGGTTTATTGTGGATGTCAGGTCTGCAGTGGGGTATATTGCCTTGAAGCTAGGGGGGTGCTCTGGTTTTATCTCATGTATTGGAGTCCCCTGGGTAGAGGTCTCCAGGCTGACTGCAGTGGGTTCTATTACAGATATTGCAAGTTGTTCTATCTCTTCCCCAATTTCCTCATCTGACTGTACCTCCCCTCCTTGCTGATTTGCTTTTCCTGTACTTGTGTCTAATGTAAAAATACCTTGGGCTTTTTGCTGTCTTTTATATGATTCTACTGTCCACCTACTCCAAGCTGCCTGTTCATTTGGCTCAGTGAATTTTGTTTTATAATTTTTGTAGAGGGTTGCCCAGCGGGATAATTCAAAGGTTCCCTCTTTTGGGATCCCACAATCCATCCCCCTAGTCAGCCTGACCCACTTAGGTAAATGCCGGCTGACCCATTTGCCATATTTCTTACTCATCTCCTCCTGTGGGGTACGAGGAGTCTCAGGACGTCCATTACTCTGATTTGGTGATCGGCCAAATCCACGTTTACTGTGACTGTTTCCCATAGCCCGGCTATGGTGGAGGGGACTCTTGCACCCCTCTCTCAGTGTTTCACAGCACTATATTCTATGGCTATTGGCTGTTAGGGGAAGTCCCACACAGCGAATCCCCGCTTTTGGTCCCTCCAAATTTTCCAACAGAGCCAAATGAAAATCAGCAAGGCGAAGATGCCAAACAATATTTGCCCTCTAATGTCCTCTAGGTTAAACCATGCAAGTAAGGGATTATCTAAGTAAGAAGTATGATTTTTCATGAGACACAGAGAGACGCCAGTCTGCAGCTTCAGGACACGCCCTTCAGTGTAGCGAGAGGCAGACTCAAACCAGTGTACACAGAGCTGTCAGATAGCAGGCCAGGAGGTAATCAGAGATTATATCGCTCCTGTTCTGGGGGGAGAGCCACAATCGGTTGCCCACAGACTGGTATTGACAAGCAAGGGTAGACCAGCAGAGAAACTACTCTTCACTAACACTTATCCTTATATTTGTCCTTCCACTATGCAGACAATGTTAATGACAGTTTACGTGACAGACTGAGAAGATAGGAAACATTCGTGTCTGAGGACGATAGGGTCCTCTTACTTTTTATTCCACTGCCCCCAGCATGTTTGGGGCAGCACAATCATTCAGCCATAAAGGGCCTCTCTCGTGCTGATGTGGCAATGTGCCAGCATCTACATACACTCACACATGCATATCCAAACAGATATTACAACGTAAAACAACTGTTCAGGTTCTTGGGATCTGTACTCACGATAGTGGGAAGGAGGGTCTTAGGAGCGGAGGAGGGGAGAGCAGACAGAGACACAAATGTTCTCACCTTTTTTGAATGGCGCCAATCTGGTCTCCAGTCCTCCGTTTCTGTCCTGATTCCATTCCAATCGTTTTCAGATCCCGGGTTTCGGCACCAAATTGTTGTGGAAAAAAATCAACGTGGACAGTTGTGGTCAGATTCAGAGTTTATATTGATAATGGCAGAGCAAGATTACAATAAAGTGACAGTCAGCATGCACTTACAAGTAATTACAAGGGAGCTCCATCTGCCTCACGAACATGGCATAGATGGCCCCTAATATTGCATATTACAAAGAATTACTCCACCCAAGCTTGGACCAATCATAGCAGGCCTTGAGGCCCATTCCTCCTTATCGAACACCATCTGGTCCTGGGTGGGCACATGACACAAATCAGCAAGACTAGGGTGACTTAGCAAAGTAAAGCAAGTTCTTGTCACGTACCTACATTCTTTGTCAGCAAAACATCTTACATAATAATGTCTGTTACGTATTACATGATATTAAAAAGTCAGAATAGATTCTATAAATTGTTAAATTTCCTTAACAATTCTTATTACAGCTTGACAAAGGCAACACACGGCTTGACACCTGTTGTCCGCATTTGTGTTGAAATAATTCCACACCGAAGAGCTGATTTTTTTTGTATTTTGACCAGGCATGTCAATGGCCATATTCCTCCCACGGACAACAGGCGTCTCCCCGGGTGCCTGACTTAAACAAACCACCTCACCATCAGAATCCTCCTTGTCAATTTCCGCGCCAGCAACACCCATATCCTCATCCTGGTGTACTTCAACACTGACATCTTCAATTTGACTATCAGGAACTGGACTGCGGGTGCTCCTTCCAGCACTTGCAGGGGGCGTGCAAATGGTGGAAGGCGCAAGCTATTCCCGTCCAGTGTTGGGAAGGTCAGGCATCGCAACCGACACAATTGGACTCTCCTTGGGGATTTGTGATTTAGAAGAACGCACAGTTCTTTGCTGTGCTTTTGCCAGCTTAAGTCTTTTCTTTTTTCTAGCGAGAGGATGAGTGCTTCCATCCTCATGTGAAGCTGAACCACTAGCCATGAACATAGTCCAGGGCCCCAGCCGTTACTTGCCACTCCGTGTCGTAAATGGCATATTGGCAAGTTTACGCTTCTCCTCAGACGCTTTTAATTTTGATTTTTGGGTCATTTTACTGATCTTTTGTGTTTTGGATTTTACATGCTCTGTACTATGACATTGGGCATCGGCCTTGGCAGACGACGTTGATGGCATTTCATCGTCTCGGCCATGACTAGTGGCAGCAGCTTCAGCACGAGGTGGAAGTGGATCTTGATCTTTCCCTATTTTTTTAACCTCCACATTTTTGTTCTACATATTTTAATGCGCACAACTAAAAGGCACCACAGGTATACAATGTAGATGGATGGATAGTATACTTATGGACGACGAGTGACGACACAGAGGTAGGTACAGCAGTGGCCTATCGTACTGCTATATACAGTATAATGGACCTGGTGGACACTGTCAGCAGACTGCTAAACTAGTACTACTAGTATAAAGAAAAAAAGCCACCACAGGTATACAATATAGATGGATGGATAGTATACTTATTATTATTAATGGATGACGAGTGACTGACGACACAGAGGTAGATACAGCAGTGGCCTACCGTACTGCTATATACAGTATAATGGACCTGGTGGACACTGTCAGCAGACTGCTAAACTAGTACTACTAGTATAAAGAAAAAAAGCCACCACAGGTATACAATGTAGATGGATGGATAGTATACTTATTATTATTAATGGATGACGAGTGACTGACGACACAGAGGTAGGTACAGCAGTGGCCTACCGTACTGCTATATACAGTATAATGGACCTGGTGGACACTGTCAGCAGACTGCTAAACTAGTACTACTAGTATAAAGAAAAAAAGCCACCACAGGTATACAATGTAGATGGATGGATAGTATACTTATGGACGACGAGTGATGACACAGAGGTAGGTACTGCAGTGGCCTACCGTACTGCTATATACAGTATAATGGACCTGGTGGACACTGTCAGCAGACTGCTAAACTAGTACTACTAGTATAAAGAAAAAAAGCCACCACAGGTATACAATGTAGATGGATGGATAGTATACTTATGGACGACGAGTGATGACACAGAGGTAGGTACAGCAGTGGCCTACCGTAGTGCTATATACAGTATAATAAATGGACCTGGTGGACACTGTCAGCAAACTGCTAAACTAGTATAAAGAAAAAAAGCCACCACAGGTATACAATGTAGATGGATGGATAGTATACTTATTATTAATGGATGATGAGTGACTGACGACACAGAGGTAGGTACAGCAGTGGCCTACCGTACTGCTATATACAGTATAATGGACCTGGTGGACACTGTCAGCAGACTGCTAAACTAGTACTACTAATATAAAAAAAAGCCACCACAGGTATAAAATGTAGATGGATGGATAGTATACTTATGGACGACGAGTGACGACACAGAGGTAGGTACAGCAGTGGCCTACCGTACTGCTATATACAGTATAATAAATGGACCTGGTGGACACTGTCAGCAAACTGCTAAACTAGTATAAAGAAAAAAAGCCACCACAGGTATACAATGTAGATGGATGGATAGTATACTTATTATTAATGGATGACGAGTGACTGACGACACAGAGGTAGGTACAGCAGTGGCCTACCGTACTGCTATATACAGTATAATGGACCTGGTGGACACTGTCAGCAGACTGCTAAACTAGTATAAAAAAAAGCCACCACAGGAGTGTTTTTCAGGCAGACAAACGTATACTGGTGGTCACTGTCAGCAAAACTGTGCACTGTACTCCTGCTATAGCTGCTCCCCAGTCCCCACAATTAAGCAGTGTGAGCACTCAGCACAGATATATCATGCAGCACACTGAGCACAGATATGGTATGGAGCGTTTTTTTCAGGCAGAGAACGGATAAAAAAAAACTGGTGGTCACTATCAGCAAAACTCTGCACTCTACTCCGAGTCCTAACAGCTGCTCCCCAATCCTCCCCACAATTAGTAATAAAACAAGCAATCAACTGTCTCTTCTACAATTATAAACGGAGAGGACGCCAGCCACGTCCTCTCCCTATCAATCTCAATGCACGTGTGAAAATGGCGGCGACGCGCGGCTGCTTATATAGAATCCGAATCTCGCGAGAATCCGACAGCGGGATGATGACGTTCGGGCGCGCTCGGGTTAACCGAGCCATACGGGAGAATCCGAGTATGGCTCGGACCCGTGTAAAAAGGGTGAAGTTCGGGGGGGTTCGGTTTCCGAGAAACCGAACCCGCTCGTCACTAATTTGCACGGACACAGGCATTTTTGGTGATACAATAACAAATATTTTATTGTGTAACAAACATTTTATGCACCCTTCCTTATTTTTTTTTTGTGTGTGCTGGGTGCAGAGGTTTGACCAGGGTCGTTGGCTCGTGTTCTGCTGGAGCGTCGAACAGGGGAGGTAACTGGGGTCTGGCTTGGTGTTGTAGTTCCCGAGCTTGAGCTGACTTGATGGGATGCCATCACATTAATACTTTGGCTGAGGTTGTGTATGCTCGCATTAAGTTGGTTATTTGTGGCAGTGTGGCTGGCAATAATGCGCGATAAATTTTCGTTGACCACTTGGTTGTGCTGGATTATTTGGATTAGGGCTTGTTGCTGCCGCAGTTGTTCATCTATGATTCTAGATAAATTTGCAAGCATTTGAGTGTTGTCCGCCCTAATTTGCTCCATAGATGTTGCTATTCTTCCAACCTGAACAATCAGTCTGCCTGTGTTCCGACTGATGCGAGAAAGATGATGGGGCAGACTGGCAAGGTGTTGGGTGTGGGTGTTCAGGTAGGCCGAGTTTTGTGCCTGTTGTATGGCCCAACTGTTCCAAAAGTCAGGGGACATTTCTTGCTGGGGTGGTGGTGGCATCAATTGGGGGCTAACGGATGCTTGTGGTATGTCCTGCTGCGGGGTTGGCTGGGTAGGATCAATGGGCTGCAGGTGTAGGGTGAAGGTCGCCTGCTGGTCAGTTTCCTGCTGTGCATCCTCGACCATGATGGGTGGTTCTGTATGGGGTTGATAATAGAGATGAGCGCCGGAAATTTTTCGGGTTTTGTGTTTTGGTTTTGGGTTCGGCTCCGCGGCCGTGTTTTGGGTTCGACCGCGTTTTGGCAAAACCTCACCGAATGTTTTTTGTCGGATTCGGGTGTGTTTTGGATTCGGGTGTTTTTTTCCAAAAAACCTAAAAAACAGCTTAAATCATAGAATTTGGCGGTCATTTTGATCCCAAAGTATTATTAACCTCAAAAACCATAATTTCCACTCATTTTCAGTCTATTCTGAATACCTCACACCTCACAATATTATTTTTAGTCCTAAAATTTGCACCGAGGTCGCTGTGTGAGTAAGATAAGCGACCCTAGTGGCCGACACAAACACCGGGCCCATCTAGGAGTGGCACTGCAGTGTCACGCAGGATGTCCCTTCCAAAAAACCCTCCCCAAACAGCACATGACGCAAAGAAAAAAAGAGGCGCAATGAGGTAGCTGACTGTGTGAGTAAGATAAGCGACCCTAGTGGCCGACACAAACACCGGGCCCATCTAGGAGTGGCACTGCAGTGTCACGCAGGATGTCCCTTCCAAAAAACCCTCCCCAAACAGCACATGACGCAAAGAAAAAAAGAGGCGCAATGAGGTAGCTGACTGTGTGAGTAAGATTAGCGACCCTAGTGGCCGACACAAACACCGGGCCCATCTAGGAGTGGCACTGCAGTGTCACGCAGGATGGCCCTTCCAAAAAACCCTCCCCAAACAGCACATGACGCAAAGAAAAAAAGAGGCGCAATGAGGTAGCTGACTGTGTGAGTAAGATAAGCGACCCTAGTGGCCGACACAAACACCGGGCCCATCTAGGAGTGGCACTGCAGTGTCACGCAGGATGTCCCTTCCAAAAAACCCTCCCCAAACAGCACATGACGCAAAGAAAAAAAGAGGCGCAATGAGGTAGCTGACTGTGTGAGTAAGATAAGCGACCCTAGTGGCCGACACAAACACCGGGCCCATCTAGGAGTGGCACTGCAGTGTCACGCAGGATGACCCTTCCAAAAAACCCTCCCCAAACAGCACATGACGCAAAGAAAAAAAGAGGCGCAATGAGGTAGCTGACTGTGTGAGTAAGATAAGCGACCCTAGTGGCCGACACAAACACCGGGCCCATCTAGGAGTGGCACTGCAGTGTCACGCAGGATGGCCCTTCCAAAAAACCCTCCCCAAACAGCACATGACGCAAAGAAAAAAAGAGGCGCAATGAGGTAGCTGACTGTGTGAGTAAGATAAGCGACCCTAGTGGCCGACACAAACACCGGGCCCATCTAGGAGTGGCACTGCAGTGTCACGCAGGATGTCCCTTCCAAAAAACCCTCCCCAAACAGCACATGACGCAAAGAAAAAAAGAGGCGCAATGAGGTAGCTGACTGTGTGAGTAAGATAAGCGACCCTAGTGGCCGACACAAACACCGGGCCCATCTAGGAGTGGCACTGCAGTGTCACGCAGGATGTCCCTTCCAAAAAACCCTCCCCAAACAGCACATGACGCAAAGAAAAAAAGAGGCGCAATGAGGTAGCTGACTGTGTGAGTAAGATAAGCGACCCTAGTGGCCGACACAAACACCGGGCCCATCTAGGAGTGGCACTGCAGTGTCACGCAGGATGTCCCTTCCAAAAAACCCTCCCCAAACAGCACATGACGCAAAGAAAAAAAGAGGCGCAATGAGGTAGCTGACTGTGTGAGTAAGATAAGCGACCCTAGTGGCCGACACAAACACCGGGCCCATCTAGGAGTGGCACTGCAGTGTCACGCAGGATGGCCCTTCCAAAAAACCCTCCCCAAACAGCACATGACGCAAAGAAAAAAAGAGGCGCAATGAGGTAGCTGACTGTGTGAGTAAGATAAGCGACCCTAGTGGCCGACACAAACACCGGGCCCATCTAGGAGTGGCACTGCAGTGTCACGCAGGATGGCCCTTCCAAAAAACCCTCCCCAAACAGCACATGACGCAAAGAAAAAAAGAGGCGCAATGAGGTAGCTGACTGTGTGAGTAAGATAAGCGACCCTAGTGGCCGACACAAACACCGGGCCCATCTAGGAGTGGCACTGCAGTGTCACGCAGGATGTCCCTTCCAAAAAACCCTCCCCAAACAGCACATGACGCAAAGAAAAAAAGAGGCGCAATGAGGTAGCTGACTGTGTGAGTAAGATAAGCGACCCTAGTGGCCGACACAAACACCGGGCCCATCTAGGAGTGGCACTGCAGTGTCACGCAGGATGTCCCTTCCAAAAAACCCTCCCCAAACAGCACATGACGCAAAGAAAAAAAGTGGCACAATGAGGTAGCTGACTGTGTGAGTAAGATAAGCGACCCTAGTGGCCGACACAAACACTGGGCCCATCTAGGAGTGGCACTGCAGTGTCACGCAGGATGTCCCTTCCAAAAAACCCTCCCCAAACAGCACATGACGCAAAGAAAAAAAGAGACGCAATGAGGTAGCTGACTGTGTGAGTAAGATAAGCGACCCTAGTGGCCGACACAAACACCGGGCCCATCTAGGAGTGGCACTGCAGTGTCACGCAGGATGTCCCTTCCAAAAAACCCTCCCCAAACAGCACATGACGCAAAGAAAAAAAGAGGCGCAATGAGGTAGCTGACTGTGTGAGTAAGATAAGCGACCCTAGTGGCCGACACAAACACCGGGCCCATCTAGGAGTGGCACTGCAGTGTCACGCAGGATGGCCCTTCCAAAAAACCCTCCCCAAACAGCACATGACGCAAAGAAAAAAAGAGGCGCAATGAGGTAGCTGACTGTGTGAGTAAGATAAGCGACCCTAGTGGCCGACACAAACACCGGGCCCATCTAGGAGTGGCACTGCAGTGTCACGCAGGATGTCCCTTCCAAAAAACCCTCCCCAAACAGCACATGACGCAAAGAAAAAAAGAGGCGCAATGAGGTAGCTGACTGTGTGAGTAAGATAAGCGACCCTAGTGGCCGACACAAACACCGGGCCCATCTAGGAGTGGCACTGCAGTGTCACGCAGGATGTCCCTTCCAAAAAACCCTCCCCAAACAGCACATGACGCAAAGAAAAAAAAAGGCGCAATGAGGTAGCTGACTGTGTGAGTAAGATAAGCGACCCTAGTGGCCAACACAAACACCGGGCCCATCTAGGAGTGGCACTGCAGTGTCACGCAGGATGTCCCTTCCAAAAAACCCTCCCCAAACAGCACATGACGCAAAGAAAAAAAGAGGCGCAATGAGGTAGCTGACTGTGTGAGTAAGATAAGCGACCCTAGTGGCCGACACAAACACCGGGCCCATCTAGGAGTGGCACTGCAGTGTCACGCAGGATGTCCCTTCCAAAAAACCCTCCCCAAACAGCACATGACGCAAAGAAAAAAAGAGGCGCAATGAGGTAGCTGACTGTGTGAGTAAGATAAGCGACCCTAGTGGCCGACACAAACACCGGGCCCATCTAGGAGTGGCACTGCAGTGTCACGCAGGATGGCCCTTCCAAAAAACCCTCCCCAAACAGCACATGACGCAAAGAAAAATAAAAGAAAAAAGAGGTGCAAGATGGAATTGTCCTTGGGCCCTCCCACCCACCCTTATGTTGTATAAACAGGACATGCACACTTTAACCAACCCATCATTTCAGTGACAGGGTCTGCCACACGACTGTGACTGATATGACGGGTTGGTTTGGACCCCCCCCAAAAAAGAAGCAATTAATCTCTCCTTGCACAAACTGGCTCTACAGAGGCAAGATGTCCACCTCATCATCATCCTCCGATATATCACCGTGTACATCCCCCTCCTCACAGATTATCAATTCGTCCCCACTGGAATCCACCATCTCAGCTCCCTGTGTACTTTGTGGAGGCAATTGCTGCTGGTCAATGTCTCCGCGGAGGAATTGATTATAATTCATTTTAATGAACATCATCTTCTCCACATTTTCTGGATGTAACCTCGTACGCCGATTGCTGACAAGGTGAGCGGCGGCACTAAACACTCTTTCGGAGTACACACTTGTGGGAGGGCAACTTAGGTAGAATAAAGCCAGTTTGTGCAAGGGCCTCCAAATTGCCTCTTTTTCCTGCCAGTATAAGTACGGACTGTGTGACGTGCCTACTTGGATGCGGTCACTCATATAATCCTCCACCATTCTTTCAATGTTGAGAGAATCATATGCAGTGACAGTAGACGACATGTCCGTAATCGTTGTCAGGTCCTTCAGTCCGGACCAGATGTCAGCATCAGCAGTCGCTCCAGACTGCCCTGCATCACCGCCAGCGGGTGGGCTCGGAATTCTGAGCCTTTTCCTCGCACCCCCAGTTGCGGGAGAATGTGAAGGAGGAGATGTTGACAGGTCGCGTTCCGCTTGACTTGACAATTTTCTCACCAGCAGGTCTTTCAACCCCAGCAGACTTGTGTCTGCCGGAAAGAGAGATCCAAGGTAGGTTTTAAATCTAGGATCGAGCACGGTGGCCAAAATGTAGTGCTCTGATTTCAACAGATTGACCACCCGTGAATCCTTGTTAAGCGAATTAAGGGCTCCATCCACAAGTCCCACATGCCTAGCGGAATCGCTCCGTGTTAGCTCCTCCTTCAATGTCTCCAGCTTCTTCTGCAAAAGCCTGATGAGGGGAATGACCTGACTCAGGCTGGCAGTGTCTGAACTGACTTCACGTGTGGCAAGTTCAAAGGGCATCAGAACCTTGCACAACGTTGAAATCATTCTCCACTGCACTTGAGACAAGTGCATTCCACCTCCTATATCGTGCTCAATTGTATAGGCTTGAATGGCCTTTTGCTGCTCCTCCAACCTCTGAAGCATATAGAGGGTTGAATTCCACCTCGTTACCACTTCTTGCTTCAGATGATGGCAGGGCAGGTTCAGTAGTTTTTGGTGGTGCTCCAGTCTTCTGTACGTGGTGCCTGTACGCCGAAAGTGTCCCGCAATTCTTCTGGCCACCGACAGCATCTCTTGCACGCCCCTGTCGTTTTTTAAAAAATTCTGCACCACCAAATTCAAGGTATGTGCAAAACATGGGACGTGCTGGAATTTGCCCATATTTAATGCACACACAATATTGCTGGCGTTGTCCGATGCCACAAATCCACAGGAGAGTCCAATTGGGGTAAGCCATTCCGCGATGATCTTCCTCAGTTGCCGTAAGAGGTTTTCAGCTGTGTGCGTATTCTGGAAAGCGGTGATACAAAGCGTAGCCTGCCTAGGAAAGAGTTGGCGTTTGCGAGATGCTGCTACTGGTGCCGCCGCTGCTGTTCTTGCGGCGGGAGTCCATACATCTACCCAGTGGGCTGTCACAGTCATATAGTCCTGACCCTGCCCTGCTCCACTTGTCCACATGTCCGTGGTTAAGTGGACATTGGGTACAACTGCATTTTTTAGGACACTGGTGAGTCTTTTTCTGACGTCCGTGTACATTCTCGGTATCGCCTGCCTAGAGAAGTGGAACCTAGATGGTATTTGGTAACGGGGGCACACTGCCTCAATAAATTGTCTAGTTCCCTGTGAACTAACGGCGGATACCGGACGCACGTCTAACACCAACATAGTTGTCAAGGCCTCAGTTATCCGCTTTGCAGCAGGATGACTGCTGTGATATTTCATCTTCCTCGCAAAGGACTGTTGGACAGTCAATTGCTTACTGGAAGTAGTACAAGTGGGCTTACGACTTCCCCTCTGGGATGACCATCGACTCCCAGCAGCAACAACAGCAGCGCCAGCAGCAGTAGGCGTTACACGCAAGGATGCATCGGAGGAATCCCAGGCAGGAGAGGACTCGTCAGAATTGCCAGTGACATGGCCTGCAGGACTATTGGCATTCCTGGGGAAGGAGGAAATTGACACTGAGGGAGTTGGTGGGGTGGTTTGCGTGAGCTTGGTTACAAGAGGAAGGGATTTACTGGTCAGTGGACTGCTTCCGCTGTCGGCCAAAGTTTTTGAACTTGTCACTGACTTATTATGAATGCACTGCAGGTGACGTATAAGGGAGGATGTTCCGAGGTGGTTAACGTCCTTACCCCTACTTATTACAGCTTGACAAAGGGAACACACGGCTTGACAAATGTTGTCCGCATTTCTGGTGAAATACTTCCACACCGAAGAGCTGATTTTTTTGGTATTTTCACCAGGCATGTCAACGGCCATATTCCTCCCACGGACAACAGGTGTCTCCCCGGGTGCCTGACTTAAACAAACCACCTCACCATCAGAATCCTCCTGGTCAATTTCCTCCCCAGCGCCAGCAACACCCATATCCTCCTCATCCTGGTGTACTTCAACACTGACATCTTCAATCTGACTATCAGGAACTGGACTGCGGGTGCTCCTTCCAGCACTTGCAGGGGGCGTGCAAATGGTGGAAGGCGCATGCTCTTCACGTCCAGTGTTGGGAAGGTCAGGCATCGCAACCGACACAATTGGACTCTCCTTGTGGATTTGGGATTTCGAAGAACGCACAGTTCTTTGCGGTGCTACTGCTTTTGCCAGCTTGAGTCTTTTCATTTTTCTAGCGAGAGGCTGAGTGCCTCCATCCTCATGTGAAGCTGAACCACTAGCCATGAACATAGGCCAGGGCCTCAGCCGTTCCTTGCCACTCCGTGTGGTAAATGGCATATTGGCAAGTTTACGCTTCTCCTCCGACAATTTTATTTTAGGTTTTGGAGTCCTTTTTTTACTGATATTTGGTGTTTTGGATTTGACATGCTCTGTACTATGACATTGGGCATCGGCCTTGGCAGACGACGTTGCTGGCATTTCATCGTCTCGGCCATGACTAGTGGCAGCAGCTTCAGCACGAGGTGGAAGTGGATCTTGATCTTTCCCTAATTTTGGAACCTCAACATTTTTGTTCTCCATATTTTAATAGGCACAACTAAAAGGCACCTCAGGTAAACAATGGAGATGGATGGATACTAGTATACAATTATGGATGGACTGCCGAGTGCCGACACAGAGGTAGCTACAGCCGTGGACTACCGTACTGTACTGTGTCTGCTGCTAATATAGACTGGATGATAATGAGATGTAGTATGTATAAAGAAGAAAGAAAAAAAAAACCACGGGTAGGTGGTATACAATTATGGATGGACTGCCGAGTGCCGACACAGAGGTAGCTACAGCCGTGGACTACAGTACTGTGTCTGCTGCTAATATAGACTGGTTGATAAAGAGATGTAGTATGTATGTATAAAGAAGAAAGAAAAAAAAACCACGGGTAGGTGGTATACAATTATGGACGGACTGCCGAGTGCCGACACAGAGGTAGCTACAGCCGTGGACTACCGTACTGTGTCTGCTGCTAATATAAACTGGTTGATAAAGAGATGTAGTATGTATGTATAAAGAAGAAAGAAAAAAAAACCACGGGTAGGTGGTATACAATTATGGATGGACTGCCGAGTGCCGACACAGAGGTAGCTACAGCCGTGGACTACCGTACTGTACTGTGTCTGCTGCTAATATAGACTGGATGATAATGAGATGTAGTATGTATAAAGAAGAAAAAAAAAAAAAAACGGGTAGGTGTTATACAATTATGGATGGACTGCCGAGTGCCGACACAGAGGTAGCTACAGCCGTGGACTACCGTACTGTGTCTGCTGCTAATATAGACTGGTTGATAAAGAGATGTAGTATGTATGTATAAAGAGGAAAGAAAAAAAAACCACGGGTAGGTGGTATACAATTATGGACGGACTGCCGAGTGCCGACACAGAGGTAGCTACAGCCGTGGACTACCGTACTGTGTCTGCTGCTAATATAGACTGGTTGATAAAGAGATGTAGTATGTATGTATAAAGAAGAAAGAAAAAAAAACCACGGGTAGGTGGTATACAATTATGGATGGACTGCCGAGTGCCGACACAGAGGTAGCTACAGCCGTGGACTACCGTACTGTACTGTGTCTGCTGCTAATATAGACTGGATGATAATGAGATGTAGTATGTATAAAGAAGAAAGAAAAAAAAAACCACGGGTAGGTGGTATACAATTATGGATGGACTGCCGAGTGCCGACACAGAGGTAGCTACAGCCGTGGACTACCGTACTGTGTCTGCTGCTAATATAGACTGGTTGATAAAGAGATGTAGTATGTATGTATAAAGAAGAAAGAAAAAAAACCCACGGGTAGGTGGTATACAATTATGGACGGACTGCCGAGTGCCGACACAGAGGTAGCTACAGCCGTGGACTACCGTACTGTGTCTGCTGCTAATATAGACTGGTTGATAAAGAGATGTAGTATGTATGTATAAAGAAGAAAGAAAAAAAAACCACGGGTAGGTGGTATACAATTATGGATGGACTGCCGAGTGCCGACACAGAGGTAGCTACAGCCGTGGACTACCGTACTGTACTGTGTCTGCTGCTAATATAGACTGGATGATAATGAGATGTAGTATGTATAAAGAAGAAAGAAAAAAAAACCATGGGTAGGTGGTATACAATTATGGATGGACTGCCGAGTGCCGACACAGAGGTAGCTACAGCCGTGGACTACCGTACTGTGTCTGCTGCTAATATAGACTGGTTGATAATGAGATGTAGTATGTATAAAGAAGAAAGAAAAAAAAACCACGGGTAGGTGGTATACAATTATGGATGGACTGCCGAGTGCCGACACAGAGGTAGCTACAGCCGTGGACTACCGTACTGTACTGTGTCTGCTGCTAATATAGACTGGATGATAATGAGATGTAGTATGTATAAAGAAGAAAGAAAAAAAAAACCACGGGTAGGTGGTATACAATTATGGATGGACTGCCGAGTGCCGACACAGAGGTAGCTACAGCCGTGAACTACCGTACTGTGTCTGCTGCGACTGGATGATAAATAATGATATAAAAATATATATATATATATATATATATCACTACTGCAGCCGGACAGGTATATATTAGTGATGAGCGAGGTAATGACAGACCTGCTGGACACTGTCTGTCAGCAGAATGAGTTTTTTATTTTATAGAATAAAAAAACACCACACAAGTCACACGACGTGTGTTTAACTTTTACAGGCAGACATTCACAATACAATATAGTATACTATATACTGGTGGTCAGGTCACTGGTCAGTCACACTGGCAGTGGCACTCCTGCAGAAAAAAAGTGTGCACTGTTTAATTTTAATATGTACTCCTGGCTCCTGCTATAACCTAACTGCTCCCCAGTCTCCCCCACAATCAAGCTGTGTGAGCACAGTCAGATATTATACATAGATGATGCAGCAGCACACTGGGCTGAGCACAGATATGGTATGTGACTGAGTCACTGTGTATCATTTTTTCAGGCAGAGAACGGATTATATTAAATAATATAAAACTGCACTGGTGGTCACTGGTCAGTCACTAGTATAACTAACTAATACTATCAGCAAAATTCTGCACTCTCTGTCTGAGTACTCCTCCTAAGCTCCAGTAAATGAAGTGTCACTGTCTCACTCTGTCACTAGTATAACTAACTAATACTATCAGCAAAATTCTGCACTCTCTGTCTGAGTACTCCTCCTAAGCTCCAGTAAATGAAGTGTCACTGTCTCACTCTCACTCTCCTATCTATTTCTTCTCTAAACGGAGAGGACGCCAGCCACGTCCTCTCACTATCAATCTCAATGCACGTGTAAAATGGCGGCGACGCGCGGCTCCTTATATAGAATCCGAGTCTCGCGATAGAATCCGAGCCTCGCGAGAATCCGACAGCGTCATGATGACATTCGGGCGCGCTCGGGTTAACCGAGCAAGGCGGGAAGATCCGAGTCGCTCGGATCCGTGTAAAAAAAGCTGAAGTTCGGGCGGGTTCGGATTCCGAGGAACCGAACCCGCTCATCACTAGTTGATAACAGCCACTATTTAGTATAAATAATATATTTTTGGTTGTCCAAAACATGGCTTACTTAATAATACTCATGTTGAAAATGAGTCAGATTTTGTGTGTTCAAATTATCTCTGAATCTTACCTTTGTAAACACATATGTGCCTTCTAATTAACAAATCAGAATAGTATTAAACATTTGCAAGTTCAAGGACTCTAAGCCATAATGAATTTGCAAACACGAAGATCTGTCCCCATTTTAAATGAATGCATTTCAACATTGTTTATGCTAGAGATGAGCGGGTTCGGTTTCTCTGAATCCGAACCCGCCAGAACTTCATGTTTTTTTTCACGGGTCCGAGCGACTCGGATCTTCCCGCCTTGCTCGGTTAACCCGAGCGCGCCCCGAACGTCATCATGACGCTGTCGGATTCTCGCGAGGCTCGGATTCTATCGCGAGACTCGGATTCTATATAAGGAGCCGCGCGTCGCCGCCATTTTCACACGTGCATTGAGATTGATAGGGAGAGGACGTGGCTGGCGTCCTCTCCGTTTAGAATTAGAATAGATTAGAGAGACACTTGATTTACTAATTTTGGGGAGCATTAGGAGTACTCAGTAGTGTACAGTGCAGAGTTTTGCTGATAGTGACCAGTGACCACCACTTTTATTTATAATCCGTTCTCTGCCTGAAAAAAGCGATACACAGCACACAGTGACTCAGTCACATACCATATCTGTGTGCACTGCTCAGGCTCAGGCCAGTGTGCTGCATCATCTATTATCTATATATAATATTATATATATCTGTCTGACTGCTCAGCTCACACAGCTTATAATTGTGGGGGAGACTGGGGAGCACTACTGCAGTGCCAGTTATAGGTTATAGCAGGAGCCAGGAGTACATAATATAATCCGTTCTCTGCCTGAAAAAAGCGATACACAGCACACAGTGACTCAGTCACATACCATATCTGTGTGCACTGCTCAGGCTCAGGCCAGTGTGCTGCATCATCTATATATATTATATATCTGTCTGACTGCTCAGCTCACACAGCTTATAATTGTGGGGGAGACTGGGGAGCACTACTGCAGTGCCAGTTATAGGTTATAGCAGGAGCCAGGAGTACATAATATATTATATAGTGAGTGACCACCAGACACACAGTGCAGTTTATTTAATATATCCGTTCTCTGCCTGAAAAAAGCGATACACACAGTGACTCAGTCAGTCACATACCATATCTGTGTGCACTGCTCAGGCTCAGGCCAGTGTGCTGCATCATCTATATATATTATATATCTGTCTGACTGCTCAGCTCACACAGCTTATAATTGTGGGGGAGACTGGGGAGCACTACTGCAGTGCCAGTTATAGGTTATAGCAGGAGCCAGGAGTACATAATATTATATTAAAATTAAACAGTGCACACTTTTGCTGCAGGAGTGCCACTGCCAGTGTGATTAGTGACCAGTGACCTGACCACCAGTATATAATATTAGTAGTATACTATCTCTTTATCAACCAGTCTATATTAGCAGCAGACACAGTACAGTGCGGTAGTTCACGGCTGTGGCTACCTCTGTGTCGGCACTCGGCAGCCCGTCCATAATTGTATATACCACCTAACCGTGGTTTTTTTTTTCTTTCTTTATACATACATACTAGTTACGAGTATACTATCTCTTTATCAACCAGTCTATATATTAGCAGCAGACACAGTACAGTGCGGTAGTTCACGGCTGTGGCTACCTCTGTGTCGGCACTCGGCAGCCCGTCCATAATTGTATATACCACCTAACCGTGGTTTTTTTTTCTTTCTTTATACATACATACTAGTTACGAGTATACTATCTCTTTATCAACCAGTCTATATTAGCAGCAGACACAGTACAGTGCGGTAGTTCACGGCTGTGGCTACCTCTGTGTCGGCACTCGGCAGCCCGTCCATAATTGTATATACCACCTAACCGTGGTTTTTTTTTCTTTCTTTATACATACATACTAGTTACGAGTATACTATCTCTTTATCAACCAGTCTATATATTAGCAGCAGACACAGTACAGTGCGGTAGTTCACGGCTGTGGCTACCTCTGTGTCGGCACTCGGCAGCCCGTCCATAATTGTATATACCACCTAACCGTGGTTTTTTTTTCTTTCTTTATACATACATACTAGTTACGAGTATACTATCTCTTTATCAACCAGTCTATATATTAGCAGCAGACACAGTACAGTGCGGTAGTTCACGGCTGTGGCTACCTCTGTGTCGGCACTCGGCAGCCCGTCCATAATTGTATATACCACCTAACCGTGGTTTTTTTTTCTTTCTTTATACATACATACTAGTTACGAGTATACTATCTCTTTATCAACCAGTCTATATATTAGCAGCAGACACAGTACAGTGCGGTAGTTCACGGCTGTGGCTACCTCTGTGTCGGCACTCGGCAGCCCGTCCATAATTGTATATACCACCTAACCGTGGTTTTTTTTTCTTTCTTTATACATACATACTAGTTACGAGTATACTATCTCTTTATCAACCAGTCTATATATTAGCAGCAGACACAGTACAGTGCGGTAGTTCACGGCTGTGGCTACCTCTGTGTCGGCACTCGGCAGCCCGTCCATAATTGTATTTACCACCTAACCGTGGTTTTTTTTTCTTTCTTTATACATACATACTAGTTACGAGTATACTATCTCTTTATCAACCAGTCTATATATTAGCAGCAGACACAGTACAGTGCGGTAGTTCACGGCTGTGGCTACCTCTGTGTCGGCACTCGGCAGCCCGTCCATAATTGTATATACCACCTAACCGTGGTTTTTTTTTCTTTCTTTATACATACATACTAGTTACGAGTATACTATCTCTTTATCAACCAGTCTATATATTAGCAGCAGACACAGTACAGTGCGGTAGTTCACGGCTGTGGCTACCTCTGTGTCGGCACTCGGCAGCCCGTCCATAATTGTATATACCACCTAACCGTGGTTTTTTTTTCTTTCTTTATACATACATACTAGTTACGAGTATACTATCTCTTTATCAACCAGTCTATATATTAGCAGCAGACACAGTACAGTGCGGTAGTTCACGGCTGTGGCTACCTCTGTGTCGGCACTCGGCAGCCCGTCCATAATTGTATATACCACCTAACCGTGGTTTTTTTTTCTTTCTTTATACATACATACTAGTTACGAGTATACTATCTCTTTATCAACCAGTCTATATATTAGCAGCAGACACAGTACAGTGCGGTAGTTCACGGCTGTGGCTACCTCTGTGTCGGCACTCGGCAGCCCGTCCATAATTGTATATACCACCTAACCGTGGTTTTTTTTTCTTTCTTTATACATACATACTAGTTACGAGTATACTATCTCTTTATCAACCAGTCTATATTAGCAGCAGACACAGTACAGTGCGGTAGTTCACGGCTGTGGCTACCTCTGTGTCGGCACTCGGCAGCCCATCCATAATTGTATATACCACCTAACCGTGGTTTTTTTTTCTTTCTTTATACATACATACTAGTTACGAGTATACTATCTCTTTATCAACCAGTCTATATATTAGCAGCAGACACAGTACAGTGCGGTAGTTCACGGCTGTGGCTACCTCTGTGTCGGCACTCGGCAGCCCGTCCATAATTGTATACTAGTATCCAATCCATCCATCTCCATTGTTTACCTGAGGTGCCTTTTAGTTGTGCCTATTAAAATATGGAGAACAAAAATGTTGAGGTTCCAAAATTAGGGAAAGATCAAGATCCACTTCCACCTCGTGCTGAAGCTGCTGCCACTAGTCATGGCCGAGACGATGAAATGCCAGCAACGTCGTCTGCCAAGGCCGATGCCCAATGTCATAGTACAGAGCATGTCAAATCCAAAACACCAAATATCAGTAAAAAAAGGACTCCAAAACCTAAAATAAAATTGTCGGAGGAGAAACGTAAACTTGCCAATATGCCATTTACCACACGGAGTGGCAAGGAACGGCTGAGGCCCTGGCCTATGTTCATGGCTAGTGGTTCAGCTTCACATGAGGATGGAAGCACTCAGCCTCTCGCTAGAAAAATGAAAAGACTCAAGCTGGCAAAAGCAGCACAGCAAAGAACTGTGCATTCTTCGAAATCCCAAATCCACAAGGAGAGTCCAATTGTGTCGGTTGCGATGCCTGACCTTCCCAACACTGGACGTGAAGAGCATGCGCCTTCCACCATTTGCACGCCCCCTGCAAGTGCTGGAAGGAGCACCCGCAGTCCAGTTCCTGATAGTCAGATTGAAGATGTCAGTGTTGAAGTACACCAGGATGAGGAGGATATGGGTGTTGCTGGCGCTGGGGAGGAAATTGACCAGGAGGATTCTGATGGTGAGGTGGTTTGTTTAAGTCAGGCACCCGGGGAGACACCTGTTGTCCGTGGGAGGAATATGGCCGTTGACATGCCAGGTGAAAATACCAAAAAAATCAGCTCTTCGGTGTGGAGGTATTTCACCAGAAATGCGGACAACAGGTGTCAAGCCGTGTGTTCCCTTTGTCAAGCTGTAATAAGTAGGGGTAAGGACGTTAACCACCTCGGAACATCCTCCCTTATACGTCACCTGCAGCGCATTCATAATAAGTCAGTGACAAGTTCAAAAACTTTGGGTGACAGCGGAAGCAGTCCACTGACCAGTAAATCCCTTCCTCTTGTAACCAAGCTCACGCAAACCACCCCACCAACTCCCTCAGTGTCAATTTCCTCCTTCCCCAGGAATGCCAATAGTCCTGCAGGCCATGTCACTGGCAATTCTGACGAGTCCTCTCCTGCCTGGGATTCCTCTGATGCATCCTTGCGTGTAACGCCTACTGCTGCTGGCGCTGCTGTTGTTGCCGCTGGGAGTCGATGGTCATCCCAGAGGGGAAGTCGTAAGCCCACTTGTACTACTTCCAGTAAGCAATTGACTGTTCAACAGTCCTTTGCGAGGAAGATGAAATATCACAGCAGTCATCCTACTGCAAAGCGGATAACTGAGGCCTTGGCATCCTGGGTGGTGAGAAACGTGGTTCCGGTATCCATCATTACTGCAGAGCCAACTAGAGACTTGTTGGAGGTACTGTGTCCCCGGTACCAAATACCATCTAGGTTCCATTTCTCTAGGCAGGCGATACCGAAAATGTACACAGACCTCAGAAAAAGAGTCACCAGTGTCCTAAAAAAATGCAGCTGTACCCAATGTCCACTTAACCACGGACATGTGGACAAGTGGAGCAGGGCAGGGTCAGGACTATATGACTGTGACAGCCCACTGGGTAGATGTATGGACTCCCGCCGCAAGAACAGCAGCGGCGGCACCAGTAGCAGCATCTCGCAAACGCCAACTCTTTCCTAGGCAGGCTACGCTTTGTATCACCGCTTTCCAGAATACGCACACAGCTGAAAACCTCTTACGGCAACTGAGGAAGATCATCGCGGATTGGCTTACCCCAATTGGACTCTCCTGTGGATTTGTGGCATCGGACAACGCCAGCAATATTGTGTGTGCATTAAATCTGGGCCAATTCCAGCACGTCCCATGTTTTGCACATACCTTGAATTTGGTGGTGCAGAATTTTTTAAAAAACGACAGGGGCGTGCAAGAGATGCTGTCGGTGGCCAGAAGAATTGCGGGACACTTTCGGCGTACAGGCACCACGTACAGAAAACTGGAGCACCACCAAAAACTACTGAACCTGCCCTGCCATCATCTGAAGCAAGAAGTGGTAACGAGGTGGAATTCAACCCTCTATATGCTTCAGAGGTTGGAGGAGCAGCAAAAGGCCATTCAAGCCTATACAATTGAGCACGATATAGTAGGTGGAATGCACCTGTCTCAAGTGCAGTGGAGAATGATTTCAACGTTGTGCAAGGTTCTGATGCCCTTTGAACTTGCCACACGTGAAGTCAGTTCAGACACTGCCAGCCTGAGTCAGGTCATTCCCCTCATCAGGCTTTTGCAGAAGAAGCTGGAGGCATTGAAGGAGGAGCTAACACGGAGCGATTCCGCTAGGCATGTGGGACTTGTGGATGCAGCCCTTAATTCGCTTAACAAGGATTCACGGGTGGTCAATCTGTTGAAATCAGAGCACTACATTTTGGCCACCGTGCTCGATCCTAGATTTAAAGCCTACCTTGGATCTCTCTTTCCGGCAGACACAGGTCTGCTGGGGTTGAAAGACCTGCTGGTGACAAAATTGTCAAGTCAAGCGGAACGCGACCTGTCAACATCTCCTCCTTCACATTCTCCCGCAACTGGGGGTGCGAGGAAAAGGCTCAGAATTCCGAGCCCACCCGCTGGCGGTAATGCAGGGCAGTCTGGAGCGACTGCTGATGCTGACATCTGGTCCGGACTGAAGGACCTGACAACGATTACGGACATGTCGTCTACTGTCACTGCATATGATTCTCTCAACATTGATAGAATGGTGGAGGATTATATGAGTGACCGCATCCAAGTAGGCACGTCACACAGTCCGTACTTATACTGGCAGGAAAAAGAGGCAATTTGGAGGCCCTTGCACAAACTGGCTTTATTCTACCTAAGTTGCCCTCCCACAAGTGTGTACTCCGAAAGAGTGTTTAGTGCCGCCGCTCACCTTGTCAGCAATCGGCGTACGAGGTTACATCCAGAAAATGTGGAGAAGATGATGTTCATTAAAATGAATTATAATCAATTCCTCCGCGGAGACATTGACCAGCAGCAATTGCCTCCACAAAGTACACAGGGAGCTGAGATGGTGGATTCCAGTGGGGACGAATTGATAATCTGTGAGGAGGGGGATGTACACGGTGATATATCGGAGGGTGAAGATGAGGTGGACATCTTGCCTCTGTAGAGCCAGTTTGTGCAAGGAGAGATTAATTGCTTCTTTTTTGGGGGGGGTCCAAACCAACCCGTCATATCAGTCACAGTCGTGTGGCAGACCCTGTCACTGAAATGATGGGTTGGTTAAAGTGTGCATGTCCTGTTTTGTTTATACAACATAAGGGTGGGTGGGAGGGCCCAAGGACAATTCCATCTTGCACCTCTTTTTTCTTTTCTTTTTCTTTGCATCATGTGCTGATTGGGGAGGGTTTTTTGGAAGGGACATCCTGCGTGACACTGCAGTGCCACTCCTAGATGGGCCCGGTGTTTGTGTCGGCCACTAGGGTCGCTAATCTTACTCACACAGTCAGCTACCTCATTGCGCCTCTTTTTTTCTTTGCGTCATGTGCTGTTTGGGGAGGGTTTTTTGGAAGGGACATCCTGCGTGACACTGCAGTGCCACTCCTAGATGGGCCCGGTGTTTGTGTCGGCCACTAGGGTCGCTAATCTTACTCACACAGCTACCTCATTGCGCCTCTTTTTTTCTTTGCGTCATGTGCTGTTTGGGGAGGGTTTTTTGGAAGGGACATCCTGCATGACACTGCAGTGCCACTCCTAGATGGGCCCGGTGTTTGTGTCGGCCACTAGGGTCGCTAATCTTACTCACACAGCTACCTCATTGCGCCTCTTTTTTTCTTTGCGTCATGTGCTGTTTGGGGAGGGTTTTTTGGAAGGGACATCCTGCGTGACACTGCAGTGCCACTCCTAGATGGGCCCGGTGTTTGTGTCGGCCACTAGGGTCGCTAATCTTACTCACACAGTCAGCTACCTCATTGCGCCTCTTTTTTTCTTTGCGTCATGTGCTGTTTGGGGAGGGTTTTTTGGAAGGGCCATCCTGCGTGACACTGCAGTGCCACTCCTAGATGGGCCCGGTGTTTGTGTCGGCCACTAGGGTCGCTAATCTTACTCACACAGCTACCTCATTGCGCCTCTTTTTTTCTTTGCGTCATGTGCTGTTTGGGGAGGGTTTTTTGGAAGGGCCATCCTGCGTGACACTGCAGTGCCACTCCTAGATGGGCCCGGTGTTTGTGTCGGCCACTAGGGTCGCTAATCTTACTCACACAGTCAGCTACCTCATTGCGCCTCTTTTTTTCTTTGCGTCATGTGCTGTTTGGGGAGGGTTTTTTGGAAGGGCCATCCTGCGTGACACTGCAGTGCCACTCCTAGATGGGCCCGGTGTTTGTGTCGGCCACTAGGGTCGCTAATCTTACTCACACAGCTACCTCATTGCGCCTCTTTTTTTCTTTGCGTCATGTGCTGTTTGGGGAGGGTTTTTTGGAAGGGACATCCTGCGTGACACTGCAGTGCCACTCCTAGATGGGCCCGGTGTTTGTGTCGGCCACTAGGGTCGCTTATCTTACTCACACAGCGACCTCGGTGCAAATTTTAGGACTAAAAATAATATTGTGAGGTGTGAGGTATTCAGAATAGACTGAAAATGAGTGTAAATTATGGTTTTTGAGGTTAATAATACTTTGGGATCAAAATGACCCCCAAATTCTATGATTTAAGCTGTTTTTTAGTGTTTTTGGAAAAAAACACCCGAATCCAAAACACACCCGAATCCGACAAAAAAAATTCGGTGAGGTTTTGCCAAAACGCGTTCGAACCCAAAACACGGCCGCGGAACCGAACCCAAAACCAAAACACAAAACCCGAAAAATTTCAGGCGCTCATCTCTAGTTTATGCCCCTTCCTTTTGTGAACCACACACATTGCAGTAAATGTGTTATGTGTTATGTTACACACTCATAAATTGATAAAGCCAGGCAGTGGTTTGTTTTTTTAAATTCTTTTTTTTTTTTTTTTTTTTTATTAAGTAATCTTAAATAACCATGCAAATGTCTTAAGGTGGCCTATGTTTCGAAATGGAGATGTTGGCCATGGCAATCTTTTTTCATTTATTTAAATTTATTTTTTAAAAATGTGTTTACAAGTAATTTTCAAAAAAATGTTTGCTATGGCCAACCTCACATCTGAAAATGTAAAACAAAATTATACACAAATACCATGTGCTTGTTGTTTGTGATTTTTGGCTGGAATAAGAAATTACACAAAAACTGAGTAAAACCGAATCCGCTCATCACTAATTGACACTACACAAACAGTGGTGCAGCAGAAATAAGCAGAAGACCTAAGGATTTGAAAAGACAATGATATGTGCAAGGTGATCAAGGCACAAGCCAAACAGAGAGGAACCACATTTTTAAAGTTTACTTTTACACTTTTTATGCATAGAACACCTTGCACATATCATTGGTTTGTGAAAACATTATGCCTTATCAAGGTTAATTCATAGACCACACTGTTTTACTTTATAATTACAATTTTCTTTAAGGTTTACTCACCAGACAGCTGAGGTGATTGTGGCTCCTCGCTTTCTGGACTCGCCAAAATTGCCTGTGGGGGCAGGGGCAACACTGCGGAGATGCGCCTCCGGGGTGGTGATGATGGAGCCGCAGACTCAGGCTCAAGACGACGTGTCTTGCTTGGCCTACTAGGCACACTCACAGAGCCCTGTGATGTTCGCCTTAGTGGAGGGCGGCTTGCAGAAGAAGAACCTATGTGATAAGAGAAACACTAATATTTGTTTTTTCTATGTGTTTGCTGAATATGTGATTACAGTGATTTCTTACCTGCTTCGCCACCATCTGCATCACTTGGCAGTGTTGGCTGTGGCCTGGCTGTGCTGCTTCTCTGGCGTACTGTTGAAAAATTTGACAAAACCAAATGAACATACTTTGAAAACTCATTGTTATGTGAAAATCCTTATTGTGATGTAAACATCTGGAAACTAATGATAAGAAAACCATTTTATGTTTAATCTATTCTGGATTACTTCATTGGGTGTGTATTCTTGAAATCAGATTGTATTACACTAAATAATGCATGCACAAAGCCAAATTATGCACAAAAATTTAACAATTTTATGTGTTTACAAAAATATTAAAATAACAACAATATTGCACGCTAAGATTACAAATTTAAAACAACAAATACAACACTAGCCAAAATAAAATGCATTATAAAATTTAATATTTAAAAAAAACAACAACACACAACAACACACAATAAACAGAATAGCCAAAATAATTATTATTGTTAAATAATGTTAACATAAAATTCAGTTATGGACAAGCTGGATCTCTGATTATGTATTAGAACTACACATACCAGCATGCACTGCAACAGATGTAGCATTCACTTTTAACAAAACTGACGCAATGCATGATGGGACTTGTAGTTTGCCAACACCTGTAGAGCCACAGGTAGCCCAGGCCTGCACGACATCACCAAAACAATGTAACAATTAAAAAAACAAAAAACATAATTAGCTGAATTACATTTGTATTAAACTTTAAAAAAAAAAACACTTTTAAAATTTAAAAACATACTCACCATCCTGCCTTGGCCGGTCAGAATCCCGGACATGAGTGGCACCAACCACTTCGGGAGGAATAAGGGAACGCACAGGCTCCTCCCAATCCCGATAAGAAGCATGGAAGGGGTGTCCACCCCCAGGTTTGGCGGGCTGATTTGGCCTCCTTGGCCATCTTGGCCTTGGCACGGCGCTTGATATCATAAAAGCGCTTGCGACACATGTCCTCAGTCCGCCTCACCACACCCTCACTATTAACTGCCGCAATCACTTTACCCCACAGCACAGACTTCCTACGTGTGGACACCTTGGCAGCATCATGGCCAAACAATTGCCGATGATGCCTCATCAGCTCCCGCACCAAAGCCATGTTTTCAGCATAGCTGAATTTCACATTGCGCCCAGTCTTGGTAGTAGTGCGTGGCTGCGGAGCCACAACACCATCACTATCACTGGAAAACGCAGCAACAGGCACCCCCTCCTCCTCACAAACCTCCTCCCTCTCACTAACCCCCTCCACCTCACTCAACTCCTCCCTCTCACTCACCTCCTCCACAACACTGACCTCTGACTGAGACATAATCCCAACAAACTACAAATAACACAGAGAAAAAAAAAAAAAGAAAACACACTCCTCCACTACCACTACACACCACACACCCAACACACACACTCACTCACTCACTCACTCACTCACTCACTCACTCACTCACAAACAATGACAATAGACTTTGAACAAAAAAACAAGGACAAAAAAGTATACAAACTTTGAAAAAACAACACAACAAGTATGACAAGACTACTTACACACACAGTACAGCACTCAACAATCGCAATAATCCGCTCCAAATCCACCAAAAACTCCACCAAACTCACCAACTCCTAACACACCTTCCTCTCTCCTCTCCACTAGCTAAACCCACGAGGTGCGGACGGTTTGGGGCGTTTTTATAGTAATGTGCACAGACACTCCCCTATCACGAATACAACCAATCACGGACGAGTGACAAAAACGAAACTTAGGAAAAAAAAGCGGCCGTGAACGGACAAACACTGCCGTAACCGACATGTGACGCAGTCGTAACAAAAAGCTTAGAACACGGCCGTCAAACCACTAAATTGGCCGCATTCTACCTTATAAAACCACGAATGATATCGACATCGGAACAAAATACAAATACAAATACGACAGCTTAGTAAATTAGTCGTAATCAATTCAAAAGTTGCAACTTTACACTTTCGATGTCATTCGTGATGGTACTTTGACCTCAAACGGAAAAATACAAATTTTAGTAAATTTACCCCAGTGTGTATGTGTGGACATGTAATAGGGAATATAGAGTGTAATCTCCACCGGGGCGGGAACTGACACAAGTGACTGAAATATGCTGTGTACAGCGCTGCGTAATATGTGTGCGCTATATAAATAATGGAATAAATAAGTAATATTGGAATGATGCATTTCCCCATTAGACATGTTTTCCAGATTTATATAAAGTAAAATATCAGGCACAAATAGATTTTTTAAAAATGGTCAAGTATATATTCTGATCACTCTTAAAGGCATATATACAAATATAAGTGTATATATGCCAATAAGTAATCTGGAATACTTATACACTAAACAAAAATATTGGTGGTGATTCAGACCTGATCGTAGATGTGCTAAAAATAGTACATCTACGATCAGTTTCTCTGACATGCGGGGGGACGCCCAGAACAGCGCTAGTCCGCCCGCATGTCAGGCCTCGCCCCCCTCGCACCTGCCAAGTAACACCCTACCTGCGCAGCCTAGCTGGGTGTGTGGGCGCAATAGTCACTCACTGGGTGTGCGGGCGCAATAGTCACTCACTGGGTGTGCGGGCGAAATAGTCACTCACTGGGTGTGCGGGCGCAATAGTCACTCACTGGGTGTGCGGGCGCAATAGTCACTCACTGGGTGTGCGGGCGAAATAGTCACTCACTGGGTGTGCGGGCGAAATAGTCACTCACTGGGTGTGCGGGCGAAATAGTCACTCACTGGGTGTGCGGGCGCAATAGTCACTCACTGGGTGTGCGGGCGAAATAGTCACTCACTGGGTGTGCGTGCGAAATAGTTACTCACTGGGTGTGCGGGCGAAATAGTCACTCACTGGGTGTGCGGGCGCAATAGTCACTCACTGGGTGTGCGGGCGCAATAGTCACTCACTGGGTGTGCGGGCGCAATAGTCACTCACTGGGTGTGCGGGCGCAATAGTCACTCACTGGGTGTGCGGGCGAAATAGTCACTCACTGGGTGTGCGGGCGAAATAGTCACTCACTGGGTGTGCGGGCGAAATAGTCACTCACTGGGTGTGCGGGCGAAATAGTCACTCACTGGGTGTGCGGGCGCAATAGTCACTCACTGGGTGTGCGGGCGCAATAGTCACTCACTGGGTGTGCGGGCGAAATAGTCACTCACTGGGTGTGCGGGCGAAATAGTCACTCACTGGGTGTTCGGACGCAATAGTCACTCACTGGGTGTGCGGGCGCAATAGTCACTCACTGGGTGTGCGGGCGCAATAGTCACTCACTGGGTGTGCGGGCGAAATAGTCACTCACTGGGTGTGCGGGCGCAATAGTCACTCACTGGGTGTGCGGGCGCAATAGTCACTCACTGGGTGTGCGGGCAAAATAGTCACTCACTGGGTGTGCGGGCGCAATAGTCAAAGGGCTTCAGAAGGCGATTGCTGCCGTTGCAGCGATCGGGTCTGAATTAGGCCCATTATACAGATGAAAGCGTAAATTACCAGTATAAAATATATATTTTTATTATATCAAATTATAGTTTAGATGAAGCTTGGTCTATCACTGAATGGACAATGAAGACACAAGCAGTAGATTGTGGTATAATTCCTCACAAGGCGCCCAGCCAGCGCTATGCTCCATCCTCCTCTATAATTACCTGTGTGCAGTAGCTCACCAATTATAATGAGGGACAATTTTCCATACTTGCCAGTAGAGATTGCATTCACCACCGACATCTTGTACTATAGTATGGTGTGTGATATATTGCTCACGGCGAGGAACCGGCTCTCTTATCAGTAATGCAGGAGCTCACAGCAGCACGGGGAGGGAGAGCGCGGCCGATGCAAGGTGTGGTCCCAGGCATGAAGCAGTTACAGACCTCCAGTGTCAGTGAGAGTGGTAACCACAGTACTTGACGCGTTTCTCCGTTCTGTAATAACAGTTTCCTCAGGGGGTGTATGCGGGTGTCACTTTGATCAGGTGTTTAACTGTTCAGTCCACCAATTTTATATTCCAATCCTTGCTAATAATCACTATCTATTATTACATCTAGGATAGATAGTAAACATACTCCAGTGAAGTCCTAGTAGATCGCGCTATATGGGTTCCAGATCACTGGTCCGGATAGGTGCTGACTACTCATAACTGGATTCATTGTCCCTCTTCCCTATTCTTTTCTGTATAATATGTATATAGATAAGCAACCTCTGGTTTATATGTATTATATATATACACTCCTGTATATGGATATTAATTCTGTCAGCACTGACTGCAGAAAACTTATACAGCACTTTCTTGTATGTTGGCATCAGTGATAGTAAGAAAGAAAATGCTGTATATTATATATATATATATATATATATATATATATATATATATATATATATATATATATATACATACATAGGGGTATATTTACTAAGGTCCCGATTTTGACCGAGATGCCGTTTTTTCTTCAAAGTGTCATCTCGGTAATTTACTAAGCAAAAATCACGGCAGTGATGAGGGCATTCGTAATATTTTGGATGTCCTTGGAAAAAATCGCGAATCAATACACCATCGGTCAAATACGCCTGCAATTTGGTAGAAATCGGTCATTTACTAAAAAGTGCAAAACACAAACACTGCCGACAATAGCCAAACACTGCCGTGCTAAAATACAAATCGTGAAAAAGTGCTGAAAAAAACAGACCTGCTTTTTTATCCCGTGTTTGTATAGGCATGCACGGATCCATGAGATCCGTGCATGTTTTTCAGTGGGAAGGGGGGGGAATGTTATAAATTGAAAAAAAAAAAATGCGTGGGGTCCCCCCTCCTAAACCAAACCAGCCTCTGGCTCTTTGAGCTTGCCCTGGTTGCAAAAATATGGGGAAAAAATTGACAGGGGTTCCCCCATATTTAAGCAACCAGCACTGGGCTCTGCGCCTGGTCCTGGTTCCAAAAATACGGGCAACAAAAAGAGTAGGGGTCCCCCGTATTTTTGAAACCAGCACCGGGCTCCACTAGCTGGACAGATAATGCCACAGCCGGGGGTCACTTTTATACAGTGAAGCCCGAGGCTGTCCCCCCATCCAATGGGCTGCGGATGGGGGGCTGATAGCCTTTGTTCAAAGTGATTGATATTGTTTTTTAATAGCAGTACTACAAGGCCCAGCAAGCCTCCCCCGCAAGCTGGTACTTGGAGAACCACAAGTACCAGCATGCGGCGGAAAAATGGGCCCGCTGGTACCTGTAGTACTACTACTAAAAAAATACCCCAATAAAGACATTACACACACACCTTGAAAGTATAACTTTAATACATCCATCCACACCTCCATATACACATACTTACCTTATGTTCCCACGCAGGTCGGTCCTCTTCTCCAGTAGAATCCATGGTGTACCTGTAGAAAAAATTATGTCCATATTTCTGCAACCAGGATCGGCTCAAAGAGCCCGAGGCTGGTTTGCCTTAGGAGGGGGGACCCCACGCAATTTTTTTTTTACATTTAAACATTTTTTTTTTTTTTTTTTACAAGGTGCACAATGAAGCCCAGCACGGATCTCTCAGATCCGGGCGAGATTCATTGTATTAAAGTCGGCAGTGTTTTACAAGTCACTCACGTAAAACACTGCCAAAAAAAACGAATGACATCGACATCGGAAAACCCGAAAATGCAGAATACGGCAGCTTAGTAAATTAGTCGTAATCAATTCAAATTCAAAAAGTTGCATATTTACACTTTTGATGTCATTCGTGATTGAACTCTGACCTCAAACGGGAAAATACGAATCTTAGTAAATTTACCCCATACAGTGCCGTAACTAGGCATTTTAGCGCTGTGTGCAAGAAACTACAGTGGCGCCCCCCCCCCCCATGTAAGATAGGGGCAGTGCGCGCCGCAGGCGTGAATTTTTTATAGGGGCGTGGCTTCACGAGGAAGGGGCGTGGCCACAAAATAATAGCAATTCATACTACGGTGCACAGTAGTCTACATTATTTAAATTACGCTGCACAGTAGCGCCACTACACCAGGTAGAGCCCCTTTTATACATTACAGCAGACAGCGTCCCCCTTTTTACACATTACAGCAGACAGTCTCCCTTTTAACACATTGCGGCAGCCAGTCCCCCTTTTTTACACATTACAGCAGACAGCGTCCCCTTTTTTTAACATTACGGCAGACAGCGTCCCCTTTTTACAATTACAGCAGACAGCGTCCCGTTTTTACACATTACGGCAGACGGTGTCCCCCTTTATACACATTGCGGCAGCCAGTCCCCCTTTTTACACATTACGGCAGCCAGTCCCCCTTTTTACACATTGCGGCAGCCAGGCCCCCTTTTTACACATTGCGGCAGCCAGGCCCCCTTTTTACACATTGCGGCAGCCAGTCCCCTTTTTTTACACATTATGGCAGCCAGTCCCCTTTTTACACATTGCGGCAGCCAGGACCCCTTTTTACACATTGCGGCAGCCAGTCCCCCTTTTTACACATTGCGGCAGCCAGGACCCCTTTATACACATTGCGGCAGCCAGGACCCCTTTTTACACATTGCGGCAGCCAGGACCCCTTTATTCACATTGCGGCAGCCAGGACCCCTTTTTACACATTGCGGCAGCCAGGACCCCTTTTTACACATTGCGGCAGCCAGGACCCCTTTTTACACATTGCGGCAGCCAGGCCCCCTTTTTACACATTCTGGCAGACGGTGTCCCCCAGAGAGAGAGAGAGAGAGAGAGAGAGAAAGATACTTACCATCTCCCCGCTGACAGGCTCCTCGTGCTGGCAGCTCCCTCGGTGCAGGCAGTTGAGAAGGAGGAGGAGGGAGGGGGACTAGAGCCGCAGCAGCGCTATGTTATTGGTAGTAAGCGCTGCTGCAGCATCCCCCTCTCCTTCCGTATTGGCTGCCCGGCGCTGCTGTGGATGCTGGGATGGAGGAACCGCATCCCAACATCCACAGCAGCGCCGGGCAGCCAATACGGAAGGAGAGGGGGATGCTGCAGCGGTGCTTACTACCAATGAAATAGCGCTGCTGCGGCTCCCTGCTCCCACTCCCTCCTCCTTCTCCGCTGCCCGGCGCTGATGTCTTCTCTCTTCACAGCGCGGCGCGCAGCGCAGACTTCAGAGGCGGCATGTAATGAGTCAATTTGACTCATTACATGCCGCTGGCCGTGCGCCCTCAGCGCAACTGCGCTGTGTGCCAAGCCCACTTGGCACACACGTAGTTACAGCCCTGCATACATACATGAGGACAGAGACAGAGCGTCTGGTAACCAGGAAGCCAAAACAGAGACAGAGAGTCTGGTAACCAGGCGGTCAGGGCAGAGACAGAGGAACTGGTAACCAGGCAGTCAGGACAGAGAAAGAGGGTCTGGAAACCAGGCGGTCGGGACAGAGACAGAGAGTCTGGTAACCAGGCGGTCAGGGCAGAGACAGAGGATCTGGTAACCAGGCAGTCAGGACAGAGACAGAGAGTCTGGTAACCAGGCGGTCAGGGCAGAGACAGAGGGTCTGGTAACCAGGCGGTCAGGGCAGAGACAGAGGGTCTGGAAACCAGGTGGTCGGGACAGAGACAGAGAGTCTGGTAACCAGGCGGTCAGGGCAGAGACAGAGGGTCTGGAAACCAGGCGGTCGGGACAGAGACAGAGAGTCTGGTAACCAGGCGGTCAGGGCAGAGACAGAGGGTCTGGTAACCAGGCGGTCAGGGCAGAGACAGAGGGTCTGATAACCAGGCGGTCAGGACAGAGAGTCTGGTAACCAGGCGGTCAGGGCAGAGACAGAGGGTCTGGAAACCAGGTGGTCGGGACAGAGACAGAGAGTCTGGTAACCAGGCGGTCAGGGCAGAGACAGAGGGTCTGGTAACCAGGCGGTCAGGGCAGAGACAGAGGGTCTGATAACCAGGCGGTCAGGACAGAGAGTCTGGTAACCAGGCGGTCAGGGCAGACACAGAGGGCCTGGTAACCAGGTAGTCAGGACAGAGACAGAGGGTCTGTTAACCAGGCGGTCAGGACAGAGAATCTGGTAACCAGGTGGTCAGGGCAGAGACAGAGGGTCTGGTAACCAGGCGGTCAGGGCAGAGACAGAGGGTCTGTTAACCAGGTGGTCAGGACAGAGAGTCTGGTAACCAGGCGGTCAGGGCAGACACAGAGGGTCTGGTAACCAGGTAGTCAGGACAGAGACAGAGGGTCTGTTAACCAGGCGGTCAG
The DNA here is from genome assembly GCF_028390025.1 of Pseudophryne corroboree. Taxonomy (NCBI): domain Eukaryota; kingdom Metazoa; phylum Chordata; class Amphibia; order Anura; family Myobatrachidae; genus Pseudophryne; species Pseudophryne corroboree. Next base: position 833,497,336 of record NC_086448.1, read on the forward strand.
GACAGAGAGTCTGGTAACCAGGCGGTCAGGGCAGAGACAGAGGGTCTGGTAACCAGGCAGTCAGGGCAGAGACAGAGGGTCTGGTAACCAGGCAGTCAGGGCAGAGACAGAGGGTCTGGTAACCAGGCGGTCAGGACAGAGACAGAGGGTCTGGTAACCAGGCAGTCAGGGCAGAGACAGAGGGTCTGGTAACCAGGCGGTCAGGACAGAGACAGAGGGTCTGGTAACCAGGCAGTCAGGGCAGAGACAGAGGGTCTGGTAACCAGGCGGTCAGGACAGAGAGTCTGGTAACCAGGTAGTCAGGACAGAGACAGAGGGTCTGGTAACCAGTAAGGCAGGAGTCGACAATACCATCAGGGAGGCGTCTGATTAGCTCCAATTGTATTCTGCAGCAGGACAACAACCCCAAACATACAGCCAATGTTATTAAGAATTATCTTCAGCGTAAAGAAGAACAAGGAGTCCTGGAAGTGATGATATGGCCCCACAGAGCCCTGATCTCAACATCATCATCGGATTACATGATAAGACAGAAGGATATGAGCAAGCCTACATCCACAGAAGATCTGTGGTTAGTTCTCCAAAATGTTTGGAACAACCTCCCTCTGAGTTCCATCAAAAACTGTGTGCAAGTGTACCTAGAAGAACTGATGCTGTTTTGAAGGCAAAGGGCAGTCACACCAAATATTGATTTGATTTAGATTTCTCTACTGTTCATGTTCAATCACTTTACATTTTGTTTATTGATAAAAATAAACTATTAACACGTTTTTAAAAGCGTTCTTAGGGGGTAATTCAGTAAGGATCGTAGAAGCTGCTAATCAGCAGAATTTACTCTCCTTTTCCTAGCAGCTTGGGGCCGCACCAATGCTGAGCAAGACCGCCCAGCATACTGACCAGCACCTCCCCCCTTCAAAAAGCAGATATTGCAATCGCATCTCAATTTGTGCTTGTTAGCAGAAATTAAGGACGGCTCCTGCCGGCGCAGCTTAGCTGCGCCCGCAGTAGTCCCGGCGCCATCTTACCTGTTGCGGCGGCTGTGTGTGACATCACGCAGCCACAGTGAACACGCCCTGACATGCCCCCGTCCGGCAAACTCTGCCCCCGTTCATGCCGCAATGCTCCGTCTCCTCCCTGGAAATGGAGCGTTGCCGCCCCCCGCCCCGCGACCACCTCTGCCTGATTGAGCCAGGCAAAGGCGATCGCATTTTCTGCGGGCACTGCGCATGCATCTTTTTAGCAAAAATTCCGGTTGGATCGCACGCTGAACCTGAATTAGCCCCTTCCTTTGCAGCATTCTCTTCACACCTGACTAAAACTTTTGCACAGTACTGTATGTATATATACAGATGTATCGTCACTCATCTTACGTCTATACGCAGTGTAGTGTAAAATACTAGTCGTGTTTGATATGTTAGTGGCTGATCACAGGGTGGCGTGCTCGCCCGCAATGTGGCGTATTGTGTCACAGCTTAGTGTACGGAGAGGTCAGAGACTGCAATTACTCTGTTCATCCACTAGGTGTCACTTTTGAAAAACCTCATTGCACATGTGTGAAGTTTCCAATATAGGGGGTCATTCAGACCTGATCGCACGCTAGGTTTTTTCACTGCGCTGCGATCAGGTCATAACTGCGCATGTGTATGCACCGCAATGTGCAGCCGTATCGCACAGGTACAAAGCGTATCGTTGCTGAGCGATGGATTTAACGAAGAATCCATTTGCACAGCCGATCGCAAGGAGATTGACAGAAGTCTCTCCCTGGTGTTAGTGATGAGCGTGTTCGGTTCCTCGGAATCCGAACCCCCCCAAACTTCACCCTTTTTACACGGGTCCGAGGCAGACTCGGATCCTCCCGCCTTGCTCAGTTAACCCGAGCGCGCCCGAACGTCATCATCCCGCTGTCGGATTCTCGCGAGATTCGGATTCTATATAAGCAGCCGCGTGTCGCCGCCATTTTTCACTCGTGCATTGGAAATGATAGTGAGAGGACGTGGCTGGCGTCCTCTCACTTTGTTTCAGGGGGCTGCAGTGCAAATATCTTTATTCTGGGGAGCAGCAGTATTATATAGGAGGAGTACAGTGCAGAGTTTTGCTGACCAGTGACCACCAGTATTATACCTTGTCTGCCTGAAAAACGCTCCATATCTGTGCTCAGTGTGCTGCATATATCTGTGCTCACACTGCTTTATTGTGGGGACTGGGGACCAGCAGTATTATATAGGAGGAGTACAGTGCATAGTTTTGCTGACCAGTGACCACCAGTATTATACCTTGTCTGCCTGAAAAATGCTCCATATCTGTGCTCAGTGTGCTGCATATATCTGTGCTCACACTGCTTTATTGTGGGGACTGGGGAGCAGCTGTATTATATAGGAGGAGTACAGTGCAGAGTTTTGCTGACCAGTGACCACCAGTATTATACCTTGTCTGCCTGAAAAACGCTCCATATCTGTGCTCAGTGTGCTGCATATATCTGTGCTCACACTGCTTTATTGTGGGGACTGGGGACCAGCAGTATTATATAGGAGGAGTACAGTGCATAGTTTTGCTGACCAGTGACCACCAGTATTATACCTTGTCTGCCTGAAAAACGCTCCATATCTGTGCTCAGTGTGCTGCATATATCTGTGCTCACACTGCTTTATTGTGGGGACTGGGGAGCAGCTGTATTATATAGGAGGAGTACAGTGCAGAGTTTTGCTGACCAGTGACCACCAGTATTATACCTTGTCTGCCTGAAAAACGCTCCATATCTGTGCTCAGTGTGCTGCATATATCTGTGCTCACACTGCTTTATTGTGGGGACTGGGGAGTAGCAGTATTATATAGGAGGATACAGTGCAGAGTTTTGCTGACCAGTGACCACCAGTATACGTTCTGCCTGAAAAACGCTCCATATCTGTGCTCAGTGTGCTGCATATATCTGTGCTCACACTGCTTTATTGTGGGGACTGGAGACCAACAGTATTATATAGGAGTACAGTGCAGAGTTTTGCTGACCAGTGACCACCAGTATTATACCTTGTCTGCCTGAAAAACGCTGCATATCTGTGCTCAGTGTGCTGCATATATCTGTGCTCACACTGCTTTATTGTGGGGACTGGGGAGCAGCAGTATTATATAGGAGGAGTACAGTGCAGAGTTTTGCTGACCAGTGACCACCAGTATACGTTCTGCCTGAAAAACGCTCCATATCTGTGCTCAGTGTGCTGCATATATCTGTGCTCACACTGCTTTATTGTGGGGACCAGCAGTATTATATAGGAGTACAGTGCAGAGTTTTGCTGACCAGTGACCACCAGTATTATACCTTGTCTGCCTGAAAAACGCTCCATATCTGTGCTCAGTGTGCTGCATATATCTGTGCTCACACTGCTTTATTGTGGGGACTGGGGACCAGCAGTATTATATAGGAGGAGTACAGTGCAGAGTTTTGCTGACCAGTGACCACCAGTATACGTTCTGCCTGAAAAATGCTCCATATCTGTGCTCAGTGTGCTGCATATATCTGTGCTCACACTGCTTTATTGTGGGGACTGGGGACCAGCAGTATTATATAGGAGTACAGTGCAGAGTTTTGCTGACCAGTGACCACCAGTATTATACCTTGTCTGCCTGAAAAACGCTCCATATCTGTGCTCAGTGTGCTGCATATATCTGTGCTCACACTGCTTTATTGTGGGGACTGGGGACCAGCAGTATTATATAGGAGGAGTACAGTGCAGAGTTTTGCTGACCAGTGACCACCAGTATACGTTCTGCCTGAAAAACGCTCCATATCTGTGCTCAGTGTGCTGCATATATCTGTGCTCACACTGCTTTATTGTGGGGACTGGGGACCAGCAGTATTATATAGGAGTACAGTGCAGAGTTTTGCTGACCAGTGACCACCAGTATCATATGTTGTCTGCCTGAAAAACGCTCCATATCTGTGCTTCATTGTAGTATATAGTAGGAGTACAGTGCATAATTTTGCTGACCACCAGTATATAATATATAGGAGTACGGTACAGAAGGCCACTGCTCTACCTACCTCTGTGTCATCAAGTATACTATCCATCCCATACCTGTGGTGCATTTCAGTTTTGCACAGTTTGCTGACCACCAGTATATAATATATAGCAGTACGGTACAGTAGGCCACTGCTCTACCTACCTCTGTGTCGTCAAGTATACTATCCATCCATACCTGTGGTGCATTTAAGTTGTGCACAGTATATATATAGTAGGAGGACAGTGCATCATTTTGCTGACCACCAGTATATAATATATAGCAGTACGGTACAGTAGTCCACTGCACTACCTACCTCTGTGTCATCAAGTATACTATCCATCCATACCTGTGGTGCATTTAAGTTGTGCGCAGTATATATAGTAGTAAGCCATTGCTATTGATATATTACTGGCATATAATTCCACACATTAAAAAATGGAGAACAAAAGTGTGGAGGGTAAAATAGGGAAAGATCAAGATCCACTTCCACCTCGTGCTGAAGCTGCTGCCACTAGTCATGGCCGAGACGATGAAATGCCATCAACGTCGTCTGCCAAGGCCGATGCCCAATGTCATAGTAGAGAGCATGTAAAATCCAAAAAACAAAAGTTCAGTAAAATGACCCAAAAATCAAAATTAAAAGTGTCTGATGAGAAGCGTAAACTTGCCAATATGCCATTTACGACACGGAACAAGGAATGGCTGAGGCCCTGGCCTATGTTCATGGCTAGTGGTTCAGATTCACATGAGGATGGAAGCACTCATCCTCTCGCTAGAAAACTGCAGTGCCACTCCTAGATGGGCCAGGTGTTTGTGTCGGCCACTTGGGTCGCTTAGCTTAGTCACACAGCGACCTTGGTGCAAATTTTAGGACTAAAAATAATATTGTGAGGTGTGAGGTGTTCAGAATAGACTGGAAATGAGTGGAAATTATGGTGATTGAGTTTAATAATACCATGGGATCAAAATGACCCCCAAATTCTATGATTTAAGCTGTTTTTGAGGGTTTTTTATAAAAAAAACACCGAATCCAAAACACACCCGAATCCGACAAAAAATTTTCAGGGAGGTTTTGCCAAAACGCGTCCGAATCCAAAACACGGCCGCGGAACCGAATCCAAAACCAAAACACAAAACCAGAAAAATGTCCGGTGCACATCACTACCTGGTGTAAGAGTGGCTTGTTGAGGGGATACAGGGCTTTGGGATGGGGTTAGGTTTAGGCTGTGGGGAGGAGGGATTAGGGTTATGGTTTAAACTGCAGGGAGGGGGGGGGGGGGTTATGCACCACCGGGGAGTGTTAGGGTTAGGCTGCGGGTAAGGAGGGTTAGGAAGGTCACAATTGTAGTCCACGTAGATCGTAAAGTATAAAGTTAAATAAATGAAAAAGATTGTGAAAAACTCATGTCGACCTAGAATATGTCGACCTAGGGACCATGTTGACCTAGAAACTCTGTCGACCTAATGCATGTCAACCAATAGCAGTCGACCTAATGACCTAATGACTTTCGACCTAAGTGTTGTCGACCTAATGACCATATACCGATTCATGGGGGGGGGAATTACTGGGTACTTAGAACCCCCACCTCCATGTGTGCAGTGACATGACCGGAGCCGGCCCTAGACATAGGCAAACTAGACAAATGCCTAGGGGCACAAGCAGCTTCTTCTGATTAAAATGATATGCTGCATGCCTATATTATGTGTGTAACTGTGGCTGTATCTGCATTCGAAATGCTACGTTACAGCGTATTCCTGGAAATCATTGTAATGTAGCACTTCGTATGCAGATGCAGCCGCAGTCGCACACAGAATATAGGCATGCAGCATATCACTTTAATCAGCAGAAGCTGCTTGTGTGTCCTATTCACATAGTAATGCAAATAAGTTACATTTTCATCAAAGTAGGCAACCAAACATTAGCAGAGCTGCCAGCTGACTCACGCCAGGCATCTCCTGCTGCATGGCTTATTGAGGAAATATTTGTGAGGACACATCTGTATCCAAGCAGAGGTAGAGGTCACAGTGTTAGCAGCCATGTGAGTGCTGTATGCAGGTGGGTTGGTTGTTCAGTAGGGTTTGGCATATGTGTAAGGGACATTATGTTTATAAGAACATTAATAATGTGTAAGAGGCATTACTGTGTGGTATTATGTGTATAAATGCATTACTAATGTGTGGCATTATGTGTATAAGGTGCTCTACTGTGTGGCGTAATGTACAGAGAGGGCACTACTGTGTGGTCTAATGTGAATAAAGAGCAATATGGTGTGGTGTAATGTGAATAAGGAGCAAGTCAGTGTGATGTAATGTGAATAAGGGACTCTACTGTGAGGAGTAACGTATATAAGGTAAAGTGGTACTACTGTGTGACGTAACATGAATAAGGGACACTATCGCATCATATAATGTGAGTAAAGTTGCACTACTGTGTGGTGTAAATGAATTGGAGGTACTGTTGTGTGGTCATGCCCGTTCCCAGCAAGAAAACACCCCTTTTTTTGGGCTGTGTACAGCGAATGTGTGCACTGTTACCATTTAAAATATAGGGGGTGGGAGCACCAAAATGAGGACTGCTATGGGTGCGGGGTGATGGTGCTGGGAAAGGGGTGCAGGTTCAGAGGCGTAACAAGCGGCGGTGTAAGGGAGCACCAGCCAAAATCTTGCCTAGGGCATCATATTGGTTAGGGCCGGCTCTGGACATGACCATAGAGTACAGTGCACTGACTGACACCATGATATAGAATTTAATGTCTATTTAACTTTTCTTTACAATTATTCCCTGTAACTTGTATTGCTGCTTTGTTTCCTGTGGGGGTGCGAGTAGCCACACATTACCCTACTTATAGTACTGTAATCACTGCTTTCTCCCACAGCTAAATAGCACCCTGCTGTATAATAACCTGCAGTAGTTACTATACACCTATATATTGCCCAATTCCTAGACTGATCTGGAGACATTATTCCTCTCCCGGCTGACTATTGGTAGAAGGTGCACTTTCACTCTTTTATATTTATTTTTCCATTTATCCTATTACTGGAGAGGAGATAAGCTGGTGATTATACTTTACCAAACAACCAAATGTATAGACATTATTTTTACTACTACTGAGATTATTATTATTATTATTATGGATGTGCAGCGGGCACTTCTCATGTTTTCCGTTTTGGTTTTGGATATGTATCCACACTCGTGTTTTGGATATGGATTGGTTTTGCCAAAACCACTCTTTCGGGTTTTGGTTTTGGATCTGGATGATTTTGGAAAAAAAATAAAAACAGCTAAAATCACAGAATTTGGGGGTACTTTTGATCCTACAGTATGATTACCCTCAATAACATTCATTTCCACTCATTTCCAGTCTACTCTGAACACCTCATACCTTCCAATATTGTTTTGAGGCCAAAAGGTTGAACCGAGGTCGCTGGATGACTAAGCTAAGCGGCACAAGTGTGCGACACAAACACCTTCATGAATAAATGGGACCATATTCTCATTGAGTGTTCAAAGAAACTGATTCAGTTGCTCATAGAAAACAACACTAGCCAACTTGAGACACTTAAGTCAGAGATTGATCCACTTAGAACCATATAAACAAGAGACAGAATTTAAGAATCTTTCAGACCTCACTGCAACAAGGATTTTAAAAGGGGAGAACAGATTGATATAAATAAAAAAGAACATTCTTAGAGACAAATTCGGACTCAATAGACCACATCAAAAGATTTCAGGAGTTACGAAACCACACAGTAAGAATAGAAGGGAACAGACACCATTCCGACAGATAAGACCAATCAATAGTACAAACACCCCGTTGTACAAGATATTATACTTAACATACCAGCAGTATATGACAAAAATACACCGTACTGACACAAAGAAACAAGACGAGCAAACACATTCTTCAATAGACAACACAACAGACGGAACAGAAACAGAACCATCTTTTTCAATTTATGAGATCGAAGACAACTCACAATACGAGAATCTAGCAAGATCATCATTGGAGGAAGGCTGGGCTAACGGTAATAAGAATAACATTTACATCACTGAAAGAAGCCACACAAATAGACAACAACAGAAAAGAGAAGAGACAACAGCACCCAGTGCAGGCAAGGAAGGCACCACAGTAGACACAAATACAGTAAGATTGTCACCACAAAAAGGTTCCTCTACAACATGTGCTACACAAATCTCTTTTTTAGGAGTCAGCCAGCTAGGGCTACACGACACTCAGGCCAACAGTACTCCCATGAAGGCAGGGAAAAGGAAATTAGAAGAACGAGGAGAGGCTATAGGGGGTGAAAAAATAACAAAAACCACAAACCAATGACAACAGAGGAACTAGGGAAAGGGATCTTTAACCTTAGTAACACTCAACTTTCAGAGGAACATCTCAAGGTACTTGACAAATGACTCAAATTTGCCCCTACAAAGAATTTAGACAAATTTCACACGTATTTAGACCTACACAAATTTGCACAGAAATTAGCTCTAATGTAGTACTTTGCACCCACCACCCCAGCCCCCTTAAGAAATGAAGAGGTATCAGACAGATTTAGACATACACATCTGAAACCTCCATCCCACTTTTACCCGAGTCATATGAAAGGCCCACAAATTGATGCTTTTGTGAGGATGGTAGAAAAAGATATTGAGAACATGACATTCAAGAAATACCACAACAACCTTACCAACCAGGAAAGTGCTGCGTTAAGGGAATTACAGGACAATAATTCGATTATAGTGAAACCAGCAGATAAAAGGGGAGGGACCGTTATCTTAAACAAAACGGATTATTTAAAAGAAGCTCACCGCATTTTAGATGATTCACAGACTTACAAAAAATTATGACAAGACCCAACAATTACCTTTCAGAAACAATTAGAGGTACATTTACAGAAAGGTCTAGACACAGGGATTCTCAACAAACAAGGACATCAATTCATCCAGATACAATGCCCAATCATTCCAGTCAGAGCCGGCCATAGGTATAGGCATACTAGGCAATTGCCTAGGGCATTTGATATGCCTAGGGGCATCAGCAGCTTCTGCTGAATAAAATGATATGCGGCATGCCTATATTCTGTATGTAGCATTTCATATGCAGATACAGCCACAGTCTCACACAGTATATAGGCATGCTGCATATCATTTTAATCAGCAGAATCTGCTTGTGCACCCTAGCCACATAGCAATGCAAATAAGATGCATTTTAATAAAAAAAGGTGCCCGACGTTAGCTTTGAGGCAAGATTTATGAGGACACATCTGTATCCAAGCAGAGGCAGAGGTCACAGTGTTAGTGGCAGTGTGAGTGCTGTGTGCATGTGAGTGGGTTGGTTGTGCAGTAGTGTTCGGAATATGTGTAAGGAGCATTATGTGTGTCATGTAAAAATGCATTAATAATGTGCAACATATGTGTAAGTGGCACTATGTGTGTCATTATGTGTATAAGGGCATTAATAATGTGCGGCATATGTGTAACAGGGTACTACTGTATGTGTGCCATTATGTATATAGGGGTACTAATAATGTGCAGCAAATGTGTAGGGGGCACTATGTGTGTCATTATGTGTATAAGGGCATTAATAATGTGCGGCATATATGTAAGGGACATTATGTGTAAAAGGGCATTAATAAAGGTTGTCGTAATGTGTAAGGCGCATTATGTTTATAAGGACATTAATAATGTGTAAGGGGCATTACTGTGTGGAATTATGTGTATAAATGCATTACTAATGTGTGGCATTATGTGTATAAGGTGCTCTACTATGTGGTGTTGTGTATAAAAAGGGTACTACTGTGTCATCTAATATGAATAAAGAGCAATAGGGTGTGGTGTAATGTGACTAAGGAGCAATTCAGTGTGATGTAATGTGAATAAGGGGCTCTACTGTGAGGAGTAACGTTTAAGGTAAAGTGGTACTACTGTGGGATGCAATATGAATTATGGACACTATCGCATGATCAAATGTGAATAAAGTTGCAGTACTGTGTGGTGTAATTAGAATTGGGGTTACTTTTGTGTGGCCATGCCCCTTGCTAGCAAAAACACACCCCTTTTTGGGCTGTGCGCCAAATGTGCGAACTGTTCCTATTTAAAATATCGGGGGTACAAACACCAAAATAAGGACTGCTATTGGCGAGGGGTGATGGTGCTGGGAAAGAGGTGCAAGGTCAGAGGCGGAACCAGCGGTGGTGCTAGGGGGCACCAGCCAAAATCTTGCCTAGGGCATCATATTGGTTAGGGCCGCCTCTGATTCCAGTCTTCTATTATGTACCAAAGATTCACAAAGGTTCCACCAATCCACCAGGGAAACCGATTATTTCAGGAACAGGTTCACTGACATCCAACTTATAAGAGTAACTTGACACTTTTTTGCAACCCTATGTACAGAAACAACGGTCATACTTGAGAGACACTACACACATTTTGAACTGCCTACAGAAAGTAGAGTGGGATGAGAACTTATGGTTAGTGACCACAGACATCACATCACTATACTCAGTGATAGACCATGATCAAGGCATCATGAGTATTGACTACCATCTGGAACAGGACAAAGATCTCTTACCAACACACTGTAAATGTATCATTGATAGCATCACTTTCATATTAAAACATAACAGCGTATGGTTTGAGGGCACCTATTATCTACAAACAACTGGGACAGCCATGGGCACGAGATTCGCCCCAAGCTACGCCAATCTCTTCATGAGTTGTGGGAGGACCACTATATTTGGCAGGGGGCAGGACTTGGGGATAATCTTGTGCTCTGGACTAGAGGAATGGACACTTCAAGATTTCCTCAGGCATATGAACACAAATACCAATAATTTTAAATTCACAACCACAATAAGCCTAATGTTGAATTTTTGGACCTGAACATTTTCATTGACAATGGGGATATACACACAAATACATTCCGGAAGACTGTTGACGTCAACAGCTTTATTTTGTCCTCCAGTGGACACCATCCTAACTGGCCCAAAATGATTCCCAAGGGACAATTCACCAGGCTAAGGATGAATTGTTCCAAAACATCAGATTACAGAACACAAGGGAGAGAACTTGCGAAACAGTTTAGAGAGAAAGACTACGGGACTGAACTAGTAGAAGAGGCATTCAACCAAGTAGAGGAAATAGACAGGACTCAGTTACTCAGATACAGGGAAAAGGACGAGGCAGCTGATCCAAAAGATATATTATTCATAACAGACTATTCACAACAGGCAAAAACACTCCAACGTATTCTTAGGAAACATTGGCCCCTACTGATGGAGGATGAATCACTAGGAGAACACCTACAGTCCAGACCCAAAGTTGTATTCAGAAAGGCACCGAAACAGAGATTAGTGCACAGCCATATCCCCCCAAAACGAGCAATGCAAAGAACCATTGACAGCATCGAACCAACAAAAGGCTTTTACCACTGTGGTACTTGCACAGGGTGTAGAAATATTGGAATCGTTAGCACCAAACCAAAGGTGGGGTTCAGATCAAATAACACAGGAAAATCATACAATATTAAAGATAGACTAACATGCAAAGTACAGGGGTAATTTACATTGCAAAACGCGCATGCATGAAACAATATGTGGGTAGGACGACAAATCCACTTAAAGTAAGAATCAGCGAGCACATTCGCATCATAAAACAAGGCTACGAAGATCATTTCCTATCCAAACACTTCAAAGACCATCAGAACAACGACCCCCGTTCACTAAAGTTCACGGGGATACAAGAAGTACACTCTAACTGGAGGGGGGGAGGGGGGTGACTACACAGAAAGGATCAACACCATCGAACTACGATGGATGTATGAACTTAAGACACTTTCCCCTCATGGACTGAATATGGACAATGAGGTGAAATCTATCATATGTAAAAAAAGATGTTAGTCGGATTAATTATTTCATTTACATCTGCACAGTAATAGTGAGGGTATACACAGATATTGTAAGAGCACTACCAAATATCAAGGTCACTTCAGATAAGTGTGTATTATTATTTATTCACAACGTAACATTTCCCCTATCAGATACGTGTATATTTACATTATTATTTTTTCACGACATAACATTTCCCCTCCTGGCATCAGGGTGACTATGATATCATGCATGTACATAACGACTGTGCCCAGAGTATATCATCAGGGTGACTATGATATCATGTATGTACATAACGACTGTGCCCAGAGTATATCATCAGGGTGACTATGATATCATGTATGTACATAACGACTGTGCCCAGAGTATATCATCAGGGTGACTATGATATCATGTATGTACATAACGACTGTGCCCAGAGTATATCATCAGGGTGACTATGATATCATGTATGTACATAACGACTGTGCCCAGAGTATATCATCAGGGTGACTATGATATCATGCATGTACATAACGACTGTGCCCAGAGTATATCATCAGGGTGACTATGATATCATGTATGTACATAACGACTGTGCCCAGAGTATATCATCAGGGTGACTATGATATCATGTATGTACATAACGACTGTGCCCAGAGTATATCATCAGGGTGACTATGATATCATGTATGTACATAACGACTGTGCCCAGAGTATATCATCAGGGTGACTATGATATCATGTATGTACATAACGACTGTGCCCAGAGTATATCATCAGGGTGACTATGATATCATGTATGTACATAACGACTGTGCCCAGAGTATATCATCAGGGTGACTATGATATCATGTATGTACATAACGACTGTGCCCAGAGTATATCATCAGGGTGACTATGATATCATGCATGTACATAACGACTGTGCCCAGAGTATATCATCAGGGTGACTATGATATCATGCATGTACATAACGACTGTGCCCAGAGTATATCATCAGGGTGACTATGATATCATGTATGTACATAACGACTGTGCCCAGAGTATATCATCAGGGTGACTATGATATCATGCATGTACATAACGACTGTGCGCAGAGTATATCATCAGGGTGACTATGATATCATGTATGTACATAATGACTGTGCCCAGAGTATATCATCAGGGTGACTATGATATCATGCATGTACATAACGACTGTGCCCAGAGTATATCATCAGGGTGACTATGATATCATGTATGTACATAACGACTGTGCCCAGAGTATATCATCAGGGTGACTATGATATCATGTATGTACATAACGACTGTGCCCAGAGTATATCATCAGGGTGACTATGATATCATGTATGTACATAACGACTGTGCCCAGAGTATATCATCAGGGTGACTATGATATCATGTATGTATATAACGACTGTGCCCAGAGTATATCATCAGGGTGACTATGATATTATGTATGTACATAACGACTGTGCCCAGAGTATATCAACAGGGTGACTATGATATCATGTATGTACATAACGACTGTGCCCAGAGTATATCATCAGGGTGACTATGATATCATGTATGTACATAACGACTGTGCCCAGAGTATATCAACAGGGTGACTATGATATCATGTATGTACATAACTACTGTGCCCAGAGTATATCATCAGGGTGACTATGATATCATGTATGTACATAACGACTGTGCCCAGAGTATATCAACAGGGTGACTATGATATCATGTATGTACATAACGACTGTGCCCAGAGTATATCATCAGGGTGACTATGATATCATGCATGTACATAACGACTGTGCCCAGAGTATATCATCAGGGTGACTATGATATCATGCATGTACATAATGAATGTGCCAAGAGTATATCATCAGGGTGACTATGATATCATGCATGTACATAATGACTGTGCCCAGAGTATATCATCAGGGTGACTATGATATCATGTATGTACATAACGACTGTGCCCAGAGTATATCATCAGGCTGACTATGATATCATGTATGTACATAACGACTGTGCCCAGAGTATATCATCAGGCTGACTATGATATCATGTATGTACATAACGACTGTGCCCAGAGTATATCATCAGGGTGACTATGATATCATGCATGTACATAATGACTGTGCCCAGAGTATATCATCAGGGTGACTATGATATCATGTATGTACATAACTACCGTGCCCAGAGTATATCATCAGGGTGACTATGATATCATGTATGTACATAACGACTGTGCCTAGAGTATATCATCAGGGTGACTATGATATCATGTATGTACATAACGACTGTGCCCAGAGTATATCATCAGGGTGACTATGATATCATGTATGTACATAACGACTGTGCCCAGAGTATATCATCAGGGTGACTATGATATCATGCATGTACATAATGACTGTGCCCAGAGTATATCAACAGGGTGACTATGATATCATGCATGTACATAACGACTGTGCCCAGAGTATATCATCAGGGTGACTATGATATCATGTATGTACATAACGACTGTGCCCAGAGTATATCATCAGGGTGACTATGATATCATGCATGTACATAACGACTGTGCCCAGAGTATATCATCAGGGTGACTATGATATCATGTATGTACATAACGACTGTGCCCAGAGTATATCATCAGGGTGACTATGATATCATGTATGTACATAACGACTGTGCCCAGAGTATATCATCAGGGTGACTATGATATCATGTATGTACATAACGACTGTGCCCAGAGTATATCATCAGGGTGACTATGATATCATGCATGTACATAACGACTGTGCCCAGAGTATATCAACAGGGTGACTATGATATCATGCATGTACATAACGACTGTGCCCAGAGTATATCATCAGGGTGACTATGATATCATGTATGTACATAACGACTGTGCCCAGAGTATATCATCAGGGTGACTATGATATCATGTATGTACATAACGACTGTGCCCAGAGTATATCATCAGGGTGACTATGATATCATGCATGTACATAACGACTGTGCCCAGAGTATATCATCAGGGTGACTATGATATCATGTATGTACATAACGACTGTGCCCAGAGTATATCATCAGGATGACTATGATATCATGTATGTACATAACGACTGTGCCCAGAGTATATCATCAGGGTGACTATGATATCATGTATGTACATAACGACTGTGCCCAGAGTATATCATCAGGGTGACTATGATATCATGCATGTACATAACGACTGTGCCCAGAGTATATCATCAGGGTGACTATGATATCATGTATGTACATAACGACTGTGCCCAGAGTATATCATCAGGGTGACTATGATATCATGTATGTACATAACGACTGTGCCCAGAGTATATCATCAGGGTGACTATGATATCATGTATGTACATAACGACTGTGCCCAGAGTATATCATCAGGGTGACTATGATATCATGTATGTACATAATGACTGTGCCCAGAGTATATCATCAGGGTGACTATGATATCATGTATGTACATAACGACTGTGCCCAGAGTATATCATCAGGGTGACTATGATATCATGTATGTACATAACGACTGTGCCCAGAGTATATCATCAGGGTGACTATGATATCATGTATGTACATAATGACTGTGCCTAGAGTATATCATCAGGGTGACTATGATATCATGTATGTACATAACGACTGTGCCCAGAGTATATCATCAGGGTGACTATGATATCATGTATGTACATAACGACTGTGCCCAGAGTATATCATCAGGGTGACTATGATATCATGTATGTACATAACGACTGTGCCCAGAGTATATCATCAGGGTGACTATGATATCATTTATGTAGTGTTAGGCTCGCTACATGGTGCAGGATCCGTATAAACAAGAGAGGTTCCACTATTCTTGGCAGGCAGTGTTACTATATGTAACCTTAGCCTGTCATAGTCTAGGATCAACATATTTTACCAATGTTTATCTTACCAATTAGGACAGTATATGAATACTTGTCCAGTTATACTTTATTATATTTTGTATTAACTTTCTGGCACTTTAAAAACCAGGCCAAAAAGAGCACATGATGCAAAGAAAAAAAAAAGCTGCAAGATGGAATTGTCCTTGAGCCTTACCACCCACCCTTATGTTGTATAAACAGGACATGCACACTTTAACAAACCAATCATTCAAGCGACAGGGTCCGCCACACGACTGTGGCTGAAATGATTGGTTTGTTTGGGCCCCCACCAAAAAAGAAGCAATGAATCTCTCCTTGCACAAACTGGCTCTACAGAGGCAAGATGTCCACCTCCTCCTCATCCTCTGATTCCTCACCCCTTTCACTGTGTACATCCTCCTCCTCACAGAGTATTAATTTGTCCCCACTGGAATCCACCATTACAGGTCCCTGTGTACTTTCTGGAGGCAATTGCTGGTAAAAGTCTTCCTGGAGGAATTTATAATTCATTTTGATGAACATCTTCTTTGCCACATTTTGTGGAAGTAACCTCCTACGGCGATCACTGACAAGGTTACCGGCTGCACTAAACACTCTTTCGGAGTGCACACTAGAGGGGGCAACTTAGATAAAATAAAGCCAGTTTGTGCAAGAGCCTCCAAATTGCCTCTTTATACTGCCAGTATACATACAGACTGTCTGACATGCCTACTTGGATGCTGTCACTCATATAATCCTCCACCATTCTTTTAATGGTGACAGCATCATATGCAGTGACAGTAGACATGCAGTAATCGTGGGCAGGTCCTTCAGTCCGAACCAGATGTCAACACCTACTCCTGACTGCCCTAACAGCGGGTCGGCTAGGACATGTTATCCTTTTCCTCACAGCCCCAGTTTCAGGAGAAAATGAAGGAGGAGCTGTCGACGGATCACATTCCACTTGAGTTGACAATTTTCTCACCAGCAGGTCTTTGAACCTCTGCAGACTTCTGTCTGCTGGAAAGAGAGATACAACGTAAACTTTAAACCTAGGATCAAGCACGGTGGCCAAAATGTAGTGCTCTGATTTCAACAGGTTGACCACCCTTGACTCCTGGCAAAGCGAATGAAAGGATCCATCCACAAGTCCCACATACTTAGCTGAATTGCTCCATCTTAGCTCCTCCTTCAATTTCTCCAGCTGCTACTGCAAAAGCCTGATGCGGGGAATGACCTGACTCATGCTGGCAGTGTCTGAACTGACTTCACGTGTGGCAAGTTCAAAGGGTTTGAGAACCTTGCACAAGACAGAAATCATTCTCCACTGTGCTTGAGTAAGATGCATTCCCCCTCCTTTGCCTATATCGTAGGTGGATGTATAGGCTTGAATGGCCTTTTACTGCTCCTCCATCCTCTGAAGCATATAGAGTGTTGAATTCCACCTCATTAACAGTTCTTGCTTCAGGTGATGGCAGGGCAGATTCAGGAGTGTTTGCTGGTGCTCCAGTCTTCGGCATGCAGTGGCTGAATGTCGAAAGTGGCCTGCATTTTTTTGGGCCACCGACAGCATCTACTGCACGCCCCTGTCATTTTTCTAAAAATTCTACACCACCAAGTTAATTGTATGTGCAAACCATGGGACGTGCTGGAATTTGCCCATATGTAATGCACACACAATATTGGTGGCGTTGTCCGATGTCACAAATCCCCAGGAGAGTCTAAATGGGGTAAGCCATTGTGCGATGATGTCTCTCAGTTTCCATAAGAGGTTGTCAGTGGTGTGCCTCTTACAGAAACCGGTGATGCACAGCGTAGCCTGCCTAGGAATGAGCTGGCATTTGTCAGATGTGCTACTGGTGCCACTGCTGTTGTTGCTGCGGGAGGCAATATATCTACCCAGTGGGCTGTCACAGTCATGTAGTCCTTAGTTTGCCCTGCTCCACTTGTCCACATGTCCGTGGTTAAGTGGACACTGGGTATAACTGCATTTTATCAGGACACTGAGGACACTTTTCTTAATGTCGCTGTACAGTCCGGGAATCGCTTTCCTAATGAAATGGAATTTAGATGGGATTTGGTACCGGGGACACACTACCTCCATCAATTGTCTAAATCCCACTGCACTAATGGCGGATACCGGATGCACGTCTAACACCAACATAGCTGTCAAGGCCTCAGTTATCCGCTTTGCAACAGGCTGACTGCTGTCATATTTCATCTTCCTCACAAGGGACTGTTGGACAGTCAATTCCTTAGTTGAAATAGTACAAGAGGTCTTCTGACTTCCCCTCTGAGATGACGATTGACTCCCAGCAGCAACAGCAGCATACCACTCAAGGATCCTCTGGAGGAATCCCAGTAAGTAGAGGACTCATCAGTCATGCCAGTGACATGGCCTGCAGGACTACTGACGTTCCTGACTGAGGAGGAAATTTTGACGTTGAGGGAGTTGGTGGTGCGGCTTGCAGGAGCTTGGGTACAAGTGGAAGAAGAGATTTAAGTGTCAGTGGACTGCTTACGCTCTTACCCAAAGTTTCTGAACTTGACAATGACTTCTGATGAATGTGCTGCAGGTGACGTATAAGGGAGGATGTTCCTAGGCGGTTAACGTCCTTGCTCCTACTTATTACGGATTGACAGAGGCAACACACGACTTCACACCTGTTGTCCGGATTTGTGGAGAAATAATTCCACACCAAAGAGGTGGCTTTTTTGGTATTTTGCCCAGGCATGACAATGGGCTTTCTCATCCCACAGACAACAGGTGTCTCCACTGGTGCCTTATTCAAACAAACCACATCACCATTAGAATCTGCCTCGTCAACTTCCTCCTCAGCGCCAGCAACACCCATGTCCTCATCCTAGTGTATTTCAACAGTGACATCTACAATTTGAATATGAGAAACTGGACTGTGGGTGCTCCTTCCAGCACTTGCAGAGGGCGTGCAAATGGTGGAAGGAGCCACCTCTTCCTGTCCAGTGTTGGGAAGGTCAGGCATCGCAACAGCCGACACACTTGGAATCTCCCTGGGGATTTGTGATACCATATTAGAATGCACAGTTCTTTGTTATGCTTTTTCCAGCTTAACCCTTCTCATTTTTCTAGTGGGAGGATGAGGGCTTCCATCGTCATGTGAAGCTGAACTACTAGTCATGAACACGGGCCAGGGCCTTAGCTGTATCTTGCCACTCCGTGTCGTAAATGGTATATTAGCAAGTTTTCGTTTCTCCTCAGACGATTTAAATTTATTTTTTGGGGTAATTTTACTGAACTTTGGCTTTTTGGATTTTACATGCCCTCTACTATTACATTGGGCATCGGCCTTGGCAGACGACGCTGATGGCATTTCATTGTCTATGTCATGACTAGTGGCAGCAGCTTCAGCACTAGGAGGAAGTAGTTCTTGATCTTTCCCTGTTTTATCCTCCAAATTTTTGTTTGCCATTATTTTTATGGAGTTATATAACACAATATGTGGCACAGGAGAGCGTACCCCTATACCTCACAGGGAGAACCCTGTAAAAATGATTTGGATTAATATGGAATCACCACTGGACTGGACTTATACGGCATTACCACTGGACTTATACGGCAGTACCGTTGGACTTACAAGGCAGTACCCATGGACATATACGGCAGTACCCCTGGATTTATACAGCAGCACCACTGGACTTATGGCAGCACAGGATACTACCACTGGATTGGACATATGGGAGTATAGGACCCCACCACTGGACTGATGCAGCACAAGGAAAGCACCACTGGACTGGACTTATACAGCAGCACTGGACTTAAGGTGCATACACACGGAGCGATATAACTGAGCGATTTTGACTATATAGTCAAAATCGCTCAGAAAGTTAGTGCAGATCGCTCCGTGTGTACACAGGCAGCGATAGCGATGCGCGTCCCGCCAGGTCGCTATCGCTGGGAAAAATAGTCAGTGCAGGCAAGTCAATTTTGGCTATGTCGCTGGGAAAGTTAGTTAAAATCGCTAGAGGCCAGCGATTTTTCCCAGCGATAGCGATGTTGCCGGCGGCAGTGGTGCGGGCGGCGGCAGGTGGTGGCGGCGGTGCGGGCGGCGGCAGGTTGCGGTGGCGGTGTGGGTGGCGGCGGGTTGTGGCGGCGGTGCGGGCGGCGGCGGGTTGCGGTGGCGGTGTGGGCGGCGGCGGGTTGAGGCGGTGGTGCGGGCGGCGGAAATTTACCTTTATTTTGCAGAGTTTGGCAGCGGAGCGGTACCAGTTTCAAAAATGGCGCCTCAGCGTCATTTTTTAAATTCAAGATGGCCGCCGCAAGCCAATCACGGCTCGCCGCGTCATCGCCCCATCCCCTCCCGCTGACTTATATAAGTCAGCGCGAGGCAGCGGCTTTCAGTCCGACGGCGGAGGAGGAGCGGAGAAGAGCTCCTGAAGACTGAAGACGCCGTGGAAGTCCTGGATGGGCGGCGGCTATGCAAAAGAGCTTAGCAGCCGCCGCCCACCAGGTGAAGATGCTGGAAGTCCTGGGAAGGCGGCGGCCATGCAAAAGAGCTTAAAGGCCGCCGCCTCCCAGGTGAAGACCCAGTTTAATAAAGGATTTTTTAAAGAACGTGTCGTGGTTTTTTTCCAATATTTTCTTTACAGGTGGAGTACAGGTGCCAGTGGGCCCTTTATGTCAGGGCATGCTGGAACTTGTGGTTCTCCAAGTGCCAGCATGCTGGGGCAGGCTTGCTGGGACCTGTAGGCCACCTGTAAAGAACAATATTACTATTGAAAGGCTATCAGCCTCCCATCCACCGCCCACGGATGGGGGGGACAGCCTCGGGCTTCACCCCTGGCCCTTGGGTGGCTGGAGGGGGGGACCCCTTGATTTAAGGGGTCCTCACTCCTCCAGTGTACCCCGGCCAGGGGTGACTAGTTGGGGGGGTAATGGCACGGCCGCAGGGACCAATATAAAAGTGTCCCCCGGCTGTGGCATTATCTCCCTGGCTAGTGGAGCCCGGTGCTGGTTTTAAAAATACGGGGGACCCCTATGTCTTTTGTCCCCCGTATTTTTTAAACCAGGACCGGACGCAGGGCCCGGTGCTGGTTGTCTAAATATGGGGGAACCCTACTCATTTTTTCCTCTGTATTTTAACAACCAGGACTGGCTCAAAGAGCCCGAGGCTGGTTTTACATAGGAGGGGGGACCCCACGCAAATTATTTTTTTTAACTTTTAGCTATTTAAATACCAGCCACCCTGTAAAATCGTCCTACATATGACACTCATCCCCTTATTTAAATGAGATAGTCAAAATCTCCCATAGCCAAAATCTCTCATAGTCAAAATCTCTCCGTGTGTATGCACCTTTATGGCAGCAGAGGACACAGCCACTGTGACTGGACTGATGCAGCACAAGGAAAGCACCACTGGACTGGACTTATACAGCAGCACTGGACTTATGGCAGCAGAGGACACAGCCACTGTGACTGGACTGATGCAGCACAAGACAGCACCACTGGAATGATACAAAAGAGCAAGTCAGCACCATAGGTGTGCGCAGGGGGGGTGCCTGGCGCGCACAGGCACCCCCTAATGTCTGGCACCCTGATCTCAAATGCCTGATGCAGCGATAGCCGAGCAGGTTGATTATTGTCCCCTCTACGCTGCATCCTGTCAGAACTGCATCACTGACCGGACACCTGGGTTAATCAAGGGTGCCACTGCCACCGGCTTTCAAATTCCAGGCTCCACCTCAATGTATAAAAACAGTGTGATGTGACGTGATTACATCATGCTTCTCACTCACCCACCCGTCACACGCCCACATCTCTCCTTCTATGCTATGCCAACGCCAGCCACTGATGAGGAGCAGCATGCAGCCAGCATTCCTCTTAGGAAGACAAATTTAATACTGGCAGGCGGCCGGCAGCAGCATTGACGCGTCACTCGTTTTTCCAGCAGCAGCAGTAACTAGTCTGCGACTGTCAGTGTCAGTGAGTGACTGACTTGTAAATAAGCTGCTGCAGCTTGCAGGGGAAAGAGAGGGGGAGCCTGACCAGGCTGAGGAGGAGCAGTGTAATTGCAGTGAGTGCCATCAGGGTTGTTTGTATGATGCACACCTCAACATCTGACAATGTATCTGCATTATTAGGACTGGTACAAAGGTGGATATTTTATATGCGTTGACCATCAATAGATGGTGCTAGACACGCCCAAAAGGCGGTGCTAGACACACCCCTCCGATGGTGCACCCCCTAATAAAATGTGCTGCGCACGCCAGTGGTCAGCACCCCACGCGCCATGCCACTTTCCCGCACAGACACTGAAGAGACACGTCCTCTCACTGCACTCTACAGGACTGGAGTGAAAATGGTGGCGACGCGCGGCTCCTTATATGGGATCCAAACCCCAAGAGAATCCAACAGCGGGATGATGACGTTTTGCATATGTAATTTGGCTCTTTTTTCTAATTCAAACAAACATCACTATCATTTGCAAGTATTGGTACATAATTCAAACACATCAGTGACACATTTCCTGGCCTGCTGTAATGCAATGTTGTGCCACACTCAGGCCCGGCGACAGGGGGGGTCAAAGGGGACAGCCGTCCCGGGCCCCGACGTTGTGAGGGGCCCCAAGGTCCACCGGCGGCAGTGGCCCCCCTGTCCGTTCTCCCTCCGTCGTCCGTCCCCACGCCGCCGCACAGGAAAATGACGGGCGCTCGCTGAGATTGTGTTACCAGCGGGCGCCCGTCTCCCTGCACAGCGGCAGCCGGAGGCAGGAGCTCAGTACTGAGCTCCGGCCTGCGGCGCCGTCACTGTGTGCTGCGCGCGCGCTATGGGAGAGACGTCAGTCATGACGTCTCTCTCATAGTGCTGAGGAGAGGACGCCAGGAGGATGTCTGGAAGCGGGAACGGGGATCGGTAAGTATGTCCTTTTTTTTTTTTATCTTTCTTTGTGCAGCGGGGGCACCTACTGGGGGCAATTTACGGGGGACATTACTACTGACGATGGGGCAGCAGCAAGGGGTATTACTGCTGGGGGGGCATTACTACTGGGGGCATTATTACTGGGGTGCATTACTACTGGGGGGGAGTCATCTATTGGGGCATTACTACTGGGGGCATTATTACTGGGGGGCATTACCACTGGGGGGGAGTCATCTATTGGGGCATTACTACTGGGGGCATTACTACTGGGGGGGAGTCATCTATTGGGGCATTATTACTGGGGGCATTATTACTGGGGGGCATTACCACTGGGGGGGAGTCATCTATTGGGGCATTACTACTGGGGGCATTATTACTGGGGGGCATTACTACTGGGGGGGGAGTCATCTATTGGGGCATTACTACTGGGGGCATTATTAGTGGGGGATATTTTTACTGGGGGCATCTACTGGGGGCAAACTGCTGGGGGACATTATTACTGGGGGCAAACTACTGGGGGACATTATTACTGGGGCCAACTACAAGGGGGCAAACCACTGGGGGTAAGCTACAAGGGGGCAAACTACAAAGGGCTAACTACTGGGGGCATACTGCAGGAGGGCATTACTACTGGCGGCGTAACTACAGGGGCATTACTACTGGCGGCGTAACTACAGGGGCATTACTACTGGCGGCGTAACTACAGGGGCATTACTACTGGCGGCGTAACTACAGGGGCATTACTACTGGTGGCGTAACTACAGGGGCATTACTACTTGGGGGCTAAACTACAGGGAGGCCAAACTACTGGGCGATAACTACAGGGGCCAAACTACTGGGGGCATTACTACTGGGGGCTAAACTACAAGGGGGGCATAACTACAATGGTGCAAACTACAGGGGGGCATTACTATTGGTGGCTAAACTACAAGCAGGCAAACTACTGGGGGCATTACTACTGGGAGGCTAAACTAAAGGGGGGGTAAACTACTGGGGTCATAACTGCAGGGGCATAACTACTAGGGTGCTAAATGACTGGGGGTATTACTACAGGCAACATTACTACTGGGGGCAATACGGGCATTGCATAAGGGGCACCACTACTATGGGGTCTGTATAAGGGGCACTACCAGTACAATGGACATTGCATAATGAGCGCTACAACTGTGGGCATTGTATAAGAAGCGCTACTGTGGTGGGCATTATGTGTATTACGGGGTGCTACTACTGTGGGCATTATTACGCTGCCCCCTGCCCCTCACACACTGCCCCCTGTACCCAGCACCACACACATTTCCCCCTGCACCTTGACCTTCACACGCTGCCCCCTGTCCCTCAAACGCTGCCCCTGCACACTGCACCATGCACCGAAGCCGCACGCAAATGTACTTGCCCCTTCCATGGTGCCCCCCCCTATCATTTTCTTCTGGATCCGCCCCTGAGCGGCGGCAGCATGTAACAGATCTAAATAATTATATATATTGCGGCATGGCGCCAGCTGCGGGCCGCCCGCTGTGCAGTTAAAAGTAATCAATAACTGACCTTTTTTTTCAGCTCCTCCACCCCCATGATCTGTGGTCACCACTTAGCATCCCCAAGCCCAGCCCCAGGTCAGCTGTCACACAACGCTACCTCCGGACCTCCCCTCCTCTCCCAGTCATCCCCGCCCGCCCTGTCTCTGCTGTGAGGAGCGTGAGCAGGCAGGCAGGAGCAGGATTGCGGGACTGCTGGCAGCTTGTTGCGGCGGGGTGCATCAAGCTGGTCACTCGGAGGTTGAGCCTCGTTGATTCACGGCGCTGGCGGCTGTGTCTGGTAAGTCAAGTGTCTGCACTGCAGGTGCACTCGGCTCTCCAGCAGGAGTTTGGGGCTTTGGGTTTGGGATGGGCTGCGTGCAGGCACATATCATGGATGCATGTGCATGCATTACATCTGCCCTGTAAACCTGGTATTACTGTAGGTAAGAGCGTAGATTGCAGGGCGAGAAAAGGTAGGGATGGCCATTATGGTGGGGCATGCTGGCTCGTTACAGGTGAGTATAACTCTCTCCCCCTCCCATAATGTGTAAAAATGGGGACTGCCTGCCATAATGTGTAAAGATGGGGGACTCTGCCTGCCTAATGTGTAAAAAAGGGGATTCTGCTGCCATAATGTGTAAAAAATGGGACTCTGCTGCTGTAATGTGTAAAAAGGGAGACTCTGCCTGACGTAATGTGTAAAAGGAGCTCTGTGGTCACGCCCCTATATTTGTATATCGGGGGGGCCCACAGGGATATCAGTGTACCGGGCCCCAAGATTTCTGTTGCCGGCCCTGGCCACACTGCTCAGCAAACTGCAGTGTAGGTGTACAGTATGTTGGTGACAATTTCTGGTTCACACACGCCCTTGCACACAATGATTGAATCTGACACTTTCTATTCAAAGTGTAGTTATGGACCAATGAAGACCAGGGCAGCTTGTAAGTACTTTCCAGAAACAGACTTCCGGAAGGATTTTGGGATACTTTTCTTTTGTGCACACCACAACACAGAGGTAGGATCCCTCCAACCCTCAGACACAGTAACTGAAAATGTTTTAGTCACAAAGTTTATTATACCTGGTTTTGGGACTAACAGTTGTGCAATGAATAAATCATACCTCCCAACATGACCCTCTCCAGGAGGACACAATGCTCTGCTCCTGCTCTTCCCTCTTACTGTATGATTACCATCACCTGTGCTGTACCCTAATACTGACCCAGTGCTCATACCTATGTCATACCTCCCAACATGACCCTCTCCAGGAGGACACAATGCTCTGCTCCTGCTCTTCCCTCTTACTGTATGATTACCATCACCTGTGCTGTACCCTAATACTGACCCAGTGCTCATACCTATGTCATACCTCCCAACATGACCCTCTCCAGGAGGACACAATGCTCTGCTCCTGCTCTTCCCTCTTACTGTATGATTACCATCACCTGTGCTGTACCCTAATACTGACCCAGTGCTCATACCTGTGTCATACCTCAAACATGCCCTCTCCAGTAGGACACAATGCTCTGCTCCTGCTCTTCCCTCTTACTGTATGATTACAATCACCTGTGCTGTACCCTAATACTGACCCAGTGCTCATACCTATGTCATACCTCCCAACATGATCCTCTCCAGGAGGACACAATGCTCTGCTCCTGCACTTCCCTCTTACTGTATGATTACCATCACCTGTGCTGTACCCTAATACTGACCCAGTGCTCATACCTATGTCATACCTCCCAACATGACCCTCTCCAGGAGGACACAATGCTCTGCTCCTGCTCTTCCCTCTTACTGTATGATTACCATCACCTGTGCTGTACCCTAATACTGACCCAGTGCTCATACCTATGTCATACCTCCCAACATGACCCTCTCCAGGAGGACACAATGTTCTGCTCCTGCTCTTTCCTCTTACTGTATGATTACCATCACCTGTGCTGTACCCTAATACTGACCCAGTGCTCATACCTATGTCATACCTCCCAACATGACCTCTCCAGGAGGACACAATGCTCTGCTCCTGCTCTTTCCTCTTACTGTATGATTACCATCACCTGTGCTGTACCCCAATACTGACCCAGTGCTCATACCTATGTCATACCTCCCAACATGACCCTCTCCAGGAGGACACAATGCTCTGCTCCTGCTCTTCCCTCTTACTGTATGATTGCTGGCACCTGTGGTGAAACACCTGTCTCATCCATTACCTGATCAGCACAGGTGCCTGCAATCATACAGTAAGAGGGAAGTCCAGGAGCAGAGCATTGTGGCCCTCCTGGGATGGGGCATATTGGGTGGTATGAATAAATGGTAACATTAGCAATTCAGGTAGGAAACACAATTACCAACAATTATAACAAAATTCAAACAAAGCTCTCTCATCAATAATACATTATACTTATGTTTCCTTATCAACATTCACTAATGGATAACCACTAATTAACAAGTTACTGGGCCTAATACAGACCTGATCGCAGCCGTGCAAAATGTAACACATCTACGCTCAGTTACTCAGACATGCGGGGCATGAGGCTAATCCGCCCTGCATGTCTGGCCAAACCCAACCCCCCCCCCCCCCCCCCGCATGTCTGGCCCAATCCCCCCCCCCCCCCGCATTGCACAGCAGTGATGCTTTTGTACTTGACAAGTAGCTTCCTACCTGAGTGCTGGCAGAGAGCTACCCTTCGATGTCCGGGTCGCATTGCCCAGACCGCGCCCCCATATCAGCGGGCAAACGCTGCTGGCCCACCCCCTACTGCCCAGCGACCGCCTCTGCCTGTCAATCAGCGATCCCAGGGCAGAGATGACCATCGGCTGTCTGGCATGCGCAGTTCACACCTGATTGGCTGCTGTGTGAAAACGCCACCACTGTCAGGTCTGAATTAGGCCCAATGTCACCACCTGCAATGTTACTTATCTGAGAAAGCAGTGCTATATAGAGAATGACATTTACTATTACAGCGTCTACACAAACAATTCCAAATGTAACTGACGGCAAATAATGCAAACACAGGAAGCTACAGTACATACATATATTCCATACTATAACCCGGGAAATGTGACAGATAACATATCGTAATTGGTTAGGCTCTATTTACAGGCTACATACAATATTCTTTATTATAACATATGAACCATCATTTGAACATATTTTGTATCCCACATTATTTCAATGGTTTAATGATCCATATATTTATTTTAAAGCAAATTGTGTATACAGTATCCCCATTGTATAACTTGGGCCTGGTGATATAATTTCCAGGTAGTGTCTGGGTGTCTGTGAGATGGTCTCTGGCTGGGTGTACAATACTCTGGCTGAGACTTTCAGGTATTACAGGTTAGAGTTACTGTAGTTCTGGTGACTCCATTTCCTGTCTCTGTGACTACAGCAGCTGCTCCTGGGACCAGCGTCAGTGCCAGTCAGGCAGGGATCCTATTGCTGAATGAGGGGTGGCCTGGCAACTCCCGCCTCCACCTATGGACAGAGGCTTAGGTCCTGGTCTCTGGAGGCTCCTCCCCTTACGCTAGCGGAGCTCAGACCATTCTGTATGACGCAGCAGGAATGTCCAACCAAGACAGCGGGTCTCTCCTCCTCAACAGGACAGTCACCTGCAGCTTATAATAGCACCATTCTCTCCTGCCCACAGCTCTGGCGGGATTACCATGGTGACTCCCTCACTTGTTCAGCAGCGGCTCTGCTGTGACTACTAAACTAGAGGGATGGGGCCAGGGCCGGACTGTCCATCTGGCACTTCTGGCAAATGCCAGAAGGGCCGATGGCCACGTGGGCCGGTCCATCGCTCACTGAGACACACTACCGCTCAGTCCGGCGGCAGCGTGTCTCAGCTGTCAGGGGAGGAGAGCGCGCCAGCGCTACTATGTCTGGCGGCGTATAGTGGACTTCAAACCAGCCGCCGGTTCGTGAGCCAATCAGAGCTCGCGGACCGGCAGCCAATCAGGAGCTGCCGGTCCGCGAGCTCTGATTGGCTCACGGACCGGCGACTGGTTTGAAGTCCGCTACACGCCGCCAGACATAGCCGCGCTGGCGCCCTCTCAGCTCATGACAGCCTCAGTCACATCCCAGCCGGAGGAGCAGCAGCAGTAAGCAGCTGCAGCACTGCTGTGGGGGCAATTGGCTGGCACTGTGGGGGCAATTGTTTACCTGGCACTGTGGGGGGCATTTGTATACCTGGCACTGTGGGGGCAATTGGCTGGCACTGTGGGGGCAATTGTTTACCTAGCACTGTGGGGGCATTTGTATACCTGGCACTGTGGGTGCATTTGTATACCTGACACTGTGGGGGCAATTGGCTGGCACTGTGGGGGCATTTGTATAACTGCCACTGTGGGGGTAATTGTTTACCTGGCACTGTGGGGGCATTTGTATAAGTGGCACTGTGGGGGCAATTGGCTGGCACCGT
Organism: Pseudophryne corroboree; assembly: GCF_028390025.1. NCBI lineage: Eukaryota > Metazoa > Chordata > Amphibia > Anura > Myobatrachidae > Pseudophryne > Pseudophryne corroboree. The sequence goes on from NC_086448.1 coordinate 833,525,951, forward strand.
GGGGGCATTTGTATACCTGGCACTGTGGGGGCAATTGTTTACCTGGCACTGTGGGGGCAATTGGCTGGCACTGTGGGGCATTTGTATACCTGGCTCTGTGGGGGCATTTGTGGATCTGGCTCTGTGGGGGCATTTGTGGATCTGGCTCTGTGGGGGCAATTGTTTACCTGGCACTGTGGGGGCAATTGGCTGGCACTGTGGGGCATTTGTATACCTGGCTCTGTGGGGGCATTTGTGGATCTGGCACTGTGGGGACATATGTGGATCTGGCACTGTGGGAGCATTTGTATTCCTGGCACTGTGGGGCATTTGTATACCTGGCACTGTGGGGCATTTGTGGATCTGGCTCTGTGGGGGCATTTGTGGATCTGGCTCTGTGGGGGCATTTGTGGATCTGGCACTGTGGGGACATATGTGGATCTGGCACTGTGGGGGCATTTGTATAACTGCCACTGTGGGGGCATTTGTATACCTGGCACTTTGGGGGCAATTGTGGATCTGGCACTGCACTATTGGGGGCATATGTCTGTGTATCACGTCCTATTTTAATTGACCACACCCAATTTTTGGCACGCGCACACAGTAACTCTATGGGACACTCTCTGTCTGATTGGTCGCCACTTAGACCCGCCGGGAGTGCACACAGATGCTCTCATTCTAGTGAATGGGGCGCGTGCATGTCCATGCCCCTTTTCTGGAGCGCGCTTAGTTACAACCTTTATTTTTCCATACCCCCCACTTCAGCATTTCCACTTCAACCAATGGTTGTGTGTATTTTAATACAGAATGATGTACACTTGTATGTTGTTATAATATTAATTTATATTTGTAAGAGCATAGACTAAGAAGTAGGAGGAGTCGGGAATAGTAAGGGGAGGAGTCAGATGCTGAGACCGAGGTGGGCCTGTGTGCTTCAAAAATGCCAGGGCCTATTTTTGGTCCCAGTCCGGCCCTGGATGGGGCGCTTTCGGGTGATGCCCTCCCTGTGTAGCAGGACGTCACGCACATAGGGGCTTATTCACACTGCCCTGGCCTGCTGTAATACACATAGGGGCTAACTCACATTGGCCTAGCCTGCTATAAAACCCATAGGGGCTGACTCACAAAGGTCTGGCCTGCTGTAATACTCATAGGGGTTGACTCACACTGGCCTGGCCTGCTGTAATATACATATAGGCTGACTCACACTGCCCCCCCGGCCTGCTGTAATATACATAGGGGATGACTCACACAGGCCCGACCTGCTGTAATACACATAGAGGCTGAATGACACTGCCCCCCTGGCCTGCTGTAATACATATAGCAGCTGACTCACACTGGCCTGGCCTGCTGTAATACTCACAGGGGCTAACTTACACTGGCCCGGCCTGCTGTAATACACATAGAGGCTGAATGACACTGCCCCCCTGGCCTGCTGTAATACATATAGCAGCTGACTCACACTGCCCTGGCCTGCTGTAATACTCATAGGGGCTAACTCACACTGGCCCGGCCTGCTGTAATACACATAGGGGCTAACTCACATTGGCCTAGCCTGCTGTAATACACATAGGGGTTGACTCACACTGCCCCCCTGGCCTGCTGTAATATACATAGGGGATGACTCACACAGGCCCGACCTGCTGTAATACACATAGAGGCTGAATGACACTGCCCCCCTGGCCTGCTGTAATACATATAGCAGCTGACTCACACTGGCCCGGCCTGCTGTAATACACATAGAGGCTGACTCACACTGCCCCCCTGGCCTGCTGTAATACTCATAGGGGCTAACTCACACTGGCCCGGCCTGCTGTAATACACATAGGGGCTAACTCACATTGGCCTAGCCTGCTGCAGTAATACACATAGGGGTTGACTCACACTGCCCCCCTGGCCTGCTGTAATATACATAGGGGATGACTCACACAGGCCCGACCTGCTGTAATACACATAGAGGCTGAATGACACTGCCCCCCTGGCCTGCTGTAATACATATAGCAGCTGACTCACACTGGCCCGGCCTGCTGTAATACACATAGAGGCTGAATGACACTGCCCCCCTGGCCTGCTGTAATACATATAGCAGCTGACTCACACTGGCCCGGCCTGCTGTAATACTCATAGGGGCTAACTCACACTGGCCCGGCCTGCTGTAATACACATAGGGGCTAACTCACATTGGCCTAGCCTGCTGTAATACACATAGGGGTTGAATCACACTGCCCCCCTGGCCTGCTGTAATATACATAGGGGATGACTCACACAGGCCCGACCTGCTGTAATACACATAGAGGCTGAATGACACTGCCCCCCTGGCCTGCTGTAATACATATAGCAGCTGACTCACACTGGCCCGGCCTGCTGTAATACTCATAGGGGCTAACTCACACTGGCCCGGCCTGCTGTAATACACATAGGGGCTAACTCACATTGGCCTAGCCTGCTGTAATACACATAGGGGTTGACTCACACTGCCCCCCTGGCCTGCTGTAATATACATAGGGGATGACTCACACAGGCCCGACCTGCTGTAATACACATAGAGGCTGAATGACACTGCCCCCCTGGCCTGCTGTAATACATATAGCAGCTGACTCACACTGGCCCGGCCTGCTGTAATACACATAGAGGCTGAATGACACTGCCCCCCTGGCCTGCTGTAATACATAGAGCAGCTGACTCACACTGGCCCTGCCTGCTGTAATACTCATAGGGGCTAACTCACACTGGCCTAGCCTGCTGTAATACACATAGGGGTTGACTCACCCTGCCCCCCTGGCCTGCTGTAATATACATAGGGGATGACTCACACAGGCCCGACCTGCTGTAATACACATAGAGGCTGAATGACACTGCCCCCCTGGCCTGCTGTAATACATATAGCAGCTGACTCACACTGGCCCGGCCTGCTGTAATACACATAGCAGCTGACTCACACTGCCCCCCTGGCCTGCTGTAATATACATAGGGGATGACTCACACAGGCCCGACCTGCTGTAATACACATAGAGGCTGAATGACACTGCCCCCCTGGCCTGCTGTAATACATATAGCAGCTGACTCACACTGGCCCGGCCTGCTGTAATACTCATAGGGGCTAACTCACACTGGCCCGGCCTGCTGTAATACACATAGGGGCTAACTCACATTGGCCTAGCCTGCTGTAATACACATAGCAGCTGACTCACACTGCCCCCCTGGCCTGCTGTAATACACATAGCAGCTGACTCACACTGCCCCCCTGGCCTGCTGTAATATACATAGGGGATGACTCACACAGGCCCGACCTGCTGTAATACACATAGAGGCTGAATGACACTGCCCCCCTGGCCTGCTGTAATACATATAGCAGCTGACTCACACTGGCCCGGCCTGCTGTAATACTCATAGGGGCTAACTCACACTGGCCCGGCCTGCTGTAATACACATAGGGGCTAACTCACATTGGCCTAGCCTGCTGTAATACACATAGCAGCTGACTCACACTGCCCCCCTGGCCTGCTGTAATACACATAGAGGCTGACTCACACTGCCCCCCTGGCCTGCTGTAATATACATAGGGAATGACTCACACAGGCCCGACCTGCTGTAATACACATAGAGGCTGAATGACACTGCCCCCCTGGCCTGCTGTAATACATATAGCAGCTGACTCACACTGGCCCGGCCTGCTGTAATACTCATAGGGGCTAACTCACACTGGCCCGGCCTGCTGTAATACACATAGGGGCTAACTCACATTGGCCTAGCCTGCTGTAATACACATAGGGGTTGACTCACACTGCCCCCCTGGCCTGCTGTAATATACATAGGGGATGACTCACACAGGCCCGACCTGCTGTAATACACATAGAGGCTGAATGACACTGCCCCCCTGGCCTGCTGTAATACATATAGCAGCTGACTCACACTGGCCCGGCCTGCTGTAATACACATAGAGGCTGAATGACACTGCCCCCCTGGCCTGCTGTAATACATATAGCAGCTGACTCACACTGGCCCTGCCTGCTGTAATACTCATAGGGGCTAACTCACACTGGCCTAGCCTGCTGTAATACACATAGGGGTTGACTCACCCTGCCCCCCTGGCCTGCTGTAATATACATAGGGGATGACTCACACAGGCCCGACCTGCTGTAATACACATAGAGGCTGAATGACACTGCCCCCCTGGCCTGCTGTAATACATATAGCAGCTGACTCACACTGGCCCGGCCTGCTGTAATACTCATAGGGGCTAACTCACACTAGCCCGGCCTGCTGTAATACACATAGGGGCTAACTCACATTGGCCTAGCCTGCTGTAATACACATAGGGGTTGACTCACACTGCCCCCCTGGCCTGCTGTAATATACATAGGGGATGACTCACACAGGCCCGACCTGCTGTAATACACATAGAGGCTGAATGACACTGCCCCCCTGGCCTGCTGTAATACATATAGCAGCTGACTCACACTGGCCCGGCCTGCTGTAATACACATAGAGGCTGACTCACACTGCCCCCCTGGCCTGCTGTAATACTCATAGGGGCTAACTCACACTGGCCCGGCCTGCTGTAATACACATAGGGGCTAACTCACATTGGCCTAGCCTGCTGCAGTAATACACATAGGGGTTGACTCACACTGCCCCCCTGGCCTGCTGTAATATACATAGGGGATGACTCACACAGGCCCGACCTGCTGTAATACACATAGAGGCTGAATGACACTGCCCCCCTGGCCTGCTGTAATACATATAGCAGCTGACTCACACTGGCCCGGCCTGCTGTAATACACATAGCAGCTGACTCACACTGCCCCCCTGGCCTGCTGTAATACACATAGAGGCTGACTCACACTGCCCCCCTGGCCTGCTGTAATATACATAGCAGCTGACTCACACTGGCCTGGCTGCTGTAATACACATAGAGGCTGACTCACACTGCCCCCCTGGCCTGCTGTAATATACATAGCAGCTGACTCACACTGGCCTGGCTGATGTAATACACATAGGGGCTGACTCACACTGCCCCCCTGGCCTGCTGTAATATACATAGGGGCTGACTCACACTGACCCCTGGCCTGCTGTAATACACATAGAGGATAACTGTGAATAGTCACCGTATGTTTGGTCGTACGCACCTCTGCGCATCGGACGGCCCCTATCTGCTGCTGCTTTGATAACTGTCATCGCTATCACTGACAACCAGAGTAACGCTGCCTGTGCTCATCTCTGTGTAGCCTGCACCACCAGTGACGCCCCCTCCCTGCATTTACCTTACATGAGGACCCCACATTACAGCCAGGTACACCCCTTAACTCACAATGGGAGGTACAACTGACTCACCCACACTGCCTGTGATACATTCATGTAGGACGGGGGAAGGAGATGCAGGAACGAGGAAATAATGGGCGTAATTCAGAGTTGCTCGCAGCAGCAAATTTGTTAGCAGTTGGGCAAAACCATGTGCACTGCAGGTGGGGCCGATGTAACATGTGCAGAGAGAGTTAGATTCGGGTGGGTTATATTGTTTCTGTGCAGGGTAAATACTGGCTACTTTATTTTTACACTGCAATTTAGATTTCAGTTTGAACATACCCCACCCAAATCTAACTCTCTCTGCACATGTTACATCGGTCACACCTGCAGTGCACATGGTTTTACCCAGCTGCTAACAAATCTGCTGCGATCAACTCTGAATTAGGCCCAATGTGTGTTACTGGAATAGCGCGTGTTACCGGTGCTGAGTGACTGTCCTGTGGGTGTGTCTCATTACCAGGTTCCTGTAATTATCACTATATAATAACTCCTGTCACTTCCATGTGACATGCAGAGACAGCGATGGTCTGTCTGTCACGCAGTGTCTTATACAGTGAGTCAGGCTTGGCTACCCTCCAGCATTCAGCGGGAGGCTCCCGATTTTTAACTGACCCTCCCGCTGCCCCGCAAACATTGCCAGCACTCCCGGTTTTTAACAGTTCCTCCTTGCAAATCCAGACTGCGCATGCGCGAGTCCGGAAATGCAGGGGGCGGGGCTTACACTGGAACAGTCACTTGCGGTCGGCCACAGCTGGGTTGAGAGTAGCAGTGGCGTCAGACTTTCGGAGACCCGGGAGGTGTCTGCGTAGCAGCAACAGCGTGGGAATAATGTGCAGAGCTGCCACCCGTACAGTGACGCCCATAACCCGGCAGCCAGGGCTCTGCTTCTTCACTCTGGCTGGCCCCGCCCACCACACTCACAGTGGGCTGTGTGTATCCGCCCGACCTTCCTGCTGCTCCTGGAAGTGGCTTCCCTGGGCTGCATACTGTCCTGGGGCCGGCTCCCTGCTCTTTACAGGAGGGAGCAACAACCCAGGTGGGTGCTGTATGTACTGGGGGGTTATGTGGGGGAAGGTGGGGTGTAATAGTTAGTGTGCTACTGGGTGTAATATGGGGAGGGGGGATGTGTAATATGCAGTGTACTGCTGGGTGTAATATGGAGGAGGCAGTGTAATATGGGGTTCTGTGTAATGTGCTACGGGGTGTAATATGGAGGAGGCAGTGTGTAATATGGGGTTCTGTGTAATGTGCTACTGGGTGTAATATGGAGGAGGTAGTGTAATATGGGGTTCTGTGTAATGTGCTACGGGGTGTAATATGGAGGAGGTAGTGTAATATGGGGGTCTGTGTAATATGCTACTGGGTGTAATATGGAGGAGGCAGTGTAATATGGGGGGCTGTGTAATATGCTACTGGGTGTAATATGGGGGTCTGTGTAATATGCTACTGGGTGTAATATGGAGGAGGCAGTGTAATATGGGGGGCTGTGTAATATGCTACTGGGTGTTATATAGAGGAGGCAGTGTAATATGCTACTGGGTGTAATATGGAGGAGGCAGTGTAATATGGGGGTCTGTGTAATATGCTACTGGGTGTAATATGGAGGAGGCAGTGTAATATGGGGGTCTGTGTAATATGCTACTGGGTGTAATATGGAGGAGGCAGTGTAATATGGGGGGCTGTGTAATATGCTACTGGGTGTAATATGGAGGAGGCAGTGTAATATGGGGGTGCTGTGTAATATGCTACTGAGTGTAATATAGAGGAGGCAGTGTAATATGGGGGTCTGTGTAATATGCTACTGGGTGTAATATGGAGGAGGCAGTGTAATATGCTACTGGGTGTAATATGGAGGAGGAAGTGTAATATGGGGGTCTGTGTAATATGCTACTGGGTGTAATATGGAGGAGGAAGTGTAATATGGGGGGTCTGTGTAATATGCTACGGGGTGTAATATGGAGGAGGCAGTGTAATATGGGGTGTAGTGTAATATGCTACTGAGTGTAATATGGAGGAGGCAGTGTAATATGGGGGTCTGTGTAATATGCTATGGCAGTGCCGTAACTAGGCATTTTAGCGCTGTGTGCAAGAAACGACAGTGGCGCCCCACCCATGTAAGAGAGGGGCAGTGCTCGCCGTAGGCGTGCGAAAAATTAATAGGGGCGTGGCTTCACGGGGAAGGGGCGTGACCACAAAATAATAGCAATTCATACTACGGTGCACAGTAGTCTACATTATTCAAATTACGCTGCACAGTAGCGCCACTACACCAGGTAGAGCCCCTTTTACACATTACAGCAGACAGCGTCCCCCTTTTTACACATTGCGGCAGCCAGGCCCCCTTTTTACACATTGCGGCAGCCAGTACCCCTTTTTACACATTGCGGCAGCCAGGCCCCCTTTTTACACATTGCGACAGCCAGGACCCCTTTTTACACATTGCGGCAGCCAGGACCCCTTTTTACACATTGCGGCAGCCAGGCCCCCTTTTGTCCCCCTTTTTACACATTGCGGCAGCCAGGCCCCCTTTTTACACATTGCGGCAGCCAGGCCCCCTTTTTACACATTGCGGCAGCCAGTCCCCCTTTTTACACATTGCGGCATCCAGTCCCCATTTTTACACATTGCGGCAGCCAGTCCCCCTTTTTACACATTGCGGCAGCCATGCCCCCTTTTTACAGCCAGTCCCCCTTTTTACACATTGCGGCAGCCAGGCCCCCTTTTGTCCCCCTTTTTACACATTGCGGCAGCCAGTCCCCCTTTTTACACATTGCGGCAGCCAGGCCCCCTTTTTACACATTGCGGCAGCCAGTCCCCCTTTTTACACATTGCGGCATCCAGTCCCCCTTTTTACACATTGCGGCAGCCATGCCCCCTTTTTACAGCCAGTCCCCCTTTTTACACATTGCGGCAGCCATCCCCCTTTTTACACATTGCGGCAGACGGTGACCCCCTGAGAGAGAGAGAGAGAGAGAGAAAGAGAGAGATACTTACCATCTCCCTGCTGGCAGTCAGGCTCCTCGTGCAGCTCCCTCGGTGCAGGCTGTGAGATGAGAAGGAGGAGGAGGGAGGGGGAGCAGGGAGCCGCAGCAGCGCTATGTCATTGGTAGTAAGCGCCGCTGCAGCATCCCCCTCTCCTTCCGTATTGGCTGCCCGGCGCTGCTGTGGATGCTGGGATGGAGGAACTGCATCCCAGCATCCACAGCAGCGCCGGGCAGCCAATATAGAAGGAGAGGGGGATGCTGCAGCGGCGCTTACTACCAATGACATAGCGCTGCTGCGGCTCCCTGCTCCCCCTCCCTCCTCCTCTTTCTCCGCTGCCCGGCGCTGGTCCTCTTCTCCCTCCACAGCGCGGCGCACACAGCACACAGCAGAGGCGGCATGTAATGAGTCAATTTGCGCTCTCAGGGCAACTGCGTTGTGTGCCAAGCCCACTTGGCACACACGTAGTTACGGCCCTGTGCTACGGGGTGTAATATGGAGGAGGCAGTGTAATATGGGGGTCTGTGTAATATGCTACTGGGTGTAATATGGAGGAGGCAGTGTGATATGGGGGTCTGTGTAATATGCTACTGGGTGTAATATGGAGGAGGCAGTGTGATATGGGGGTCTGTGTAATATGCTACTGGGTGTAATATGGAGGAGGCAGTGTAATATGGGGGTGCTGTGTAATATGCTACTGGGTGTAATATGGAGGGGGTAGTGTAATATGAGGGTGCAGTGTAATATGCTACTGGGTGTAATATGGAGGAGGCAGTGTAATATGGGGGGTCTGTGTAATATGCTACTGGGTGTAATATGGAGGAGGCAGTGTAATATGGGGGTCTGTAATATGCTACTGGGTGTAATATGGAGGAGGCAGTGTGATATGGGGGTCTGTGTAATATGCTACTGGGTGTAATATGGAGGAGGCAGTGTGATATGGGGGTCTGTGTAATATGCTACTGGGTGTAATATGGAGGAGGCAGTGTGATATGGGGGTCTGTGTAATATGCTACTGGGTGTAATATGGAGGAGGCAGTGTAATATGGGGGTCTGTGTAATATACTACTGGGTGTAATATAGAGGAGGCAGTGTAATAATATGGGGGTCTGTGTAATATGCTACTGGGTGTAATATGGAGGAGGCAGTGTGATATGGGGGTCTGTGTAATATGCTACTGGGTGTAATATGGAGGAGGCAGTGTAATATGGGGGTCTGTGTAATATGCTACTGGGTGTAATATGGAGGAGGCAGTGTAATATGGGGGGCTGTGTAATATGCTACTGGGTGTAATATGGAGGAGGTAGTGTAATATGGGGGTCTGTGTAATATGCTACTGGGTGTAATATGGAGGAGGCAGTGTAATATGGGGGGCTGTGTAATATGCTACTGGGTGTAATATGGAGGAGGCAGTGTGATATGGGGGTCTGTGTAATATGCTACTGGGTGTAATATGGAGGAGGCAGTGTAATATGGGGGTCTGTGTAATATACTACTGGGTGTAATATAGAGGAGGCAGTGTAATATGGGGGTCTGTGTAATATGCTACTGGGTGTAATATGGAGGAGGTAGTGTAATATGGGGGTCTGTGTAATATGCTACTGGGTGTAATATGGAGGAGGCAGTGTAATATGGGGGGCTGTGTAATATGCTACTGGGTGTAATATGGAGGAGGCAGTGTGATATGGGGGTCTGTGTAATATGCTACTGGGTGTAATATGGAGGAGGCAGTGTAATATGGGGGTCTGTGTAATATGTTACTGGGTGTAATATGGAGGAGGCAGTGTAATATGGGGGGTCTGTGTAATATGTTACTGGGTGTAATATGGAGGAGGCGTGTAATATGGGAGTCTGTGTAATATGTTACTGGGTGTAATATGGAGGAGGCAGTGTAATATGGGGGGTCTTGTAATATGGAGGAGGCAGTGTAATATGGGGGTCTGTGTAAAATGTAATGTGCTATTGGGTGTAATATGGGGGAGCTGTGTATGCTGTGCATAATGCAATATAATATGGTACTGGGTGTAATATGGGGAGGGGTCTGTGTATAATGTAGTGTAATGTGCAACTGGGTGTAATATGGGAGGGGCTGTGTAAAGTGCAATGCAATGTGCTATTGGGTGTAATATGGGGGGTATATGCTGTGCATAATGCAATGTAATAGGTACTGGGTGGAATACAAGGGGAGGAGGGCTGTGTAAAAGGTAATGTGATGTAGTACTGGGTGTAATATGGGGGAGGCTGTGTATAATGTAATGTGATATGGTGCTGTGTATACTGGGTGCAATATGAGGGATGTGGGCTGTGCATAATGTAATATATTATGGTGCTGTGTGCCGGGCCGTAACTACCCCTATTGTCCGTATGCATAGTTGTTGACAGCTGCAGCGCTGTCTGAGGTGTATATTACAGCAGGCAGCGCTGGGCACCCCGTTAGTCAACCCCCGTGTGGTGCGCGGTGCTGCTGAAGACGTGGAGCGGTGGGTCCCAGAGCAGCTCACAGAAGAGGGTGATATGTGGAGCTGCGGGTCATGCTGAAGCGCTAATGTCTACCATGGTGTAAGTGCTGCTATTAGTACTATAGTTTTCACCTGCCATTGCAGGACACACCCCTAAGTGGCAATAAATACGCCCTTAGGTGGACCTAAACTCGCCCTTTGACACACACCCTCAACGGAAACTGTGGCGTATTCTGATGCCCCTTGAAATCTCCCTGAAACTAGTTTTCAAAAGTAGGTAAGTATGCAGTGAGTGCTGGGGCGTAATCTCACAGAGGACACACAGGCCTGCAGCCGGGCAGTGAGTGCTGGGGTGTAATCTGCAGGGGCTGAGAAAACCCGTATTTCACAGAGGACACACAGGCCTGCAGCCGGGCAGTGAGTGCTGGGGTGTAATCACAGAGGACACACAGGCCTGCAGCCGGGCAGTGAGTGCTGGGGTGTAATCACAGAGGACACACAGGCCTGCAGCCGGGCAGTGAGTGCTGGGGTGTAATCACAGAGGACACACAGGCCTGCAGCCGGGCAGTGAGTGCTGGGGTGTAATCACAGAGGGCACACAGGTCTGCAGCCGGGCAGTGAGTGCTGGGGTGTAATCACAGAGGACACATATGCCTGCAGCCGGGCAGTGAGTGCTGGGGTGTAATCACAGAGGACACACAGGCCTGCAGCCGGGCAGTGAGTGCTGGGGTGTAATCACAGAGGACACACAGGCCTGCAGCCGGGCAGTGAGTGCTGGGGTGTAATCACAGAGGACACACAGACCTGCAGCCGGGTAGTGAGTGCTGGGGTGTAATCACAGAGGACACACAGGCCTGCAGCCGGGCAGTGAGTGCTGGGGTGTAATCACAGAGGGCACACAGGCCTGCAGCCGGGCAGTGAGTGCTGGGGTGTAATCACAGAGGACACACAGGCCTGCAGCCGGGCAGTGAGTGCTGGGGTGTAATCACAGAGGACACACAGACCTGCAGCCGGGTAGTGAGTGCTGGGGTGTAATCACAGAGGACACACAGGCCTGCAGCCGGGCAGTGAGTGCTGGGGTGTAATCACAGAGGACACACAGGCCTGCAGCCGGGCAGTGAGTGCTGGGGTGTAATCACAGAGGACACACAGACCTGCAGCCGGGTAGTGAGTGCTGGGGTGTAATCACAGAGGACACACAGGCCTGCAGCCGGGCAGTGAGTGCTGGGGTGTAATCACAGAGGGCACACAGGCCTGCAGCCGGGCAGTGAGTGCTGCGGTGTAATCACAGAGGACACACAGGCCTGCAGCCTGCAGTGAGTGCTGGGGTGTAATCACAGAGGACACACAGGTCTGCAGCCGGGCAGTGAGTGCTGGGGTGTAATCACAGAGGACACACAGGGCTGCAGCCGGGCAGTGAGTGCTGGGGTGTTATCACAGAGGACACACAGGGCTGCAGCCGGGCAGTGAGTGCTGGGGTGTAATCACAGAGGGCACACAGGCCTGCAGCTGGGCAGTGAGTGCTGGGGTATAATCACAGAGGACACACAGGCCTGCAGCCGGGTAGTGAGTGCTGGGGTGTAATCACAGAGGACACACAGGCCTGCAGCCGGGCAGTGAGTGCTGGGGTGTAATCACAGAGGACACACAGGCCTGCAGCCGGGCAGTGAGTGCTGGGGTGTAATCACAGAGGACACACAGGCCTGCAGCCGGGTAGTGAGTGCTGGGGTGTAATCACAGAGGACACACAGGCCTGCAGCCGGGCAGTGAGTGCTGGGGTGTAATCTGCCGGGGCTGAGGAAACCCGTATTTCATAGAGGACACACAGGCCTGCAGCTGGGCAGTGAGTGCTGGGGTATAATCTGCAGGGCGGGGGAAACCCGTATTTCACAGAGGACACACATGTCTGCAGCCGGGCAGTGAGTGCTGGGTGTAATCTGCCGGGGCTGAGGAAACCCATATTTCACAGAGGGCACACAGGCCTGCAGCCGGGCATTGAGTGCTGGGGTGTAATCTGCCGGGGCTGAGGAAACCCATATTTCACAGAGGGCACACAGGCCTGCAGCCGGGCAGTGAGTGCTGGGGTGTAATCTGCCGGGGCTGAGGAAACCCATATTTCACAGAGGGCACACAGGCCTGCAGCTGTGATGTCGGTAGCCCTGAAAGCCGCAGCATGATTGCTGGTGTTTGTGGTCGCCGATGTGGAGCGTTCCCGAATACGGGTGTGTCAGCCCCATTTTGTGGGTGTGAATCCCAATACCGTAGTTTTGGCGGACATGACGAGTAACTTGAGGGTTACTCAGTTGTCCGTTGGCCCAGCAATGTACACGCAGTTGGTCCAATGCGGCAGCGGATCAGAGAAGTCGGTAATGGGTGAAAGCGCCACCTGCGGCTTTTGCATCATTTTACACAGCCGCTGCGTACAATGATGCGGCATCAGTGCCATTAGCGTCCACTTATGAGTCAGCCGCAGCGTCATGTAACATTGATTTTAGACATTTTTCAGAACATGAGCATAATTGGACGTTAGATAAATTGGGGGAGTGGCTTCAGCAGATTGAGGGTGTGGCTTAGTTTGTCGCTGTTGTGTAAAGATGGAGGCAGGGGAGGGGGAACAAGGTCCAGCCCCGATATACAAATACTGAGCCTGACACATAAATCTGCCACGCAGGTCAGTGTTACAGATACACAGCTCAGCTATAGGAGAACGTCAGGGAAATAAGCTTCTTATTACACAGTGACATCATTAATCATAGTCAGGGTTGTCTTAACAGCAGTGTAGGCTCCTGGGCAAAGCAATGGACTGTGGCCCCTCCCCATCCTGCAGCGGTAGGGGTGGGGGGTGCTATCAGCGGCAGCTTTGATGTCCGGCGGGTGGTAGGGGGTGTTCTATCTTCCGCTCAGCATGTAGGACCTGGAGCAGTAATTTCTGCTAATTACTCCTTTACTGCACAGATGGGGCGGGAGGGAGAACACTAAACTGTAGAAAGGGCATTGGGCAGAATGAAGGGGCCCCGGTATATGACTTCCAGGGTGGTATGGGAGGTTTAATACACAGGGGAGGGGTGGAGTGGGCTTAATATTCATCATTTTCTGGTGGGCGGGCAGCTTGCTTGACTGCAGATATCTCCAGTTCCTGGAAATAGATTTCTTAGCTTTTAATGAGGTAAAACACTAGAGAGTCCCACCTGTCAGGAGGTACTGGGGACACCTTTCAGGAGGTACTGGGGACACCTTTCCGGAGGTACTGGGGACACCTGTCAGGAGGTACTGGGGACACCTGTCAGGAGGTACTGGGGACACCTGTCAGGAGGTACTGGGGACACCTGTCAGGAGGTTTTGGGGACACCTGTCAGGAGGTACTGGGGACACCTGTCAGGAGGTACTGGGGACACTTTTCAGGAGGTACTGGGGACACCTTTCAGGAGGTTCTGGGGACACCTGTCAGGAGGTACTGGGGACACCTGTCATGAGGTACTGGGGACACCTGTCAGGAGGTACTGGGGACACCTGTCAGGAGGTACTGGGGACACCTGTCAGGAGGTTTTGGGGACACCTGTCAGGAGGTACTGGGGACACCTGTCAGGAGGTACTGGGGACACCTGTCAGGAGGTACTGGGGACACCTTTCAGGAGGTACTGGGGACACCTTTCAGGAGGTACTGGGGACACCTTTCAGGAGGTTCTGGGTACACCTTTCAGGAGGTTCTGGGTACACCTTTCAGGAGGTTCTGGGGACACCTTTCAGGAGGTACTGGGGACACCTTTCAGGAGGTACTGGGGACACCTGTCAGGAGGTACTGGGGACACCTGTCAGGAGGTACTGGGGACACCTGTCAGGAGGTACTGGGGACACCTGTCAGGAGGTACTGGGGACACCTGTCAGGAGGTTTTGGGGACACCTGTCAGGAGGTACTGGGGACACCTGTCAGGAGGTACTGGGGACACCTGTCAGGAGGTACTGGGGACACCTTTCAGGAGGTTCTGGGTACACCTTTCAGGAGGTACTGGGGACACCTTTCAGGAGGTACAGGGGACTTGGGGATCAGAGTTCAGGAGCCAGAGCAATCCACCAATGAAAAAATACACTGTATACCAGGCATGTGGAGCTGGAGCAGGGACCAGCTGCTGGAAGGCTGATATCTCTGGTTCTGGGCATAGTAGAGACAAACTGCCAGTGTCCACTGCAAGGGGAGAGTCTCATCTCTTGGAGTTTATCCTCAGAAAACTCTAAGTCAGACAGAACCTGAAATATCTGGCTGGGAAGAGCACTTAATAGTCTTGGGTGGGGACCACTGCTTAAAAGTTGAATATCTCAGGTTCCCTATGGCTGAATTTAAAAAATGTGGTACCCCTGGAAAGAGAAGACCCTCAGCTATCAGCCTAGGGCCATTAGACTCCTGGGGCCCTTGGGCAAGAGCCCATTGTGCCCATACGAAAAGACGGCCCTGATTTTAGTTATGTGTCTGCAAGCGCAAATTTGTGAATGCAGCGGTGGA